>NC_137898.1:73277311-73675732 GCF_963455335.1 Martes martes | reverse complement strand
ATAGACCTTATATGTATAATTTAAGATTGCAACCTTGTGAATCATTCCTAATCTACACTATAGATACAGATACACACACATAAACTGTAATTGTGTCTATATTTCTCTCTCTACTGAAGAACTCTATATCTTAATAAACTGGCAAAACAGTAGAATAACAAGAAAAGGAACTATTGTTACAGTTGTTAAGGTGAAATTCTCTTTCATGGTTTTGTATCTAAATTTATTTCTCTTCCATGATTTCTTGATTTGACTTAGGCCAGGAGTCAGTTAACATATTCAGTAATGGACCTGGTAGTGAATATCATAAACTTCGGTGGGGGCATATGGTTTTTGTTGCAAGTCCTCAACTCTGTCCCTGTAGCATGAAAGCAGCCATTGGCAGTATGTAACATAAATGAATGGACGTGGCTGTGTTCCAATAAAACCTCATTTACAAAAACAGGTGGCAGGCAGCATTTTGGCCGTGGGCTACAGTTTGTCAGTGCTTGCCATGATTTTGTTGACTACCTAACTACCTCAACTAATGGGTGAACTTGATGAGTTCAATTCATTTATCAGTTTCTTTTTGAGATCAGTCAGAGAGATGACTACAGAAGAATGACCAGAGTGGTACAATGTATCTGGCTTTTAAAAGATGGAGGGAGCCGTGGAGTGTAGATGGCTTTTAGAAGCTGAGAAACAGGGAAATGAAATCTTCTCCAGAGCCTCTATAAAGAGCACGGCTTTACTGCCACCTTGATTTTAGCTCAATGAGACCCATATTGGACTTCTTGTCTACTGAATTACAAGATAACAAATTTATATTGTTTATGCCACTGTTTGTGGCAATTTACTACAGTAGCAATAAAAAAAATACAATCAACAACAAAGTTGGCTTTGATTTTGGAGAGAGGTCAATTTGTCTTTCCGTTTTTTCTCTCTTTGTTTCTCTGTACATGGCGCATATGCACACACACACACACACACACACACACACACACATTGATATAAATACATCTATGCTTTGCAATTATTCTGCAAGAGTATTTAAAAACTGACATGGTCTGCTAAAGACTGACCAAATTCTAGGCAAAGTATTTCTCAAAAGCACTAAAAATAAAGCATTCAAACTTGTCTCGGGGCTTGGTTTTCAGAGTCTTCCCAGCCTTCACTACCCTTGTTACGTGATCTTATTTAGCCACGTAGCTGACTCTGACTCTCCATTGATTCAGACTATTTTAAGGTCTTGTGCTTATTCTTCCAAGGATGGATGGATTCTAGTGTTGCTGGGATTTTTTGATTTTGGTTTTGTTTTTCTTGCATGATTCTGATAGCTTGATGCACACACACTTCTATATCTAGCCAAGATGTACATCTTATTTTGAGACCAATTTACATGCATGTTATTCCCCATCTCTCTAAAATTGCTTGAGTCTGAATTTTCTTCTAATTTTTGTGAGAGAAAAAACTGCCCATTAAATTGATGTTATAATTCTAAAAAGATTTATGAAAAGAAGCAACGCTTCAAGTGGCAATTAGAGTCTTCTGTTCAAAAAGAATTGCAACTCTTCTTCCTTC
Organism: Martes martes; assembly: GCF_963455335.1. NCBI lineage: Eukaryota > Metazoa > Chordata > Mammalia > Carnivora > Mustelidae > Martes > Martes martes. The sequence goes on along the minus strand of NC_137898.1, from coordinate 73,674,172 downwards.
TTCAAAGTTCTTCACCTCTTCATTTTCTTCTTCATTCCTTTTGATCTCTTATTTTTAGACTTCATCTCTGCATTTTTAAATCTGTGCAACCCTTTTCAAAAGCACTGTGGCAATTCATTAGAAAAGACATAAAATTATTCATATGCTTTGATGCAGAGATTGAACTCCTGGAAGGTAATTTAAGAGAAACTAGACGCCAGAAATGCCCAGATATTCCATACGGCACTAAACACAATTTAAAAACTAGATAAAACATATCGAACTGTTGAGTCATTATACCATGCCCTTGAAACCAATGTAACCCTGTGCATTTATATGGGAATCAAAAATTTTTAATGAAGAGAAACTAGATAAAACCTAAATTTCCCATAGCAAGGAACTGGCAAGTTATGGCACACCAGCATAATTGAGTACCAAGTAATAATGGCATTTATAGTTATGAACAAAGAATTGGAATTGGACCCTAGCTAAATTACCTAAATTAGTAAACTGGCATGTGAACTTAGGCAAAGTATGTCTCCTTTTTAAGCCATTGTCTCCTCATTTGAAAAAACAAATAATACTTATTCCCATATTGACACAGGAGTAAATGAGTTCATATAATATGAAGCACTCAACACATTTCTTGAACTTCTTGAATTTCTTGAATCATAACTACTCACTAGATTGCAACATCTCTGGTATTTATTTTCAAATAAGAAATTAGAAATCACTATGATTATGATTGTAATGCACACAAAAATTGGTACATTAACATGAAGCTATAAGAATCATTTCCTATCTTGCTAATTAAGAAAGGAACTTTAAAAACAATTAGATAAACATGGGCTATCTAGAATTTTAATAAAGCTTATATTTTAAAGAAATACTCAAATTATTCCCATATAGTTTTAACTAGCTGAACGATTTGAAAGCCCTTAAGACCTCCAGTAGTTGCCGTAGGCAATTTTATATTCATGATACTGTACAAACTAGCAAATGCTTTTGAAAATAAGCAGGATAAAGTAAAAAAAAAACACACACACACACAAAACCACTTTTTACTTGCATTTCAGCAGCTTTCAGAAGGAGTCTCATCAGAAGGGGAGTGGAACTTTGTTCTACTGACATGCCCTCCAAAATAGCACAGGCTAACAATAGGAGGCTCCAATGAGGCCCTTTTTATGATGACAAAGAAAAACTTCTTCAAATCAAAGCCCATATAAACAAGGAAAAGGCTATTTAAAAACATCCACCATCAATGCCAGTTGTCAGCCTTCTAGAGACACTGGTTGAAATGACTTGTACCCATCACATACTTATTTCTACAGATGGAGAATTATATATTTGACTTGTTGGAAAGGTTGGTTACTAAAAATACTCTTTTTAAAAAAAAATAAAACACAGAAAGAGGAACAAAAAGAGTGGCAGCTGCTTATTCCTTTCTCTGTAACAAAATGTGACTTGTAATGTAGCAATAGAAGAAAAGCAGAGCCAAAAATGAAGCAATTTATAAAAGCCACACTCTAAAACAATGCCGTGGAATATAATGTTGGTTAGAATTTAATGAAACTGTCAGGTATCTTCAAATATCAGTCAAGTAATTTGGGTACCTCATTGAGAAAACCTTATTGAGAATCAGTGTGTTGGTGGTTTTATCACAGATATTGCTGCTACACAAGTAAATACCTTGAGCCTCTAGAGAAACAATACAATACTCTATCTTGAAATGCAGTGATAAAAAAGGGAATTGTCTTGTGATAAAGAAAAGAATGACAGACCACTGTCAGGAGCAATGAAAATTCCTGGGGTGGACTTCTGTTTGAGGTGCTTTGTAAAAATGGTTAAAAATACCTCTTGGACTAAAATTTTGCCTCCAAGTCAAACCTTGCTAAGTAACTGCATTGTGTGCCGAGATTTGACTAAAGGCAACCAAACATGTTCCCTATTACTGCTTCCTCAGAATCTTCTGTAGATCATTTTCCAAATGTTTTTTCCCACTTTTTGTTCTCAGTTTTACTGGTTCCAATTCCCAGTTAAATTGAATCCAGTCCTCAGAAGCCAATGTTAATTAAGAAAAAAAAAATTTTTTTCTGGTAGGTGATATCCCAAGTTGAGGAGAGAATCCCTTGTATTTGCCCTCAAGCCCCCCAGGCCCCTCACTGTCTAAATAAATATGCTGTACCCCATCCCTTGCCTGACTTTTCTTCACTAAGCATCTGAAATTAGACAAGCTAGTCAATAAGTCTGATGACTAACGAGAGTTAGAAGATCATATTACTCTATTTAATTGAGTTTATTAACTATTAGTAATTTCTGAGAGTCAAAGATACTACTTCAGCAATAATTGTGAATTTCTCTTTATTCTAAATGAAAATTAACCAAGATCATTTGACCAATCTGTATAAATAGGTTAATTCTTGCTCTTTGAAATTGAAACTGGGACTAAGTGAAATGTAATCATTTAAAGTTATATGATCTTAACTCTCTATTCAGTCTTTTCCATTTTTAAGAGCTCCATTTTTTCAGTCCACTCATTTTTAAATGCATTCATAAACAATCTGAACACAGTGTTTCAGAGCTTAACAGGAATTATAGAATATTTTAGTTGAAAGGTACCATACAGCTCTGTTGATCTTTTAAATACTCTCCCAGAGATGTAGACACGTCTGTCATTAAATCTTAGCATCAAGAGACAGTGGGAAAACAGTGTCCAGAGATGAGGCGGGAAAGGCAAATCAAGTAGCAAATCTAAAGTTATATTGAAAGTGCTGAGCAGACAAATGCTGACTAAGCACAAGAGAAATGAAAGGTGCAGGATACCAGGACAGAGCAAATGAGGCTGGACATTCAATTGGGAGTGCAGATTGGCATCTGGTGAAACACCCTGGAATACTGTGGAAGAATCACAGGGACTTTCTGTGGAACATGCTTGGCCTTGTTTCTAAATAGTGAGTTGTTAAAGAGTCCTGAGGAGATTTAAGTAAGTATTACTATAGACTTAATACTTAAATTCTTTTTGTAGAATTCAAGTTGAATTAGCCATCCAACCTTTATGTGAAGAATTATAGTGGTGACCACTTATGATTTTCTAAGGGTGCACCTTTTGGGTTTGGAAAACTCTGAGTATTGGACAGTTTTTCCTTTTATTGGACCAAAATGGTCCCTTGTAACTTCCAACAACTGGTTCTTATCTTTTATGCTATACATAGCTATAATAGAAATGTAATATCAATTGTAGTATTCTTGGAATTTCAGTGGGAACCCAAAATTTGAGGAACAGGATTATCTGCATATCCTAATTTAAGAATTAATAGCCAAGAGAAACAGAAATGTAATTTTACTAGGACTGCAAGAAGGCAATTCACATAATTAATTGCTCTCAAACTTCAAATATTTTGTAGCATTTTAAATGTCCTCTAATAAAATTCTTCTTAGAAAGGTAAAAAAAAGCTTTCAATAGGATTATCACTGTTATCAACATATTTAATAAGTATATCTTGAGATCGATACTTAGCCAGATTTATCATACAGATATGACCTTTATTTTCAGTGGCCTTCATACACATAGTCAGAACTATGGCAGGAAGGAGCTGAAAGTTGTTGACTATTCGAAGTCCCCAACACATTGGAACAAGAATATAAAACACAAAGGAGACATTATGCTTTCTGAGGAAAATAGAAATGTACTTCCCAAGTTCAAAAGAGTCAATGTGAATTTGTTACTATTTTATTAAAATCAAAGGAAGGGGATAATAAAAGGAAACATTTCATTAAACTATCAGGAGGAAAGATCAAAATTATTCCCACATTTTTATAAGAGCACTTTCATTCAGATACAGGTAGCAGTTACTCATTACTAAATGGCGTCCTTTTCTTAGAAATATGGGTTTGAGGAAAACTATCAAAGGAATGATTAAAAGACAGTGAGGCAAGCAGAGGTGTATTCTACCTGAATTGGAGGAGGAGTGGGTACACTTTGTATCAATCCTGATAATAGTCTTCATAAACAAATGCCAGGGATTGCTCTGGGGACAACTCCTGGGGACTTGAACATCATTTGATTTAAAGTGAGGGCCTTGTTGGCCTTAATCTATTACTTAAGCCTTTCATAAATGGGTCTGATACAACAAACTATGGTAATCCTCCTTTTCCATGAGGAGTGGCTGCTTTTCTTCATGGAGCTGCTTTCTCTTGCGATGACAACACAATAGACGAGTGATCCCTCCCAGCACAACAGTGAGGACCGAGCCCACCACAGCAGCCCCAGTGAGCCATGGCCAGATTCGACTTGCTTGTTCTAAGTAGGGCCTAATGTAATCTTGAAAAATGTCCCGTTCTGAAACAGAAAGATATCCCATGTTTTAACTGTTGTCATCATTAGCTGCACCATCGTCATCATCAACATCATTATCATTAACATCATCATCATTATCCTTGCAGAGTACTATGGAGTCAGATGCTTGGGGATGAATGACAGCTCTGCCATTTATGCACTGTAAGAGCTCAGAAAAATCACACTTAATACTCTATGCCTTAGTTTCTTCATTAGGAGAATAGGAACATAACACCACCTCGTTGGAATGTTTTAAAATTGACTGATAATATCTAACCTGTAAATTATGCAGTGCCTACAACCAAGTCAACTACCATAACTTTTAGATCTTTATTCTGATATTTGCTTCCACATTTCTAAATAACAGGCAAATATTACCATCTTTTAATTCATCAAGTTTCTATCTGGAGTTCTTCATACAGAAATAATAATTTTGTTCTCTTACAACTCCCTTTTTCTTTCCTCAGTATTTTCAGTATAATAACAATTCATGATTTGGGGTCAAATCCACATCAAGGATTTTCATTGGTTTTAGTATATAAATATTCACAGTGGAAACAAATATGGTGCTATGATTACATTTCTTTATATTATATTTCCCTGGGAGTTAATAACTTGTATCCTTCTGCTTGATTTAAAAATACCATCACTTATTAGACACTTAGATTAGATACCATTACTTATAAGACACTCTAAGATACTCCGTATTCATTTTGTATACAAAGAAAACCAGAGAGTGCATCTTGGGCTTCTTTTGCACCAAATTATGTCTATGTGACTCAAGTCTTGAACAAAAGCAATATATGTAACTTTTCGGCAGTTTCCTTAAAAATAAGCAGCTATGTCTTCTCCTTTTTACTTTTTTTCTTTTTGCTTATCTGGAATGCAGATCCTGTGTCCATGAGCCATCATGGACCATGTGGTCCAGATTAAACCCTAGGTCTTGTGGAATCACAAGAAAGAAGCAGCTCTGGTCCCTGAACTTGCGGAGCTGATATTCAACAACATACAAAGACTGCTGCTTGAGCAATAAGTCAAGTAATATATTTAAGCCATAGATCTTTGAACCTGCATCTGCTCCCTATCCCTACCTTCCCATCCTCACTGATGCAGAAATTGTAACCTTTCTTGTTTGTTTGTTTGCTTTGTTATTGTTGTTTTATAGATTTTGTTTATTTATTTGACAGAGAGAGACCGTGAGCTGGGAGGAGGGGGAGAGAGAGAAGCATGCTCCCTGCTGAGCAAGGAGCCTGATGCGGGATTGGATCCCAGGACCCTGGGATCATGACCTGAGCTGAAGGCAGATGCTTAACAGCCACCCAGGTGTCCCTATAACATTCTTTTATGAACTCTTTCCTTGGGTATAATTGATCAGTACATGGTAGACCACTGACTCAAGGTGGACCAATCAGAATCTTTACTCAGAATTCACTGTGCTGGAGTTGTCAGGTGGCTTGAGAGCTAATGACAGGCTTACATCTCAACTTGTGGAAGACAGGATGAACGCACTCCAAGAAATAGAGATGAGAGCTAGAGGGGAGAGAGACAGAAGGAAAGAGGAACAGAGAAACAGAGAGATACAGAGAGAGAGAGAGATAGAGTATTAGGGCTTTTAGTTTCCTGGTTCCTGCTGTTCCCCAGTCTCAGCTGCATTTCTGCCTTTCCCAGAGTTTGAGCGTTCATTCTATCCTTGGATTTTTTTAAACCAATAAATTCCCTTTTTTAATATAATCTCATTCCTGTGGAGTTTCTGTCATTTGCATTTTTGGAAGTCCTAATTATTTTAAAAAGTTGATTTTATACCCACCACAATAGACAATAGAGTAATTAACTTACAAAATTTTGGAATTAAAATTATATATAAATTCCATATATAATAAAAATGAGATACACAAACCAATGAGAAAGGGAATATTTATCTAATAACTTATCTTGGAAAGCACGGATAGCAACATGAAATAAAATTTAAAATGGAAGTCGCGCTGTTGGCCATAAACTGGATAATGTTCTAAATGTTTATTAAAGAAGGATTGTTCTTTTTTTTAATCAGGAGAATTTTTTACAAACTTAGTACTATGAATATCATAGTACTAAAGCCCAATATTCATTCAAAGGAGATCAAAGTGAGCTTCTCTGGCTTATGTGGGGCTAAAGGGCTAAAACCCCGTTCATTTTTCCCATTACCTTTTCTTCTGTCCTTGACACTACCTTTTTGCCAGCTGTCACTAAGTTACCTCTATAATTCCTAGAGCCCACTGAGCATAATTTGAACCGTATTGCAATTTAGAGCTCTTCACCAGTAAGGGATAACAACTTGCAAAGGATAAATATTACCAAATAAATTATACAAATGATTTATAACTTTGATATTTAAATCTAAACAATAAAAGTCAAAAAGCTAAAAGTAAAAAGAAACATCAAAATGTTACTGTTTTCAATATATTTAAAATTACTTTGAAAGAGTGACTACAAATGTCTGTCTTATTCTGCTAGTAGTTACTTCAATATATAAAATACATTTAAAATGTCTTGCAGAGGACAGAGAGGTTACATAAGAAATCTGATTTCCTCTGTTTCTGGCTCTGCTTAAACCCAAATCACAATTTCAAAATACTATTTCTACATCTATTCTGCTGTCCAGCTTCTCTTAAAATTTCTCTGCTTCAGTCCACTCCAAGTGGTCTCAATTTTTACTGTCACCAAGGGTCTTCTTTGAAACACTCTTTACATTTCTTAGTGGCTCCAAACCGAAATTCAGCCTTTCATTCTCAGCTATCAGCTATCCAAACAGTGCACCTTTAAATTCTTTCTTAATACCAGAATTTTTCTATCTTTACCCAAATTTCCATTTTTTCATGTCACCCTTTCTCTTCAGAATAATAGTTTATTCTGTTTGTCTTGTGCTCTATTGTGTTCGAATCACATGCTTATTGACTCACACAACAAATGTATCAGTTAGTTTGGGACCATTATCATAACTTAATGAATTACAAATCTATAACTTAAAAGGTTTGCCTATAATATTTAAATGAGACGATGTACAGATAGCTCTTTGTATAATACCTTAGCACATAGAAAACAATTTATAACTGTTACTAATTCTCATTATTCTATAGTAATTTCAATGACATTTCCATGGAACAATCTTCCGATAAGAATTTCTCTCTCGGGGCGCCTGGGTGGCTCAATGGGTTAAGGCCTCTGCCTTCGGCTCAGGTCATGATCCCAGGGTCCTGGGATTGAGCCCCGCATTGGGCTCTCTGCCGGTGGGGAGCCTGCTTCCCCCCCTCTCTCTGCCTGCATCTCTGCCTACTTGTGATCTTTGTCTGTCAAATAAACAAACAAAATCTTTAAAAAAAAAAGAAGAATTTCTCTCTCAAACCTGCTTTGATTACTGATTTAGTTCAACTTTCTTTTGTGTTCTCAGACTCTCTGTTTCTTTGCTCCCTTGGGTCACTTGACACAATTGTCTAATAATTGTTAGACAATTATTTTTATTTATTTATTTATTATTATTTATTTATTTGTTTGTTAATAATTATTTATATGTATGTCTTTTCAGACTTGATCATAAATTCTTGAGAGCAAGTATTGGGTCTTATTTGTTTTATCTTTCATTCTTCTACTCATTCATTTGTTGATTCATTCATACAGTAAATGTTCCACAAAACACATGATATGCCAAGTGGTGGTCCTGGCACTGTAAGTGAAAAGACACATAAGCAGAGGGCCTGGCCTGAAGGAAAAAATAACTGTAAAAAAAAAGACTGACAAGCATGTCAAGTATTTCAAGAGTAATGTTGCAATGATGAAAGTATGCAAAAAGATACAATAGAATTGTGGTGGTAAGACCGCTTATATCTGTTTGGGGAGTCAAGGAAGGCTTCCCAGAAGACTTTCTCACTGAGTAGAAGAATGAATAGAACTTGAGCATGTGATGTTGATGGCAAGCCATTCCAGGCAAAGGAAACAGGACCACCACCTGGCATGGATACATTTAAGTAATTATTAATACATAGACAAGATTCTGTATAGACAAGCATAGCTATTGAACACATCTGTGAATGAGAGAAGCCCATCATCAAATCCCATCTGTAGAATGAGTCACTCTAGTTACCATGATCATGTCTCTTCCTCTCATTTTTAACATCAAATGTCAAGGTCTTTGGGAATATATTGTGTTTAGGAGGCTCTCAACAGAGCAGTACCATATAGAAAGCAGGATCACATTTACCAACAGCACTGGGGACACAAACTTTCATTGCCAAAGCTTTCTGATCTCACCTTGAATCAGTTATGCATGCAACAAAATCACCTGCTGCTCAATTTTTAAAAGCATCGCTAAATTCAATTATAAGAGAAAATGTTTGACAAATGCCAGACATCAGCTGCCTTTTACAGAAAACACTTAAGTAATTACAAACATGAGTACCTGAATGATGAATAATAAACTACTTGAGAACTAAATTATATCAAAAAGTTTTTAGGGAATCTTTTTAGTAGGCTTAAAGTTTAGCAAGAAATAGGAATAAATGTTAAATTCCTTGAATGTGTATCAAAAGCAATAGAATAATTTGTAAAAGGAAAATAGGCAATTATTATTGTTGTTTTTAAAGTCAGACTTCTTAAAATTAATGGTGTAGATTCACAGTTTTATGAAAATTACCATCAATAGATAAAACATTTCAAATCTATTTTATTTTTTAAATATTTAACTAGAAATAATAAATACCATAAGGCCCTAATGGGACTCTTTGAGCCTCCACCCCCTCCTCCGTTTGGATGGTTTTTGTTGCCTTTTCAGTAAAAATTACCCATTTGGACACCAGAGAAGGAACCAGGAGATAGAACATAGCAGACAAGACCCATGGGGACCAAAGAGAGCCCTCTCTACTGGGAGTAAAGAGGAGAAAATTATTCAGTATTGGCCACTTAGTACCTCTATGACTTAGAATTAGTCACTTAACCTTTTTGTTTTCAATTTACCTATAAAACAAAATCAAAATCACTACTACATTAGACTGTGAAGATTAGCAGAGATAGCAATTCCTATGCTGATGTCTGTAATTTATTGCCTGTTAGTAACTGCAGGCCAGAACGTCTTCTGAGTTTCAAGGCCATCCACCTGCCCCAGAGCCTTATTTGCCCTGATGTTTCCTATCGCTCATTTCACTGTGTAGTTAGTGCAACCACGAGATTCCTCCATGCTCGGCCTTGCTCCTACTGTGGCTATCTCAGTGAGTGTGTCACATTTTCACAGGCCAGAGAGCTTACAGGCATCCCCGATAGCTCCTTCTTTCTCATCTCATATATGAATCACTTTCCAAGTTCTGTACATTTTATATAAATTCAAAATAGTGTCAAATTCTTTCATGCCTCTGCCCTCTCCTGAGCACAACCCCAGCCATCCACACTGTCTTCACCTCTCTCCTGGATGCGTGTAACAGCATCATCACTTCCTTCTCTGAAGATGCTTTACAACTGCTACAGAATTTCCTATATGCTGCAGCAACAAGAAGGTTTTGCAAACTCAAACCATTTAAAATTTATGAATGACTTCTGTTATTTTAACAATGTAGCCCAAACCCATAATCAAGATCCCCTTTTCAACTAATCACTTCTTCCAGTCATACTGCTGTCCTCTGAAATATCACTTCATTGACCCCTAGAGGTAGGTATGTCCCCAAACAAAGAAGTCATTAGGTACATTGTTTAAGGTCTTTATCTACCATTACAGTGCAAACCCTGTGAAGAGAGACTATGTTGTTTACCACTGTATCCATTCTAAGACAATGCTTGGTTAGGTAGTTACTAAATACATGTATATAGAAAGAATAAATAAATCATAATACCACCTAGAAAATACATAGTGTGATAGAAGACTTGAAATATGTTAAAAATACATATCTAAAAATGACTTGGGTACTAAAGGGGGTAACATATTAATAAAAAACTTTACTTATATTGGTTAAGAGATACTACACTTCATGGTCAGTATCACATGTACTCAAACTGATTCACCCAATGATACTGGATGTCATTTGATACTTAAACTAGAGAAGCTTGCAGAATGTCAAATCTAATCTTGTGGGACTCATAGTCATGATGGACAGGGGAAATTTTAAATATAAAAAAATTACTATGTAACTCTAATTAGGAGTGATTAAACATGGCTATATATATGCATAAGATGATTTACTATCTGAGAGTTTGACAAATGGATAAACAGGGTCAGAATTTAGCCAGAAGGAACAATATGTTTAAAAGCATGTGCCGGGGGCGCCTGGGTGGCTCAGTGGGTTAAGCCTCTGCCTTTGGTTCAGGCATGATCTCAGGGTCCTGGGATCGAGCCCCGCATCGGGCTCTCTGCTCAGCGGGGAGCCTGCTTCCCCCTCTCTCTCTGCCTGCCTCTCTGCCTACTTGTGATCTGTCTGTCAAATAAATTAAAAAAAAAAAAAAAAAAAAAAAGCATGTGCCTATGAAAGACTTTGGCATGTTTTGGAAATCATAAAATCCTAAGTGGTAAATCTCTGAAAAGCCATTCCCAATTTGATCCTTTCCCTCCCTTTCAGAAGGGGAAACATGTTACTTGAGACTGCCACTTTTTTGATTCCCCTTACGATACGCTACACTTTGCAAAATCCCCTGTTCTTAGTGATCTCAAGGTTTTCAAAAAAAAACTGATTTCCAATGCTAACCCTTTTAGTATTCCTTCCAGTGGCTATGATTTTCAGATAAAATAAAACAGGTTAATGAAACCCATATTTGTTCAGCTAAGTGTCCCCCAAAGGGCAGGTAAAATTTGACAAAATACAGGTTCTTTTGTCGGCCCTACACTGTGGTTCTGCTGTGCCACATACTAACTTGATGGCCCAGGACACCTTATTTGCATTGTTGAAGCTTCTGTTTTCTCACCTAAAAAAGGAAAAAAGAAATAATAGTGCCTCATTCATATAATAGTTATGAAGATTAAAGGAAATAATGCACAGGGCACTCCTAGGGTAGTTCCATTCACATAAAAAATACTCAATATGTGTTAGTTATTTTAACGGGACTCCATTTCTCTCCACAGGGACATTTTCCATTACTTCTACTACTCAAAAGGAGAACTTAGCATTGCATAATTACACTGTACACTTTGCACCTCTATTTTTCTTGGTATTCTTGTCGTTTAGAATATTCTCTGCTCTTTTCTATCTGCTACTTGCCTGCTCATCCTTCAAGGTCTTGTCTTTCTAGGCTGAATTATTCAGAAGTTATTGCTTTCTCCCCAGTGCTCCTGTTGGATTTTTGTTTATGACTCTTTTGCTGCACTAAACACAGCCTGATGTTTTGTACTTTCTTGCACAATTGTCTGGCTTCCACACTGAACTTGGAGCTGCTTGAGGTTTGGAACTATGTCAGTCATTTATGTCTTTAAAATCTAGCACGAGGGTTTCAAGTTGGTAAATGTCATTAATTTGTTTAATTTACTTCTCTTGTTTTTATGACATAATTTTTATGAATCATCAATGAATTTAATGAAATGTCAATGTTTATTGAATAACTCTTACCTACAAGCCATATGTTGTTTTACTGTTTTTGGTTGTTGACCCTCTTGTGTTAGAGTAGAAGCATAATGTAGTGAATTGAAGAAAGGGTCTTGTGGTACTGATATCTGGCTCCTCTATAAACTGTTGTCTGCTTTTGGCAAAGTCACGTAAATTTTCATAGTATTAGTGTCCTCACCTATTTCTGGAGATAATAATACATATATAATATATGATTTATTAATAACACATGTGTAAGGTCTGCATGTAGCAGGCTCTTGGGTGGGGGAAGGCATTGTTAACTGTTCCTCATTTATTAAGATGTTGACATATTTCTACTCAGGAAGATTATTTAAAGCCTGGATATAATTATAATCTTAAAGTTTTAATTTATTACCTTAATTATAATCATAATAATTATCATAATAGTTTCTTGGTAACTCTAGGAGAAAGTTCCCAAAGATAACTCTAAATCTGCTGGATGTCTATCTTGTACCACACCATACTGGACTCTTTAATATATCAGATTCGTTTAATTATAACAATATCTTGGTGTGCCTAGGTGGATCAGTCGGTTAAGAATTTGCCTTCGGGAGGAGTCAAGATGGTGGAGAAGTAGCAGGCTGAGATTACATCAGGTAGCAGGAGTCAGCTAGATAGCTTATCAAACCATTACAAACACCTACAAATCCAATGGGAGATCGAAGAGAAGAAGAACAGCAATTCTAGAAACAGAAAATCAACCACTTTCTGAAAGGTAGGACTGGCAGAGAAGTGAATCCAAAGCTACGGGAAGATAGACCATGGGGGGAGGGGCCAGCTCGCGGAAAGCAGCAGAGCAACGGAGCACAAAATCAGGACTTTTAAAAGTCTGCTCCACAGAGGGTCATCACTCCAGAGGCTAAACCGGGGTGAAGCCCACATGGGGTCAGCGTGGCCCCAGGTCCCGCAGGGCCACAGAAGGATCGGGGGTGTCTGAGTGTCACAGAGCTCGCAGGTATTAGAGCGGGAAAGCCGGCTACAGAGACAGAGCCGAGGAGTGAGCTCTCAGCTCAGGGTTACCTTGAGCCAGTCACAGACTAGGTAAGCTCAGAGCACAGCCAGAAGCCAGGGAGAAGGGAGTAATTGAGCGCTTTTCTCTGAGGGTGCACTGAGGAGTGGGGCCCCAAGCTCTCAGCTCCTCTGGGCTGGAGACTGGGAGGCCACCATTTTCATTCCTGTCCTCTGGAACTCTACGGAAAGCGTTCGGGGAACAAAAGCTCCCGAAAGTGAACCTGAGCGGTTTACTTAGCCCGGCCCCTGGTAAGGGCGGTGCAATTCCGACACTTGAGAATCACTACAACAGGCCCCTCCCCCAGAAGATCAACAAGAAATCCAGCCAAGACCAATTCACTTACCAAGGAGAGCAGCGGAGTCCCAGAGGAGGAGAAAGCAAAGCACAGAACTCATGGCTTTCTCCCCATGATTCTTTACTCTTGCAGTTAATTTAATTTTTTTTTAATTTAATTTTTTTCTTCTGCTAAATTTTTTTAACTTTTACCCTGTTTTTTAACATTTTTTAACTAATTTATCTTAACAATACCTTTCATAAAAAAATAATCTTTTTTGAACCTTCATTATTATAGTCATATTTTATCCTTCATTGTATTTAACTCTATTTTTTGTATACACATAGGGTTTTTTCTTCTAAAAATTTGGGGTACAGGGGCACCTGGGTGGCTCAGTGGGTTAAAGCCTCTGCCTTCAGCTCGGGTCATGGTCCTGGGGTCCTGGGATCGAGCCCCGCATCGGGCTGTCTGCTCCGCGGGGAGCCTGCTTCCCTTCCTCACTCTCTGCCTGCTTCTCTGCCTACTTGTGATCTCCGTCTGTCAAATAAATAAATAAAAAGTCTTCAAAAAAAAATTGGGGGTACAACTTCTTCTAATAGATCAAAATATACCCTAAATCTAGCTCCGGGCTTGTTCTAGTCTCCAGCCAAAGCAAGTACTCTCCACTTTATTTTTCTTTATTCTCCCAACCAACTTACTTTATCAACTCCTTTTTTAGAAATTAAAAAAATTTTTTTTCATCTTTATAGGCATATTCCATACCTTCATTGTGTTTACCCTTATATATGTTTTTCATTCTTTAAAAATTTGGAAGGTAGTTTCTTCTAAGAGACCAAAATACTCTCAAAATTAAGTGGGTGACCCTGTTCTAGTCACCAGTCTAATATATATATTATTTTTCCTTTTTTATATTTTTTCTTTATCTGTTTTCTTTTTTTTAATTTTTTTCCTGAACTTCTTTTTATCCCCTTTCTCTCCCCCATGATTTGGGGTCTTTTCTGATTTGGTTAAAGTGCATTTTCCTGGGGTCTTTGCCACCCTTTTAGTATTTTATTTGCTCCTTCTTATACTCTTATCTGGACAAAATGGCAAGGCGGAAAAACTCACCACAAAAAAAAGAACAAGAGGCAGTACCAAAGGCTAGGGACTTAATCAATACAGACATTGGTAATATGTCAGATCTAGAGTTCAGAATGATGATTCTCAAGGTTCTAGCCGGGCGAGAAAAAGGCATAGAAGATATCAGAGAAACCCTCTCTGGAGAAAAAACCCTTTCTGGATAAATAAAAGAACTAAAATCTAACCAAGTTGAAATAAAAAAAGCTATTAATGGGGTGCAATCAAAAATGGAGTCTCTTACTGCTAGGATAAATGAGGCAGAAGAAAGAATTAGTGATATAGAAGACCAAATGACAGAGAATAAAGAAGCTGAGCAAAAGAGGGACAAACAGCTACTGGACCATGAGGGGAGAATTTGAGAGATAAGTGACACCATAAGATGAAACAACATTAGAATAATTGGGATTCCAGAAGAAGAAGAAAGAGAGAGGGGAGCAGAAGGTATATTGGAGACAATTATTGGAGAGAATTTCCCTACTATGGCAAAGGGAACAAGCATCAAAATCCAGGAGGTGCAGAGAACCCCCCCTCAAAATCAACAAGAATAGGTCCACACCCCATCACCTAATAGTAAAATTTACAAGTCTTAGTGACAAAGAGAAAATCCTGAAAGCAGCCCAGGAAAAGAAGTCTGTAACATACAATGGTAAAAATATTAGATTGGCAGCAGACTGATCCACAGAGACCTGGCAGGCCAGAAAGAACTGGTATGAGATATTCAGAGCACTAAATGAGAAAAACATGCAGCCAAGAATACTATATCCAGCTAGACTATCATTGAAAATAGAAGGAGAGATAAAAAGCTTCCAGGACAAACAAAAACTGAAAGAATTTGCAAACACCAAACCAGCTCTACAGGAAATATTGAAAGGGGTCCTCTAAGCAAAGAGAGACCCTAAAAGTAGTAGATCAGAAAGGAACGGAGACAATAACAGTCACCTTACAGGCAATACAATGGCACTAAATTCATATCTCTCAATAGTTACCCTGAATGTTAATGGGCTAAATGCCCCAATCAAAAGACACAGGGTATCAGAATGGATAAAAAAACAAAACTCATCAATATGTTGCCTACAAGAAACTCATTTTAGACCCAAAGACACCTCCAGATTTAAAGTGAGGGGGTGGAAAACAATTTACCATGCTAATGGACATCAGAAGAAAGCTGGGGTGGGAATCCTTATATCTGATCAATAAGATTTTAAGCCAAAGACTATAATAAGAGATGAGGAAGGACACTATATCATACTCAAAGGGTCTGTCCAACAAGAAGATCTAACAATCTTAAATATCTATGCCCCTAACGTGGGAGCAGCCAACTATATAAACCAATTAATAACAAAATCAAAGAAACACATCAACAATAATGCAATAATAGTAGGGGACTTTAACACTCCCCTCACTGAAATGGACAGATCATCCAAGCAAAAGATCAACAAGGAAATAAAGGCCTTAAATGACACACTGGACCAGATGGACATCACAGATATATTCAGAACATTTCATCCCAAAGCAACAGAATACACATTCTTCTCTAGTGCACATGGAACATTCTCCAGAATAGATCACATCCTGGGCCTTATATAGGTCTCAACCGGTATCAAAAGATTGGCATCATTCCCTGCATATTTTCAGACCACAATGCTCTGAAGCTAGAACTCAATCACAAGAGGAAATTTGGAAAGAACCCAAATACATGGAGACTAAACAGCATCCTTCTAAAGAATGAATGGGTCAACCAGGAAATTAAAGAAGAATTGAAAAAATTCATGGAAACAAATGATAATGAAAACACAACGCTTCAAAATCTGTGGGACACAGCAAAGGCAGTCCTGAGAGGAAAATATATAGCAGTACAAGCCTTTCTCAAGAAACAAGAAAGGTCTCAAATACATAACCTAACCCTACACCTAAAGGATCTGGAGAAAGAACAAGAAAGAAAGCCTAGACCCAGCAGGAGAAGAGAAATCGTAAAGATCAGAGCAGAAATCAATGAAATAGAAACCAAAAAAACAATAGAACAAATCAACGAAACTAGGAGCTGGTTCTTTGAAAGAATTAATAAGATTGATAAACCCCTGGCCAGACTTATCAAAAAGAAAAGAGAAAGGACTAGGGGCGCCTGGGTTGCTCAGTGGGTTGAGCCTCTGCCTTCGGCTCAGGTCATGATCTCAGGGTCCTGGGATCGAGTCCCGCATTGGGCTCTCTGCTTGGCAGGGAACCTGCTTCCTCCTCTCTCTCTCTGCCTGCCTCTCTGCCTACTTGTGATTTCTCTCTGTCAAATAAATAAATAAAATCTTAAAAAAAAGAGAGAGAGAAAGGACCCAAATGAATAAAATCATGACTGAAAGAGGAGAGATCACAACCAACACCAAAGAAATACAAACAATTATAAGAACATACTATGAGCAACTCTACGCCAACAAATTTGACAATCTGGAAGAAATGAATGCATTCCTAGAGACATATAAACTACCACAACTGAACCAGGAAGATATAGAAAACCTGAACAGACCCATAACCAGTAACAAGATTGAAACAGTCATCAAAAATCTCCAAACAAACAAAAGCCCAGGGGCAGATGGCTTCCCAGGGGAATTCTACCAAACATTTAAAGAAGAATTAATTCCTATTCTCCTGAAACTGTTCCAAAAAAATAGAAATGGAAGGAAAACTGCAAAACTCATTTTATGAGTCCAGCATCACCTTGATCCCAAAACCAGACAAGGATCCCACCAAAAAAGAGAATTACAGACCAATATCCTTGATGAACACAGATGCAAAAATTCTCACCAAAATACTAGCCAATAGGATTCAACAGTACATTAAAAGGATTATTCACCACAACCAAGTGGAATTTATTCCAGGGCTGCAAGATTGGTTCAACATCTGCAAATCAATCAATGTGATACAATACATTAATAAAAGAAAGAACAAGAACCATATGATACTCTCAATAGATGACAAAGTACAGTATCTCTTCCTGATCAAAACTCTTCAAAGTGTAGGGATAGAAGGCACATACCTCAATATCATCAAAGCCATCTATGAAAAACCCACTGCAATTATCATTCTCAATAGAGAAAAACTGAAAGCTTTTCCATTAAGGTCAGGAACACAGCAGGGATGTCCATTATCACCACTGCTATTCAACATAGTACTAGAAGTCCTAGCCTCAACAATCAGACAACAAAAAGAAATTAAAGGCATCCAAATCGGCAAAGAAGAAGTCAGACTATCACTCTTTGCAGATGATATGATACTATATGTAGAAAACCCAAAAGACTCCACTCCAAAACTGCTAGAACTTGTACAGGAATTTAGTAAAGTGTCAGGATATAAAATCAATGCACATAAATCAGTTGCATTTCTCTACACCAACAACAAGACAGAAGAAAGAGAAATTAAGGAGTCAATCCCACTTACAATTGTGCCCAAAACTATAAGATACCTAGGAATAAACCTAACCAAAGAGGCTAAGAATCTATACTCAGAAAACTATAAAGTACTCATGAAAGAAATTGAGGAAGACACAAAGAAATGGAAAAATGTTCCATGCTCCTGGATTAGAAGAACAAATATTGTGAAAATGTCTATGCTACCTAAAGCAATCTACACATTTAATGCAATCCCTATCAAAATCCCACCCATTTTTTCTAAAGAAATGGAACAACTAATCCTAAAATTTATATGGAACCAGAAAAGACCTCGAATAGCCAAAGGAATATTGAAAAAGAAAGCCAAAGTTGGTGGCATCACAATTCCGGTCTTCAAGCTCTATTACAAAGCTGTCATCATCAAGACAGCATGGTAGTGGCACAAAAACAGACACATAGATCAATGGAACAGAATAGAGAGCCCACAAATAGACCCTCAACTCTATGGTCAACTAATCTTCGACAAAGCAGGAAAGAATGTCTAATGGAAAAAAGACAGTGTCTTCAATAAATGGTGTTGGGAAAACTGGATGGCCACATGCAGAAAAATGAAATTGGACTATTTCCTTATACCAGAGATGAAAATAGACTCAAAATGGATGAAGGACCTCAATGTGAGAAAGGAATCCATCAAAATCCTTTAGAAGAACACAGGTAGCAACCTCTTCGACCTCAGCTGCAGCATCTTCTTCCT
Organism: Martes martes; assembly: GCF_963455335.1. Classification (NCBI taxonomy): domain Eukaryota; kingdom Metazoa; phylum Chordata; class Mammalia; order Carnivora; family Mustelidae; genus Martes; species Martes martes. Next base: position 73,655,750 of record NC_137898.1, on the reverse strand, counting down.
AGGAACATCGCCAAAGGCAAGGGAACCAAGGGCAAATGAACTATTGGGACTTCATCAAGATCAAAAGCTTTTGCACAGCAAAGGAAACAGTTAACAAAGCCAAAAGACAACTGACAGAATGGGAGAAGATATTTGCAAATGGCATATCAGATAAAGGGCTAGTGTCCAAAATCTATAAGGAACTTAGCAAACTCAACACCCAAAGAACAAATAATCCAATCAAATATGGGCAGAAGACATGAACAGACATTTCTGCAAAGAAGACATCCAGATGGCCAACAGACACATGAAAAAGTGCTCCGCATCACTCGGCATCAGGGAAATACAAATCAAAACCACAATGAGATACCACCTCACACCAGTCAGAATGGCTAAAATTAACAAGTCAGGAAATGACAGATGCGGGTGAGGATGTGGAGAAAGGGGAACCCTCCTACACTGTTGTTGGGAATGCAAGCTGGTACAACCACTCTGGAAAACAGCATGGATGTTCCTCAAAAAGTTGAAAGTAGAACTACCCTATGACCCAGCAATTGCACTACTGGGTATTTACCCTATAGATACAAACGTAGTGATCCAAAGAGGCATGTGCACCCGAATGTTTATAGCAGCAATGTCTACAATAGCCAAACTATGGAACCTAGATGTCCATCAACAGACGAATGGATAAAGAAGATGTGGTATATATACACAATGGAATACTACGGAGCCATCAAAAGAAATGAAGTCTTGCCATTTGCGACAATGTGGATGGAACTAGAGGGTATCATGCTTAGTGAAATAAGTCAATCAGCGAAATACAGCTATCATGTGATCTCCCTGATAAGAGGAAGTGTAGATGCAACATGGGGGGTTTAGGGGGTAGGAAAAGAATAAATGAAACAAAATGGGATCGGGAGGGAGACAAATCATAAGGGACTCTTAATCTCACAAAACAAACTGAGGGTTGCTGGGGGGAGGGGGTCGGGAGAGGGGGGACATTGGGGAGGGTATGTGCTATGGTGAGTGCTGTGAAGTGTGTAAACCTGGCGATTCACAGACCTGTACCCCTGGGGATAAAAGTACATTATATGTTTATAAAAAATATGTTTTTTATATGTGATTATATGTTTAAAAAAATAAAAAATTAAAAAAAAACTAGATTAAAAGAAAAAAAATCATTGATCCTGTTCATTAAGATATATAAGAAGACATTCATTTTATTTTATCATCCTGGCATTTCAGATGCCTTTTTTTAAATGCATATGGATTTGTTTTAAAACATTTTTAACAAGAGATATTTATGCTATCCTTTACTGAGCTCCAAAAATATCTTCCTTTTATTTTAGCAAACAGTGCCATTCTTCAGGACATATCTGAGCCCTGTTAAATGGTGAGTGTAAAATCCCATGTTTTCATGAAAAATTAATTCACAGTTTAATTATTAAAAAAAAAAAAAGAAGAAGAATTTGCCTTCAGCTCAGGTCATGACCCCAGGTTTCTGGGATCGAGCCCTGCATTAGGATCCCTGCTCAGCGAGGAACCTGCCTCTCCCTCTCCATCTGGCTCTCCCCCAGCTTATGTTCTCTCTCACTCTCAAATAAATAAATAAGGTCTTTTAAAAAATTGTCACAGTATCTCTTTGTGCTATTCTGATCCCAATATTTTTGGTTAAAAAGCTGAGATTCATGTGGTTGAAGCAAAATTTCCAAGGTCTCTTAATGGTTAGCTGATAGTCAAGCCTTAAACTCGCTTTTTTTTTTTTTCTGATTTTAATTCTAGCGTTCTTTTCATGGTTGCCATATACAAATGCCCTATATTAAGCAGATTGGATGTGAATTTAAAGATCCTTGCAATTTAGTTCATGTAATAATAAATTAGTGAAAAATTAAGGGTTGTAATGTGCTTTCCCAATTTAAAGGCTTTGGGGATAACATTATAAATACATAAGGGTAGGTACTTTCTCAAAAGAAGCTGGTCACACTAGATTCACTAATTCATATGAAAGAAATTAAATTTTACCTGATTCTTGTAGATTGCTATAATCATAGCCCAGATCTCTGGATGAAATAAAAAAATCACCATTCCTGTACAGAGGTATAAAAGGAACCATGTAGGATTCCCGGTTGTGTCCAATGGGTGCATTGGCTTCTGGATAAACTTCTTGAAGAGGATGGTGCCTTCGGAGCCACTGTTCAAAAATACTGCAGAGGAAAGGATTATTCAGACCCAAAAACATGTTATTTATAAAATATTTAGAATTCTTGGAGTAAAATAATAAGGCATATCTTAAAATCTCAAGACATGGAAAAATCCCAGATATATTTTTCATCCTTTGAAAATATTTTGTAAAGCACTAGTTCATACTGTCAGGCCCTGATGAAGCTCACTCATTTGAAAGAAATATGAGGGGCACCTGGGTGGCTCAGTGGGTTAAAGCCTCTGCCTTTGGCTCAGGTCATGATCCCAGGGTCCTGGGATTGAGCCCCGCATCGGGCTCTCTGCTCAGCAGGGAGCCTGCTTCCTCCTCTCTCTCTGCCTGCCTCTCTGCCTACTTGTGATCTCTGTCAAATAAATAAATAAAATCTTAAAAAAAAATGACAGTATTATTCAAAGTGATCCACAGATTCAATGCAATCCCTGTCAAAATCCCAATGACATTAAAAAAAAAAGAAAGAAAGAAATATGAGAGGATAACTTTGGAAAGGGAATTTCTTAGGTAAGTGAATCTACGTGACAAGTTTAGACCTTTCAGAAAGCTTCAAAGCAAGGATAATTATTGGTTGAGTGACAGCTGGGTTGAAATTACAAATTAAATATGTTTCTTGTCTCAAAGAAAGTTAGCCCAAAGAAAGAACACATAAAACTAAGTTAGAATCAGTTCTGGAATTTGGTCATTTTTTGGGTCACAGTAGGGAATTTTCAATTATTTCAACCAACTTGCCATGTTGTATGAAGGTATGCTTAATGAAACTTGGGGAGAGAAAGAGCTCTTCTCCAACAATGGAGACTAAATATACTTGGACTCGTTTCCCAACTTCCCCTGAAACTAGAGTATGGCCATATGATCAATTCTCAGTCAGTCAGATATACCCATGAAGTCTTTGAAACAGATATAGTGACACACAGAAACAAGAATGATGGAAAACTATTCTGGTCGTGGGCAAAAACAGTTGCAATAACTTTTGGGGAATTGCAAAACTGGCAGAATAAGCAAGGAACTATCCAGTGTTTTATATTATGGTTTTAGCAGATTTTGTGGTTGTTACCCTCCTCCTTCCTTGTCCCCACCTGTTTCTGAACTTCATTCTCCATGATTTCCTGACCTATTCAATATCCTCTTAGCAAAGACTTTTTTTGTTAATTAGCCAGAGTTAGTCTCTGTTGTACGCAATTAAAAATCCTGACTGGAACAAAAAGGTAAACAATTAAGGGACAAAAACGATTGAGTAAGAATACTCAAGTTATAGAAGAATTTATATTGTGTCACTAAAAATGTGAGAAAGAGAAGATTTTGTATTATCAGGTCATATAACAGAGGTTATATGACATAGATAGATCATACATACATGTGTGTATGTCTGTGTGTGTATATATATGTATTTATATATATAACATTTAATGTAGATCTGAGGTCAGAGAACTCCCCTTGAGCCTAGCTCTGTGTATGACTTGAGTTGGATGCTTAACTGACTGAGCCACCCAGGTGCCCCTTTGAGCAGGGTCTTTTTAAGAAGAGTTATGATTCTGACCAGCAGGAATGAGAAAGAAGATTCAAAAAGTTTGGTTTTTCTGTGTGTGCCTTAGTAACTGGCCTAACAAACAAACCCCACGTTCTATTCAAGTCCTAAAATTTTATTAATTAGCTTTTTTGTTTTAACTTCTGCAGGTTTCTTCTTTAGATAAAAGCATTACTTGTTTATTACATGCAATCCAGAAAATGTAAATGAGCAGAAATGAGAGAATTCATATAATCATTTCATATTTCTGTTCCATCTAGTTTATAAAATATGCATAATAACACTACATATATTTTAACAAAAAAAGAGAATTGTATTGTAGATAATGTTTTAAAGCCTATTTTATTTGTATTATGCGATATTTATGTTTAAAAAATATTTAAACATGCTTAAACAATGTTTACCAGCTTTTCAACTGGCAAATTGCGTCTATTAAACTTTGATTTAGAAACAGCCCACTGGGGCACCTGGGTGGCTCAGTGGGTTAGGGCCGCTGCCTTCGGCTCAGGTCATGATCCCGGCGTCCTGGGATCGAGCCCCGCATCGGGCTCTCTGCGCAGCAGGGAGCCTGCTTCCTCCCTTCTCTCTCTGCCTGCCTCTCTGCCTACTTGTGATCTGTCAAATAAATAAATAAAAAAAAAATCTAAAAAAAAAAAAAAAAAAAAAGAAACAGCCCACTGTTTCTAAACAAGCTACCAGATAAGGGTTTGAGGCAAAAATTGTGCCTTCTGTCAATTGAGAAAAATTACTATTGTAGTTCAACTTATAAATAATCTTTTATTTATAAAATAAATTTATAAAATATATAAATTTATAAGTTTATAAAATATAAAAAAACAAAAATTCTTTACCTACATAAGACAAGGACATCAATTCTTAGCACCAAAAGATTTAATGGATAAAACCATTAATGTGCTCACCCACCTTATCAACCTTTTAAAATGAAGGTATTAATCTTGATTAAATTCTTTATCGGTGGTTCTCATCTTCAGTTAATTTCATCAAACCATGTCTAAGATGACTCACATTGGAATACTGATGCTTAACTTAAATAATCACACTGACATTTTGGCAAGAACTTATTACCAAAGATTTATATAAACTGTATCTAGACAGTATTCTGGAAGTAGGGAAATATAAAGATGATTGCAGATGCAAATAGGAAGGAATGTGTTTTATATATAAAAGTAATGCAAGACATCTGGTTTCAAGTCTGATAGGTAAGAATTCTGGACACTCTCATCCTTATAGCAAGAAAAGGCTAGACAAATGGAAAATCAACAACTTTTCTTGGATCATGAGAGAATGAGGTCACAGGACAAAGGGTCACCCCCCCAAAAAAAACTACAGAGATAAGTACATCCAGGGGAACACAGCTGAGACTTGCTCACCAGGAACAGAAGCAGCTGTATCCATAAACCAATAGAGATACGTGAACATTTTGATGAATGGTTGGAGATTGAGTATGGCCTAACAGTGGTAGTCAGAAACTCCTGGGAGCCATAGTGTAAGGGGAACTCCCAAGCATTTGGGGATTTTAACTTCAGGAACTCTACCAGGTTTTCATGATGAAGACTGGTGAAAAATCCTCTCCTGGTCTTGTCAGAGGGAGGGAGAGAGAGACCGTTATGAAGTAAGTCCCCAGACTTCTCCATAACAAACCTCTTTCATTCAGAGGAAATAAATTTCCAGAGTCTTATCCCAACTAGGGGAAGGGGATTCCAGATTTTCTGTCTCACTTAAAAGAAAATAAAGCATAGGCACTTTGGTCAGAACTTCAAGGAAACAAATTGGGACTGCTGTAACCAAAAATGTAGGAGGGAGAGGGGGGAAAAAAAGCTATACAATTGAAGAAACAGTCATGAAGGTCACAGCCCCAAGACATTGGCCAAGTAAAAGACTGAAATTTAATATTTTAGGACACACACACACCCCACCTTGATATCAAAAGAACTCTAGTATAATGACAGGGATTGTAAGTGAAAGAGCTACAAGACAGGGGGCCTGGGTGCCTCAGTCGTTAAACACCTACCTTTGGGTCAGGTCATGATCCCAGCGTCCTGGGATCAAGTCCCACATGGAGCTCCTTGCTCAGTAGGGAGACTGTTTTCTTCCTCTCCCTCTGCCCCTCCCCCTGCCCATGCTAGCTCTATCTCCATCTCTCTCTCTCTCTCTCTCTGTCAAATAAATAAAATCTTAAAAAAAAAAAAAAGAGCTACAAGGCAGACAATCCAAAGACTAGTATATAAGAAAGCCCAAAGCCAAGAGTGAAGACTAAGACAGACCTAGGAAAATTTGAAGCCTCCAGCACCTACAGCTACAAAAATCACTAAACACAGCCCAACTTCTTGCCAATTAACATAAATCCTTACATTAAAGGCCTAGCTTCCTCAGTTCCTACTACTCAATAAAATATACTGATTTTCAATAACAAATCACATGGCATGCCAAAAGGTAAGAAAAAGACAGTCTGAAGAGACAAAGCAATCAAAACAAAGTAAACACTAACTCAGATATGTGATAGATATTGGAATTATCAGACAGGGAATTAATTGTGAAATAGTTGTGAATAGTATGTTAAGGGCACTCACAGAAAAAGTAAATGACATGCAAGAGCAGATGGGCAGATTGGTAGAAAGGCTCTAAGAAAAACTCAGAGGAAATGCTAGAAATCAAAAACACCGTAGCAGAAATGAAGAATGCCTTTGACAGGCTCATCAGTTGACACAGCTTAGAAAAGAATGAGTAAGCTTGGAGATAGAAACTTCCCAAACCAGAATGCAAGACAAAGAAAGAATGGGGAAAAATAAATCAATAACTGTGGGATAATTTCAAAAGAGGGTAACATAACGTGTAATTGGAATAACAGAAGGAGAAGAAAAAGTGAACAGAGCAGAAGAAATATTCTCCAATAAAAGGACCCAGAGGTACCCACTGAAACAACTCCCTATGGCCAAAGCTGGAACAATCTGAGCCACAGAATAAATAAAGTAGTAGTAGATTATCACCTAAAATGTAAAATAAATATAGAGGAGTCCTCACTGATATAAAGTAATGAATAAATAAATGGGGAAATACGTAAGTCTGCCATGCAGAATTTTAAATAATTATGTAGATACTCCAGATACTTAATGCAGGTGGTATATAACCCTGCACATAACGACTTCCTTCCAAAGAGTATTTGGGAAGAGCGGTGGAGTCATTTAACAGTTTGAGAAGCCTGACCAATCCCATCTCTGCCAGGTGATGAAGGTTAACATCGATAATCTTATGTTATGTTGATAGCCTGCAGCCTTGATATGATGTGAGGAGAATGGTGCTTACCTCTGTCATCTTCCTGACCAAAATACGTAACTCCAGTCTAAACATGAGAGCAACACCAGGAAAATCCCAATAGGGAGTCCTTCTACAAAAATCTGAGCAGTATTCCTCAAAACTGTCAAGGACATCCAAAACAAGGGAAGTCTGAAAACCTTTCACAGCCAAGGAGAGCCAAAGGGACATGATGATTACATGTAATGTGGTGTCCTGCTTGGGATCCTGCAAAAGGTGTTAAATAACTACTAAGTAATCTTAATAAAGTCTGAGCTTTGGTTAATAATAGATCAGTATTATTCCAATAACTGTGACAAATATTCCATATTAATGTTAATTCATTAATAATAGGGGAAATTAGATCTGGGGTATATGGGAACTTGGTTCGCTCTTGGCAACATTTTTGTAACTAGAAAACTATTCTTCAATAAAAGTTTATTATTATTATTTTTTTAAAGAACAACTAACAAGAAAGCCTTGATGTAGGTGGATATTTAGGAACTGATTTTCTTTACCTCCACCACCACCACAACAAAAAAGTAACCTACCCCTGTATAACAGAACAAGTTTTCATTTATTCATCTATTTTAGAAACAGATGAATATGTACATTCTGAGCATCTATAACAAACTGTCTCTGTGCAAGGGAATGTTCCCCAAGTTACCTTTGGTGAAGTTTCCTGTCCTTGGGGTACTTAGAGTCTAGGGGTGGAGACAGATACTAACGAGTAATTTCAAACCAGCAAATACTGTGCAAGAAAGCAACATGGTAAGAAGATGTGATGGGGAGACTTCATTTCATCTGCAGCCTCTTGGAAAGTCTCTGATAGTGTGTTAAACCCAGAGCTGAAGAAGACACATTTAGATAAGTGGTGAAAGAACATTTCTGAAGACTCAGAATTTGCAAAGGGCATTTGATGAGAAGTACATAGCAAGTCCAAGGAACTAAATGACTGTTCGGTCAATGGAGAGCAGGGACAAAATAGTTTAAGATCAGGCTAGAGAGGTAAATGGGACCCCAAACATGAAGTGCAGCATAAGGCATGTGAGAAATATTTGTATTTTTCCAAAGAGCAACATGGAGTCACTGTCTCTGGGATGGTAGGTGATAACTTTTAACGAATTGATATGATGATCATTTTTAAAAGATTGCACAGATTGCACTGTGGAGAGGGGCTGAAGGATAGTAAGGGATCCTTTATTATGCCTTACAGGGAGCAAGGAATGAAGAAATCACTGAGGAAGCAAGGTCTAAGCAAAAAGATGGTGTGTGACTGTTGAATCAGCACAACTGAAGGATGAGGTGTCATGGAAAATTCCAGGTTTTCTGGCTTATACTGTAGGACAAAATATTTTTATTCCCAAAAATGTAGACAACTGGAGAGGAAGGGTGACATGAGGAAAGGATATTAATATCCTGATTTTTGATGTGTTGTGTGCTTGAAGATACTGTAGAACTATCCAAGTGGGAATGTCAGGTGGGGAGCTAGATATTTGGGTCTGGATTTTAGAGCAAGATTTACTCCAGAAATATAAATGGAGAAGCCATCAGCCTGTTAATAAGTGAAGCTATGAGAGTAGTGAGACAATGAAAAGATAAGAGAATCGAGGATTAGTTTTCTCAGGTTTCATCTTTCTTGAAGGCCAATACAGATACAGTGATCATCACATTGCTTTGAGACCCACTGCTTGGGATACCAACAGGCAGCCAGTCAAAATTCTGGTCTAGTAGGGGGAACAAATTCACCCAGTCTACAGTACTATGTTATGGTAGCCCTAGCAAAAGCAACACATCATAGTACTTACCTAAAGCAATTCTTATAAGTATTAAATGTGTTAATATATGTAAAACTACCTAGAATAATGTACAGAATAGGATAAGTATTGCTGTTATATTAAAACTATAATTACTTTGTTTTTGAATTTTCCTTTCATAGGATTTCCTTAAAATTTATTTTCTACCACACCTTCTGTTCCTTCAAGGCTTAGATCAAATGCCAAGTCTATGAAAATATCAATCAAAGTTTCTATTCCTCTCCTTTGATTATTGCATTTGTCATGTTGTAATTATTTGATTATGTGTCGCTCTAATAGTGTATGCGGGAGCTCACTGAGAGCAATGATGTTGTCTTATTGATCATGGTTCACTAAATGTCCCTCTTACTGCATACACAACAAGTGGGCTGGGTTCATGTACTTTGAAGATATGTGAAATTTAGTGGGAGTTGTAGAGTTTTCTTGCGAGAGCACACAAATTTTTACTAAATTCTCAAAGAGAATGTGAATTAAATACATTAAGATATCATTTAGTGGTTAGATAACAGAACTGAGAAAAAGAAGATTCCAAGAGATGGAGATGGCTTTGAGTTGGATATCTCTGTAGATAGTGCTATTCACTGATCCATGACAGTTAGCATAGTGCCTAGCATGTAATAACCATTGGGTTAGGTGCTGGGAATATAAAGTCAAATGGAGAACTGTCTCATCCTCAGGAGAGTTGCTGTGTGATTAGTCACTCAGCATAGTATGGTATGAGTTCCATGGGAGAAGAAGGGCCATTAACATCTTAGGAGAAAAAAGAATGAAGAGATAGCATCTGATTCAGAGGGGGATGGGTGATGTATTAGAGTTCCCCTGAAAAACAGGACGAATGGGGTATATGCATGTTTCCGTGCTTGCAGAGAGACACACACAGAGAAAAATATATAGAAAGGAAGAGAAAGTAACAGAGAAAGCCAGAGAAAGAGAGTTTCATATGATTGTAGAACTTGGCAAATCCAAAATCTGCTGAATAGGCAGGCAGGCTGCAGACTGAGGCAAGAGACACAGTTAAAGTCGAAAGGCAGTCTGCTAGCACAATTCATTCTCACTTGGGGAGGTTCATTTTTTTCCTATGAAGAGCTTCAACTGATTAAATGAGATCTATCCACATTATGGAGGGTAATCTGCTTTAGTCAAAGTCTACCAATTGAAATATTAATAGCATCTTTAAAAACACCTTCACAGAAACATCTAGAATAACGTTTGACCAAATGCCTGGGTGCCGTGGCCTAGCTAAATTGACACATAAAATTAACCATCATGGTGGTGTTGAGTAAGACACCCTATTTTAGGTGACACTCATACCCAACTCTTGAAAAATGAATAGCACAAGTCTGGGCAAAGTAATAAACGGGAAAAGTCAGTCTAGGAAAGAATAAAGCACAAGCATGAAGAAATGGAGGTATGCTTTTGGGGCCCAGCAAGTGGTTCAAAGGGCTGGAAGGAAGGATGTATGTGTGTACATATAACTAAACCAAAACTATATAGGGTCTTTTTCCACATTAAGAAAGGTAAGAAGTTTGAACATTATTTGGCATCCATTGCATGGTAAATTGTTTTCCTTCCCCTCACTTTAAATCTGGAGGTGTTTTGGGGTCTAAAATGAGTTTCTTACAGATAACATATCAATTTATCCATTCTGATACCCTATGTCTTTTGGTGGGGAATTTAGCCCATTTACATTCAGGGTAACTATGGAAAAATATGAATTTAGTGCCATCGTATTGTCTATAAGGTGGCTCTTACTGTATATTGTCTCTGTTCCTTTCTGGTCTGTTACTTTTAGGCTCTCTCTTTGCTTAGAGGACCCCTTTCAATATTTCCTGTAGGGCTGATTTAGTGTTTGCAAATACTTTCAGTTTTTGTCCTGGAAGCTTTTTATCTCTCCTTCTATTTTCAATGGCAACTTAGCTGGATATAGTATTCTTGGCTGCATATTTTTCTCGTTTAGTGCTCTGAACGTATCATGCCAGTCCTTTCTGGTCTGCCAGGTCTCTGAGGATAGGTCTGCTGCCAATCTAATGTTTCTACCATGGTATGTTACAGACCTCTTGTCCCAAGCTACTTTTATGATTGTCTTTTTGTTACTGAGACTTGTAAGTTTTACTATTAGATGACAGGGTGTTGACCTATTTTTATTGATTTTGAGGGGAGTTCTCTGTGCCTCCTGGATTTTGATGCTTGCTCCCTTCCCCAAATTAGGGAAGTTCTCTGCTATACTTTGCACCAATATACCTTCTGTCCCCCTCTCTCTTCCTTCTTCTTCTTGGATCCCAATTATTCTAATATTGTTTCATCTTATGGTATCACTTATCTCTCGAATTCTCCCCTCATGGTCCAGTAGTTGTTAAACTCTCTCTTTCTCAGCTTCTTTATTCTCTTATTCTCTTCTTTATTCTTCTTTATCATTTGGTCTTCTATATCACTGATTCTCTTTTCTGCCTCATTTATCCTAGCAGTAAGACCCTCCATTTTTTATTGCACCTCATTTATAGCTGTTTAAATTTCAACTTAGTTAGATTTTAGTTCTTTTATTTCTCCAGAAATGGATTTTATTTCTCCAGAAAGGGATTCTCTAGTATCTTCTGTGCTTTTTCTCAGCCCAACACCTTGATAATTGTCATTCTGAACTCTAGTTCTGACATCTTACTAATATCTGTATTGATTAGGTCCCTAGCCATCGGTACTGCCTCAGTCTGAAAATTATTTGGAAATCTATGAGAAGACTTTGGAGGGTTTTAAGCAAGGAATTGACATAACCATGTTTAATGACTGTATGATTAAATGAATCAACAGCTGAATATGGGGACCCAAAGGGAGTAACCAGACAATAGATACATAACTTATTTATCCTGAGACCCCTGCAAAAACTTGGAGCCTCTCTCTGGGTTTGAAATGAACAGTTCCCTGAAGTTCCTTTTCTTCACACACCTGCCTAATGATAGAACTCATTTATGGAGTATTTGGAAATTTTTACTGAAAAGTAACATATTTAAAAGAAATGGACACTTTAAGAGCATAGATTGTCAGGGATGAGTAACTATAAATGAAAAGCCTGTTCCACAGCTAAAAAATTCAACCAGGGCCAACCTCAATTGACTATAATTTTAACTATATGCTCTATGAATTCTTAGCTTAGTTGGGGAAAGGGCAGACAAGTGTTTGGGGAATGGGTAAAGGAGTGAAAACCAGATTAAAATCACTTAAGCTAATGATGAAACTTGAAGGAATTTTAGGATAAGAACTAAAATGTCAGTGATAATGAACCAAAAAGAACCAAAAAACTAGAAGTCTATGAAAAGCAGTTTCAGAGTTGTATTTTTCCTTTTCCATAAACACTTAAGGGTGTCATTAGGCGGCAAGACACCCTGCCATGAGTTGTTTTGAAAGAGGATTAAAAGCAAGCTGCTGTGCTCCCTGTGGGACTCTAATGTGCATCCAGGACCGAGAATCATTGTGTTAGGCAGAAGTTACACTCAAGTGAGTCCGGCTGCACTCACAGACTACATCTGCTTAGAGCAGTCCATGAGAATATCCATAAGGGCCAGCCCTCCCAGACAATGTTTTTTGTAAATGGGGCAGGCTTTTCATCTGGATTTCAATAGATATTACTGAGTGACCTCCAGATTCTTAGTGTTCTTCCCAGGGAAATGGTGATAATACACCTTCCCTTGCTCCCTTCATTAAATTGCCCATTTATTCATTAAATATTCTTATACCCACTTCATGTCAAAATCAATGGACAGTCAGAATGATCCTTATCCTCATGGATCTTTACTCTATTTTGTGATAAAAAGATGCATAAAATATCAAAGCAAGGTTCATGATGCTCTTGGAAGCATGTGTATAAATCCTATGGGACTGCAACAGGAGCAACTAATTATTGGGAGTCAAGGAAAGCTTTTCACAGCAGGGATGGCATTTAAACTGAGGAGTAGATTACCATGGAGGATTTGCATTCAAACTAGCGATCCACAGGGAGCTGGGACACCGATGTAATTGAAAACTGAAAATTTTTTTTTGGTGTGTGGGAGTAGAATGTAGAGTGGTGCAGGATTAATAGGGAGTGAGACCAGAAAGTTGAGAAGGGTCAGATTGTGAAAGGTCTATACACAGCACAGGGGAAGGGGGATGTAGTCTGGATTGATCCTGAGAGTTAATTTGCCACCTAAGTACTTTAGATAAGGAGTGACCATGATTGAATTTGAATTTCAGAAATATGATTACAGTTGCTATGTGTATTGTTATATACTATATTAAATAATAATAAGCCAACATGTACAGTTTCCATCTACTGGAGATTATGTATCAGTAGACCAATGATAAGACAACTTCTACATAGCAGACAACTAAGACTTTTCTTAAGATAGCTATGCTGCCCCTGTTCCTTACAAAATTTCTCTTCATTTAACATAAACTTCTCCATTACTTCCTACTATTCCTCATTATAGTGATGCTTCTGAGGTTCCTAAAATAGTGACAATTAGTTCGGTAATCATTCCCACTTATTAAGTAGTTGGATATGTGGTACTATGCTGGGGATTTTGACATCCATTATATTATTTCTCCAACAGTACTGCAAGAGAGGTATTAGTAGCAGTTGTGAGAGCAAGCTTATGCAACACTACATGCCAGATGCTGCTGAAAGTACTCACGTAGGAACTCATTTAAGTCACCGAACAGTCCCGTGGGGAGTGTTTGATTATCCCTGTTTCACAGATGGGAAAACTGAAGCCCAAAGAGGGTAAGACTCTTGCTCGAGGTTACACAGCTGGTATAGTGGAAGGCGGCAAAACAGGGATTCAAAACCAGGGCATCTCACCGCAGTACCTGTCCTTAGCCTTGGCAAACTATCACCTCACTGCAGTGTTTGCATGAAAACACACACACAGACCGAACAAACAGACCAAAAACAGGAGTCTAAATGACTTCCTTCAATTCATTTAGTTAATAAATGGAGCAGCAGAAATCAAACTCTGGTTTGCTGCGCTGGGCACTTTCCGTGATAACAAGTGCTTCCAACTGCGTGTTTTGTAAACAGAGCGAGCGTGCATGGTTTGCCCATTTTCTCATTTAGCCAGGAAAAGAAAAATATTGCAAAAGAGCTTGTGAGTGGAAAAACCGGTGGCATGTTGTATGAGAAATGAAAGCTCCACTCACTGCTTATCCGTAAAAGGTAAAGTAGCACCTGTAAGCGCTTGGCACCCAATAAATATTTGATAAGTAACCAGTCTAGAATCTGTCCCATGGGAAGGAGAATGTATTATATACACACATATTTTTAAAAACATATTTAACAGATAGCTATTGAGTATCTACCTACATAGGCAAGTATAGGAAGTGTATGGTAAAGTGCAATATAAAATGTCTCAAATGAGAGTCCTTCCCTTAAGCAACTTTTAGGGAGAAAAGCTACTTATACCATACACACACACACACACACTCACACACACACACACACACACATACACATACATACACACACTTACATATACACACACATATATGTATATGTGTGTGTGTGTGTGTGTGTGTGTGTGTGTGTGTATAGTATTTTTACTTTAGCCAAGGCTCTAGGACCTGTATCTAATGTGGAAAGCTGTCTTTTGGTATCATGCAGTAAAAGTCATCATTTATGGCAAGAACAGTAACACAAGTTCAAGGTGTGCGTACTTAGTATAAGCACCGTTTCACTGACCTGGCATTGTTAGGAGCACCAGATGACACACTGTGGTTTCCAATGTTCTCTCTAAATTGGGCTTTTAATACAATGTCTCTAGGCCCTAGGGATCAACTTTCGATGTGATGTTAGGAGTCTTACTACTTTTCCCCAATCGTGATTGATTTTACCTGCTTCTGAGGGTTACAGCAGAGTTCACCACACATCTATTACCCACACAGATGGAGAACTCCTTTATTTGTACTGAAAGCTCTTTTCTCCTACCATTTTGGCATCTGGTCCTTCAGATGTACCTCTAATGCTTTCAGCCGCACAAAGAATTGGTATTGTTCTAAAGAAATTCAGAGAAGTTATGGAATTATTTCTTCACGTAACAGCCTACCTCCTAGCCTAAAGATCCTTGCCCTCTTGGCTGCACAAAGGCTATAATTCCATTAATTAGTTTTTGCCAATCTGCCATGAAATAGAATATCTTTTATTTTCCTTATAGGTTCTAGGAGCCCTCTTTAATAAAAATCACTATGAATCTCATTCTTTACCTTGGATCACTAATAGAACAGGTGCCAACTCATGAATACTATACTTGGCCTGCATATCTCCTAGCTTTCTGTCTCTTTTCCAGGACATGTAATGAAAAAAAAAAAAAGAATATGTTCATATGGTACAAATGGATAAAAGAAGGAATAGTGAGGAAAAATGGACAGATTGGTGCAAAATAGCAAAAATCTATGGGTGACAGCATAAGGCATTTGAATTTTTTCCAGATGTAATCAGAGTCACTGCTGTCACTTGAGAAGGTGAATGAAGTTACAAAAAGTTGTGCATGAGAACATGTATGAGGAAGTGTTGCCTAGGAAGGATTTTTTGTTGTTATTGGAGAGGAGAGGCAAGGGACCGACAACACATATGAGGTAGCTAAGTAACTAGGTCCTATACTAACACTGTAAGAAAAACCAAAGTTAATGTCTATAAATGAAACAAGAAAGCAAAGAAGGTCACAAATGTTTGAACACCAGGAATGCCATCTGGCAGAAGAAAAATTCAATATGAGTTCAAATGCTTCTTTCCAGTGAACAGCAAATATTCTATGCATGCCTAAGAATATTTATGATGTATAATTATAGAAACATATGGAACACAAATACACAAATAATTTATGAAGCAATAATAGTAATATCATTGGAAATTTAGATGAGAAAAATTATATTGTGTGCAAGTCTAGCCTAATGAACAAAGAAGATAATGTAAGACATCCTTCAGAAAGCAAATTCAACTGGTGTTGACAACCCAACATCTTAATCACAACAAATGATTCTGACTGCTAGAAGGAAGGAGCTCATGAAAAGATAGATCAAGGGCTGAAAAAAAAAAAAGATTTTCTGTGTATATTTCTCTAAAGTAGTTGTTATATACCCACCTAACCCCTTTTATTTTTTTCTGTAGCCAAATATCTTTATTTACCACAATTTCTAATTCTCTTCTCTCTTCCTCTAGTCTTCTATTCTGATTGACAGATATATTTCTTTTTAAAAAATTTATTTAAATTCCATTAGCCAACATATAGCACATCATTTGTTTTTGATGTAGGCTCAGTGATTCATCAGTTGCTTATAACACCCAGCGCTGATCACATCACGTGCCCTCCTTAATGTCCATCACGCAGTTACCCCATCCCCCCACCACCTCCCCTCCAGCAACTCTCAGTTTGTCTCCCAGAGTCAAGAGTCTGTCATGGTTTGTGACAAACATATTTCTTGCAAAGATTACTGACTCTGAGTGTCACCCAATGTTGTAAAAAATGAAAATTGCCGCTTTATGCAAAGGAGAAATCTATTATTCTATTTGTGCTGGGTCTTTGTAATGGGAAGAGAGTGAACACAAAGAATCCCTGTCTTCTGTGCTAAGGAATGATCTCTTGAGAGAACAGACATTAGAAACCCCTTCTGAAAACAATGACAAACAAGGCAGAAGACCAAAGGAGCAAATACAGACCATCTTGAGGTAAGGTGGGGATATAAACCAAAGAGTTTATGACAGTGAGAACTTTGGAATCTCTACAAATGTCCCAAATTGTTATTACTTATTACCCCCAAGTGATTAGGAGTAAAATTCATGAACTGAGAAGAATGCTCTTAGGGAACTTCAAGGGAAATGGAGCCATGGAGATCATTTCAATCCATAACCGTTTGGCAGAGAGAGAGGAATTCTGAAGGACAGGATGGACATGGCAGCCATATTTGTAAACTCTTCCTTGGTCCCTGCTGAAAATCCCTCTCTCTTCTTTTCAAAAGCAGAGGAATGAATGTCCTGTTTGAAGCCTTTCCTTCAACTGCCTATATACTCCTAGACAGGGAGGATTAGTAATTCTATTTATCTTTCATGTCCCATGTTCTTAGGATTTCCTTGTTTCCTTCTGAAAGTTGAGCTTGTCTGTGTCAGTGAGGCTTTACAGTTTCTCTTTGTGTCGAAAACATTTGAGAATCTCTAGCTATTAAGAAAATATTACTAGACATAATCATTTAAAAATACAAGAGTTTCTCAGAAATTTGATTACCTTAATTTTAAAAATATTTTATTTATTTGACAGAGAGCGATCACAAGTAGGCAGAGAGGCAGGCAGAGAGAGAGAGGGGTAAGAAGGCTCCCTGCTGAGCAGAGAGCCCGATGTGGGGCTCGATCCCAGGACCCTGAGATCATGACCTGAGCTGAAGGCAGAGGTTTAACTCACTGAGCCACCCAGGTGCCCCTGGATTTCCACTTCTTGAGGGGCAGTGCAAGAAGCTCTCTGTGGACCTGGTTCACCAATCAAACATAACTCATGAAAATTATGAAAAACAACCCCAACAATTTGAAATTCCCAGAAAGTTTCATGAGGTCATACCAAAAAAAAAAAAAAAAAATCAAGAAGCATTTATTCAAGAAACTTTTCCTATTTTATAACTGGAAGTTTAAACTTCCTAAACCCCTTTACCTGCTTAGCCCAGCCCTCCTACCAACCCCCTCCCCTCTGGTAACCACCAGTTTGGTCTCTGTATTTAGGAGTCTGTTTTTGGTTTTTTATTTGTTTGTTCGTTTGTTTTGTTTTATAGATTCCCCATATAAGCGAAATCAAATGGCATTTGTCTTTATCTGACTTACTTCACTTAGCATAAAACCCTCTGGCATTTGAATCATGACCCTTTTACTTCTCATTTGACAGAGATTGCTTTGAATCTATAGATTATTTTGAGAAGTGTTGACATTTTAACAAGTCTTCCAGTTCATGAAAGCCGTGTCTTTCCATTTAAATAGATTTTCTTGAATTTCATTCAAGTTTTGTAGTTTCCAGTGTACAAGTTTGTGCTTCTTTGTTTAAATTTATTCCTAAGCATTCTATTCTTTCTGATGCTACAGCAAATGAAATTATTTTCTTAATTTCATTTTCAGACTGCTTATGGCTAGTTATAGCAATACAATCTTCTAAAAAAGATTTATTTATTTATTTATTTACATACTTATTTTTGAGAGAGAAAGAGAGAAAGCACGGGGAGGGACTAAGAGAGAGGAGGAAGGAGAGAAATAGATTCCCTGTTGAGCACAGAGCCCAGTGATGCAGGGCTTAATCTCAGGACTCTGAGATCATGACCTAGGCAGAAATAGAGCCAGATGTTTAACCGACTGAGCCACCCAGGTGCCCTGAGATAAAATATATTTTTATATATTTATTTTATAACCTGCAAATTTACGGAACTTCTTTCATTACTTTACCCCCACTTTTGGTGTGGGGGGGTAGATTCGTTAGGGTTTTCTTTATATAAGACCATGTCTTCTGCACCTAGAGATGGTTTTACTTCCTTTCCAGTTTGGACAATTTTTATTCTTTCTCTTACCTAATGGCCCTGGCTGAAACCTTCAGTATGATGCTAAATACAAGTGGCAAAGGCAAACAAACCTATCTTGTTCCTAAACTTAGAGGAAATGATTTCAGTTTTTAACTGTTAAGTGTGATGCTAACTGTTCTTTCTCATAGATCTTCTTTATCAAATTGAGAAAGTTTCCTTTTATTCCTAGTTTCATAAGTTATTATTTTATGAAAAAGTGTCCGCTTTTGCTGCCTCTATTGAAATTATTCCCTTTCATTATATTGATATGGTATACTACATTGATTGATTGTAATATGTTGAACTAACCTTGCATCTTTGGAATAAATACCACTTGGCTGTGGTCTAAACCTTATATAGTGTTGGACTCAATTTTCCAGTATTATATTGAAGATATTTTCATTTCTATAAAGGATATAATTCTGCAGTTTTCTCTTCTGTGATTGCTTTGTCCAGCTTCACTATCAGGGTAATACTGGCCTCATAGAATACATTAGGAAATGCTTCCTCATATTTTATTTTTTGAAAGACCTTAATTAGTGTTAGTTCTTTAAATGTTTGGTAGAATTCATGAGGTAAGCCATTTGATCCTGGAATTTTCTTTGTTGGATTTTTAAAAAAAATCTCTATCTCAATATTGTTATTGTTATAGGTTTTTTCACATTTTCTATTTCTTTTTGCCTTAGTTTTCATAATTAATGTGTTTCTAGGAATTTGTCCTTTTCATCTAGGTTGCTAATTTGTTGCTCTACAATTGTTCATAATATTTTCTCATAACCCATTTTTTCCCCATAAAGTCAGAAGTAATGTCTCCGCTTTCATTCCTGATTTTAGTGATTTGAGTCTTCTTTTTTTCTTGGTCAATTTAACTAAAGGGTTATCATGTTGGTTGATCTTTCCAAAGAATCGGTTCTTGGTTTTATTGATTTTTCTCCATTGTTTTCCTATTCTCTATAGGTAATAATTCTGATTCCCATTTCCAGTCTAATTTTTATTATTTCTTCCTCCTTGTTTGAGTTTAATTTGCTCTTCCTTTTCTAATTTCTAGTGTTGGTGGTTAGGTTATGAATTTGAGATATTTCTTGTTTTTTAATATGATGATTTACAACTATAAATTTTCCTCTGCACACCACTTTTGCTGCATCCCATGTGTTTTGTATGTTTTGTTTTAATTTAACTTGAAGTATTTTCTAATTTCTCTTATGATTTCTTCTCTAACCCAGTGGTTATTTAGAAATCTGTTGCTTAATTTCTACATATTTATAACATTTCCAAATTTCTATTATAGTCTTCTCATTTCTTTCTACTGTGGTTGGAGATCATACACTTTATTATTTTAATCTTTTAAAAGTTTTAAAACTCATTTTATTGTCTAACATATGATTGATGCTGGAGAATATTCCATGTGCACTGGGAAAGGATGTACATTTTCTGCTTTTGGATGGAATGTTCAATATATGTCTGCTAGTTTTCATTGGTATGTAGTATTGTTAAAATCTTCTCTTCCTTTACTGATGTTTGCCTTAGTAATTATTGGAAGTTGGGCACTGAAGTCTCCATTACAGTTAAACTGTGTATTTCTCCCTTTAATTTGCTAAGTTTTTGCTTCATGTATTTTGTTACTCAGTTGTTAGGTGCATATATGCTTATAATTGTTAAGTCTTCTTGATTGATTGGTCCTTTTATTATGATATTATGTCTACTTTTGTATCTAGTAATAATTTTTATTTTAAAGTCTCTTTTTTAAAGTCTGATATTAGTATAATTAGTCCAGAGATCTTTTGAGTACTGTTTGCATGAATTTTTTTCCTTCTTTTATTTTCAGCCTATTTGTGTATGTGTATTTACAGTGTTTTTTTTTTTTAATATTTTATTTATTTTCTTGACAGACAGAGTTCACAAGTAGGCAGAGAGGCAAGCAGAGAGAGAGGAGGGGGAAGCAGGCTCCCTGCTGAGCAGAGAGCCCAATGCGGGGCTTAATGTGGGGCTCGATCCCAGGTCCCTGAGATCATGACCTGAGCCAAAGGCAGAGGCTTAACCCTCTGAGCCACCCAGGCACCCCTACAGTGGGGTTTTTTAGACAACATAGGTTGGGTCATTTTTGTTTCTTTTTTTTTTTTAATCCACTTAGCCAATTTCTACCTTTAATTAGATAATTCAATCTATTTACGTTAATGTAATTACTAATAAGGAAGTCCTTATTCCTGCCATTTTGCTATTTTTTCTGTTGATGTCTTAGGTCTTTTTTGTCTCTTAGTTCTTTCGTTGCTGACCTCACTTATGATTAATATATATTTTCTAGTTACCCTTTTAGTTCCTTTGTCATTTCTTTTACTATACTAACTAGAGTTATTTTCTTAGTGATTGTACTTGGGATTACCACTGCCATCTTAACTTCAAATTAATACCAACTTAATTTAAATATTACACAAAATATTTCCTCCTATAGAGCATCATCTTTATATCATTTTTATCATTTATATCATATATCTTTATATCGCTCATCTTTATATCATTATTTTCTTATAGTACACATACCTATAACATATGCCCACCAACTAAGTTTATAATTTTTGCTTTATGCATTTTTCTTTTAATCAGACAGAAAAAAGAAGTTACAAATTGAAAATGCATTTATATTTACCTGTTATTACCTTTCCCCAACGTCTTTTCTTCTTCATGAAGATTTAAGTCACTGTCTAGTACCCTTTTTTAACCTGACTCCTGTTAGCATTGTTGTGGGAAAATCTACTAGCAATGCAATCTCTTAGATTTTGTTTACAGGGAAATATCTTAATTTCCCTTTCATTTTTGAAGGACTGTTTTGATGGACATAGAATTCTTGATTCACAATATTCTCTTTCAGCAGGTTTAATATGTCAGTCCTTTGTTTTTTGGCTTTCATAGTTTCTGGTGAGAAGTGAACATTTAATTTTATTGGGAATCCTTTTTATGTGATAACTCATTTTTCTTGCTTTTTCTAGAGGTTCTCCTTCTCTTTGGCTTTCAGTATTTTTACTATGATGTGCCTATTGGTGGATCTCTTTGCATTTACCTTACTTTGAGTTTGTTGATATTCTTGTATATATAGATAGTGGTTTTCATCACATTTTTGAAGTTTTATGTTATTTTTTCTCAAATATTGTTTCTGGTTCCTTCTCACTTTCCTCTTTTTCTGAGGCCTCTATTATGCATTTGTTGATATCTTTGATTGTGTCCCCCAGGTCTCTTAGGTTCTGTTCATCTTTATTCACCTTTTTTCTCTCTGTCAAACAGATTAATCTTAATTGTATGACCTTCAAGTTTAATGATTCTTCTGTGGACTCAAATCTGTTAAGTCCTTCTCATTAATATTTTATTCCAGTTATTATACCTTTCAATCCTAAAATTTCTAATTCTTCTTAATAATTTCTATTTCCTTATCAATATTCTCTATTTAGTAAGATGCCATTCTCATACTTTCCTTTAGTTTTGTATACATGGTTTCTTTTAGATTATTGCACATATTTAAAAATTTGATTAAAGAATTTGTCTAGAAATAACATCTAGACTCCCTTAGGCATAGTATCTATTGACTGCTTTTCTCCCCTTATGTATGGTATATACTTTCTTTTTACTTTTCATTCACTATGGATATAAATTTGAAATATTCAACAAAATTCTACTAAACCAAATACAGCAACATATAAAAAGGATTATATACAACAATTAAGTGGGATTTATCCCAAGTATTCAAGGTTGGTTTAACATCCAAAAATCAATTAATGTAATACACCTATGAACTCCTAGCAAAAGGGAATAATAGATTAGCATTATGAGAATGGTTTTTAATGGACATTAGGAGATGTTCAATGTAACAATAGTGAAATATATTTTAAGAAGTCCTGAATGCTTCTCTTTATTACCCATTAAGGGTTGACCAGCAGACATGCTGGGAAATTGATGGAATGACAGTCTGGAGATAGAGGTGTAGTCACAAATAAGGTGAGTCTAGGAAATTGTCCTGGCCTTGGGTAGGTAAGCCACCGAGCAGGGAATCCAGAGATCTAAACATGAGCATTCAAAAAGATGTGATGGACTCTGATTTGACTTTTTGCCTTACTTGAATTCACAGGCTTTGAAAACTTATTCCTTGGTCCCATTTCTTCCAGCTCTTCATAAGAATGACTTTTTTCCAAAATTGAGCTGCATTACATAGTTCAATGTAGTCATATTTGGTGTTAATCATTAATTGTTTTTACAGAAGAACCTAATTTAGTCTGAAATCTATGGTTCAGGGATGGTCAGGTGCTGAGTTTTAAGTGGTCTGTCTGTTTGGCATTTCTTTATCAGTAATAGAGGTTTAAGTAGTGTCAACCTTCTTGGGAAAAGGAGCTTAGAAGAGTTATGCAAGATACTAGGGTCCTAGCCAAGTATCCTTCACAACAGGGCAGAATTTAACTTTCAATATGAAAAGAAGAATGTTAAGCTTGAAAGAAAGAAGTCTAGCTGTGCAGAGAAGAGGTTAAGATAGCTGATGGCTATCTGTGTTCTTAAAATTCACTTCAGCACATCTGTGGTTATATATATGTTGTTAATTCTAGACCCACTCATTGTGGGCATGAACACAATAGTTCTCAATCAATTAACATGCTGAGTCTCAGGCCTCTCTATATATCAGATAAGAATCTGTGTTTCTGTATGGGGCCTGTACATGGGTATTTTTTAAAAGCATCTCAGACTTCTATAACAAGGTTTGAGAACCACTTTCATAGTAGATTACCTTTTCTGTCAGGTCTAATTTAGAAAATGAGTGAAACAGACATTGAGTAGAATGTATTAAATATCCTAAGCTGAGTGGGATTGGATCATTGATTTAAAAAAAAAATTCATTCATTTTCCTGATAAAATTAACAATGCACAACTGTTTTTTGGTGAAAACAAATATCTCAAGAGATTTCTCTAATTGCTTTCACAATATTGATTTTTATGTCTATTAATTTGTTTTGAGGGTGTGGAATTGTGGCAATGAGATACATATTGAATGCTAGTGAAAGATAAAAAAATGGGTTTTCTCAGATGGGTTCTACCCAAACACAGATGAGAAAAATTGTGGGTTTTTTTAATTTTACTATTTATAATTTGAGGAATTATTATACCTGATATCTTGAAGGCACTGAAGAGGAAAAATTGTCTTCATATTTGCTGTCTGTATCAAATCAAGCAAAAACACACAAGAAATTGATTTCTTTGCCAGAAGTCTGATGGATATACTAACTCATTCCTAAGAGAAAAATAAGGAAAATATTCCATCATCTATATGCCAACATCTGGCCAAAGGGAAATGTGAAAAGTCGAAAAACAGTGAAATATGTTGGGGGTGCTTTAGTGTGAAAAATGAGACAACTTTAGAGTTAGGTATTAGATTAGGAAAAAATGGAGACTTAAGTGTCACCTCCTCTGGCATCTTTGATGCTGTGCATCACAGAATATATTGGGGGAAAATCCCATGAAATTATGATCCAGGTAGTGAATAAACAGACAAACAAAAGCAAACATAAGTGGATGGCTATTGAATGGATTGAAGAAAAACAGTGTTCTTATTGTACACTTACTTATTAACAAAGTAAATAACACTTGGCTTATATTTTGAGCCTCTGCAAAACCTTTTCACCCACATTTTGCTTAATATCCATCCCCAGGCTCAATCCTGTATCCATTTTGAGGACTAATTGTAACCTCAGTAGAAAGGATTGGTAGACTACCGTGACAGTACCTAAGTTCTCATTGATCATGGACAGACCACCACTTATGTACATTCCAATAACTGTGCTTCTTCTTTTCTGCCATGTTTTTCTTGACCTGGTTTACTATCTTGTTATCCTATTTGTGAAGTCCTTCTAGAATTGAGTCCCTATCTACCAAAATAAAACTCTTTGAACACTGGGTGTCTTATCCCAAAGTAAACCTAATTGAGTGGACAATTTTAGTTTCCAAGAAGACTATGCCTTTCGGCTGCAGCTAATAGTATGGTATCTGGTCATCCTCTGTATGGGACAGAGCCTTATATTTGGGACATTCTCTA
Source organism: Martes martes (assembly GCF_963455335.1). Lineage (NCBI taxonomy): Eukaryota > Metazoa > Chordata > Mammalia > Carnivora > Mustelidae > Martes > Martes martes. The sequence continues at coordinate 73,631,292 of NC_137898.1, read as the reverse complement.
TCTGCAATCAAGAGTCATTGTTTGTTTATCCCTAAACTTGAAGTGCCCATTCAAAACCAACAAATATTTTGGATTAGCTACACTGATTCTTGCACAAAAAGACCTCAGAAGAACTGGTCCCTGAACTTAAAAGTGCCCACAGTTAGGAAGGAAGACAAATACAGGAACACGCAATGTTAACAGACACTAGGATAGACATAAGTATAAGAAAGTAAGAAGGAGGAAGTGATCAATTCTGAAGGGAAGGAAAACGAGAAGAAATGTTTGAGCTGGAGTTTGAAGGGTTGCTAGAAGCTTAGTTGGTAGATGGGGAGGGAAGAAAAGGCTGATCAGAGAATTTCAAAGGAAAAGATAACAGTTTTCACAAAGACCCCTTGGAAGGGGGACACATTCCTAATGATTCCACTTAAGATGGAGAACTCAGTCATTCCCAATGAGTCTATTCAACTGTGGAGAACATAGTTGAGAAGTAGGTGAATGTATTTGTCTTCAGTTCTCAGGGCCTTGAGTTAAGGTATCTTTTTATTTTCTCCTCAAAGAATGTATATTGCCCTTCTTTGAAGTAAGAGGCTTTCTTGGTAATTGGTATGCAAATAGGAAGGAGTTTCTGATTAATCATGATATACCAAAGTCTTTGGATCTGTCCATCTGAGAGGAAGTAAAAGATATTTTCAAAAATAATTTACTTCCCTTTCTCCATAGAAAAATAACTTACTTCCCTTTCTCCATAGAAAGAATTCTCAAGAAAGTTGTCTCTGAGGGAACGTATATTAAAGGGAAAAATAGATGCTATTAGAATAATAAAATTTTATATTTAGAACATTTGCAATCATTAAGCTATTGTCTCACAGACCCAGATGCAGATTCAAATGTCTCACAGACCTTTCTATTATTGGTAATGAGCTATACATTCTGTTGATAGAATTCAGCATCTTCCCCAAGTTGCAACAGTGTTGCTCAAAAAACCCATGAGCAAAGTTGTAGTGACAGAAGTGGAGGTTAGGCATGGATTCAATGATAAACGTTTCCTTCTCAAAAAGGCTGACTTAGCTACCACCACTAGGGAGTGCCAAATCTGTTAATATCTTCTAGTGTATGAGATTCTTTTAATACTCTCAGGTGTGAGAGATTCAGATAAAACACCATGCTTTGGGAGCAGGGAATAGTTCACTCACCTGATAGACTGATTACATGGGACTTCTATCATCATACAGCATACAGAAACTTCTTTCACCAAAACAGATGAATATCTGTATACAGATTTGTTTTCTTTGTGGATAATGCTCTGCCAGCACCACCACACATGGACCCAGACAATGTTTCTTTTATTATCACATTATTCCACTCAACATTGCTTCTGACCATAGGACTCATTTTATAGCAAAAACGCACTATTGTGCTATTTCCTGTGGAATTCACTAGTTTTACTATGCATTCCATCACCTAAAAGCTACTGGCTTAATAAAATAGTGGATCGACTGCTGAGGATTCAGTTGATACCTGAGGGAGAAAACATCCTGAAGAATTGAGGTCGTGTCCTACATGTTTTGAATTACTGAGTAATATTTCTCCCATGTGCATCCTTACAGACAGTGGAACTAAGAGTGGAAATGGGAATGGTTCCTTCACAATTGCATTTTACAAACCACTTACATAACTTTTTTCCCTATAACCATAATTTTGAGATTGTCTGGTTTTCAAGTATGACTTTCCAAAGTAGAAGAACTGCTTCCCCATAGCTACATAGAAATATTGCATTGGATTGGAAGTTTAATTGAAGGGTATTTTAGATGTTCTGTGCCACTGAGCACACGTATAAGAAAGAGGAATACTATACTCCACTGGTTGATGCAATTGATCCTGATTATCTAGGTATGTTTGGGTTGTTGCTACACAATAGTGCAGGAAAGACTATGAAAGTCAGGGCATTCTCTGGGGAGTTTTTTAGCATTTCTATATTCAATGGTAAAATTTAATGGAAGACTATAGAAACCAAAGAAAGATAAAGTAACTTAGAATTCACATCCTCTCAGAATAAAAGTTGGGGTCATGCACTAGGTAAAGAGCTTTGGCTAGCTGAGATACTGGCTGAAGGCAAACAAAACCGCGTTATGGGTAGTGGAAAACATTATAAATAACAACAAGGCATTATCACCTGTTAGGGAAATGAGGGCAGCTGCAGCTCTGCATGTTTTCTTCCCTGTCTATTCTAGGTTATTTTTACGTATGCCCTACTTTTTGGTATCTATCTATGTCCATATATTTTGACATATTAACTAACATCTCTTTTAACATCTCCTTTCTTCTTATTCCATACAAGGACTATCAAAAATATCTAATTTTACACTTTAGTTTTTAGTATACAGAATATTCCATATAGACTATTAAAGAATTTGAGGATCATACACCATCTCCCAGAGAGGGATGCTCTATTAATCAGAAATGAATATACAGGCTTTTGGGGCTTTAGTTATTTCTTTTTGGGGATAGAATGAATCTTTATTTTTTAAAGAAAAAAAAACAATAAGCATGGTATAGATTTAACATGAAACTTAACTGTGTGTGGGAAGGTGTGTATGTGTTGACTCCCAACAGCCAAGGGGTGGACTCTGCTAGTTATTCGCTAGTTTCTCTATCCTAGAGATATCCTTCTATACCCCATTTGTGATACTAGGGCTGAGTCTCTGTAAGCTAATTATCTCCTAATTACCTCCTAATTATCTCCTTTCCCAGCTGGATCCCTCCATGTTGACATGGACTGGAAGAAGAACAAGGGGCTTGATCTGTTCTGTTTATTTTAATGATTGTTCTTGAGCCTGAGAAGGCAGTAGAATCCAGCCTCCAGCTTTTTATCAGCACTCCCAGAATCAGTGTCGTCACTCCCCTTAAGAAGTTTCAGCATAAGCTGGGTTATATTCCTCCCTAGAAGTCTGATATCTAGCTCTGTAAAATGCTGATAAACTCCTGAGGTATCGTACCAACTGACTTAGAATCCCTTACTCAGAGGTTTGAGTTCCTGCTTCATGAAGCCCCCAGTTCTAATATCAACTAGTACCATAAGGTACCAATACTAACTGAACAATATCCCCCCGTCAGAAGTCTGAGGCCAGTTCTGTGAAGGTCTTCCAAAAGCCACCAGATTCTAATGTCTAACCACTTCCTTGTCTTTTCCCAGCCCTAGGGATTTCCTGCTCTTCCTATCCCTATATTCTTTCAGTTTCCTTTTTAATTCTCAAATCTATTTCATCTACCACTACTACTTGTATTAAGTTCTCTCTGTTAAAATAACTGACAATATTTGTTCTCTCTCACTGAATGCTGACCAGTACAGACACATGCACTCACATGCACACTCCCCCCCCCACACATCTCTGCCTATTTTTTTTATAATAAACTATAGAAAAAAAAGGGTTTTTTGGCTAATTGGTCATGGGTTAAATTTTTATTTTAGACAAAGTTAAGAAAAACTGAGACAATAACTGGAGAGTATACTTTGAAGACAAGACATAGGAGAGAATCAGAAATACTCAATGTGTATTTAAATTTCATACACTTTACAGGTGAAAACATCTATTCTGATACTTAAGTTGTTCCAAACATATAAGCTCTCTAACAACAGAAGCACACATCCATTTTTAAATTAAAATTGACGACTGCATACCTGAGATGTACTAGCAAAATTTCAAGTACTCAGTAGCCACACTTGCAGACCTACACTGTTGGCTTTTCTGCTCACACTGCATCCTGATGATACAATGATCTATGGATGTAATTTTTGAACCACATGTGGTAGTTGCATGATACCAAAGGTCAGAACACAAGTAAAATGCCACTATTCAACAGGATTTCCATTTTTCCATTTTTCGTCTGCATTCTGCCTCTGCATATACCCACAAGACTGACCAAGAAGGGAAGCTCAGCTCTTCAAAGTCAATCCCACAGTAATAACAGTGCAGCACAGGAATTATTCTGGATGGAAAATGGGGCCACAGCAGCTCTTGAGGCTTTCTTTATGTCTTCAGTTTTGAGCTCTGACACTTCCTTGTGAACTCTGATTCTTAGGTTTATATGCTTCTAGTTAGCTATTCCTCGGACATCACTTCTGTATCAGCATCTGAACACCCTTTTATGTCTTAGCTATTACTTCGGTCTCTCTCCAGATCCATTCCTCACTCCCTATGTTTACCCCAAGCTTTCTTCTTGGTTACTTCCATCCTGACACTTGCCACTAACTCTAGGATTGCCTTCCCTTTGTGACTGAGAAGAGAGGAGAAAATTAATACCTGTCATCAATCAGCTCTGCTTCCACTGACGAGCTAAAAACATTGCCAGAGTACATCATTCCCGATTTAACAATAAAAATAAGTCATAATTTTAAAAAATCACATTTTTGCCTCCTCAGAGAGCGAGCATCACAGTGAAAGCAGGCAAACTGATTACAACGGGTGACAAGACATGCTGAGGAGAGACAGGAAATATAACCCATTTCAGCTCACCAGAATATGAGGAAGGGGTAAAAGGGCTAAGGAGGAAAGAAATGAAATTTTAACAAATAGATTGTTTCTAATTCCTGTGAATGCAAGACATGAGGGCAATACGTGACCACTTATCAGCTCTTTTCCACAGGCTCCACTGGATGCCTGTGGGAAAGACTGGGAGACCCAAGAGAAGACACGGGGCTGCTGAGTTCTGAGTCACCGGAGATGTCCCTGGAGGACCAATCTGTGCTCTGGGCTCCAAGAGCACAGGGTGTCAACTGGCTGCTGTGGGACACACAGAAAACCTGCTCAGGTCACAGACCCTTCTTTGGTTTGAGGAAAAGATGTTGGCTGTTGGGAAATGGGAGGAAACATTTGGACCTCTACCCCAAGTCCCTGCCCTATTGCCAGGAAAAAGATTAGGCACCTCTGGGAAAGGACTAAAAATTCTGCCATCAAGCTCCAGGCTGTGCTGACACTGGAAGAAACCCCCTAAGACAAAGCTGGAAGCTTGTAGGGCTTTTTTCTCACTGAGATTAAAGGGGTTTTACTGCTTTTTTTCTTGAGGTTAAGGCACTTTTCTCAAAACCTTTTTCTCTTTTGATAAACACATGTAACTTTCTCCTGAAACTGTGGAAGGCGCCAAGATGTCCTTCAATAGATGAATGGATAAAGATGTAGTTCATGTATACAAAGGAATATTACTCAGCCATGAGAAAGGATGAACACCCACCATTTGCACTGACATGGATGGAACTGGAGGGGATTATGCTAAGTGAAATAAGTCAAACAGAGAAAGACAATTATCACATGGTTTCACTCATATGTGGAACATAAGGAAGAGTGCAGAGGACCATAGGGGAAGGGGGGGAAATCTAAAAAAAAAAAAAAAATCAGAGAGGGAGACAAACCCTGAGAGACTCTGGACTCTGGCAAACTGAGGGTTACAGAAGGGAGGGGGCGGAGGGATGGGGTAACCAGGTGGTGGGTGTTAAGGAGGGCATGTGTTGTGATGAGTACTGGGTATTACATGCAATTAATGAAACATTGAACACTACATCAAAAACTAATGGTGTACTACTATATGTTGGCTAATTGAACATAATAATAAAAAAGAAAAAATGATAAATATATGTTACTTTCTCCTGATGGATTGTTTTGTATAAGGATCCAGCTACAGAAAACTCCTTTCATTATTAGTGCTGTTGTGACTTCTTGGATTTAGTAATATGTCTTTCCTGAGTTTCCAACAGATTCTCACCCTCATTGTTATTTGTAGATCATTGTGACATTTTGTACATGATAATAGTTATCTTAGGCCTTCTTGACTCCAGGCTAGAAATAACATTTATAGTGCACACTCTCAGTTTTCTCTGTTCTCTGCTTTGCCAAACCTATATGTAGAAATTTTGTTTTGATATTTCCAGAAACCCTTGTATCATCTAAAGTAACTTAATAAAACAAAGTCATATGATAAAAGACATTTTATTAATAATTTGGCAAATGAGATTCTCAAGATTCTCAAGATAGCATTTCCTATGAATCTTTTATACATCAGTTACCATTCTTTGATTAGTTTTTTCCTCTGGAGAAAAATATGGGATACTTTTCCCCAGAGAATCATCTTTTAGAATCGAAGCCATATATCTTTTTTCAAAGTTAACTTTTTAAAGAATTTCAGTGTGCTTTACATTTAATGCTTTTTCTCCCCTCTCATTTCCTTAGCAAATTTCTCTGAAGTTATTAATTTAGTCATGGATCTCTTATTGTTAAAGAAAAAAAAAAGCCATTCCAAAACACTTTTTCTGAATTCTTTTCAAATAATTTGCTGTCCTATTTTATTTTGTCATCACATTATTAAAAGCTTGGTCTCATTTGACATTTTCAATTTCTATCCTGTTTTCATTCTACTACAGTTTGACTCTCATCCTCACCATCTGTTACGTGTTGAATTATGCCACCCCTGGCCCCCTTAATAGGTTGAAGTCCTAATCCTGAGCACCCCAGGATGTGACTGCACTTGGAGATAGAGTCTTTAAAGAGGTAGTTAAGTTAAAATGTTATCATTGGTCCTTATCCAATATGACTGGCATCTTTTCTATAAGAAGATGAAATGCAGACACAGACACGTAGGGAGGGGAAGGCATACGAAGATACTAGGAGAAGACAGACATGTACAAGCCAAGGAGAGAGAAACCAACCTTGCCAATACTTGGATCTCAGACTTCTAGCCTCCAGAATAGTAGGAAAATAAATTTCTCTTGTGCTATGGTACTGGGAGCCCTAGCAAACTAATCTATCACCCTACGGATGGTGTTTCTAGTGTGATTACAGTGACATCCTTGTTGGTATGATGATAGAACTGAGAGATAGGGATTTTCACATCATACGAATGAAATTTTTAAATTTAAAATCTTATTTCCAACAATTAGTAGTTCTGAAATATTTGGTCTTTCTGAGCCTCAGTTTTCAAGATTCTAAAAATGGGATAATAAATACTTTAAGTATTAAGAAAGATAGTGTATATGGAAGTGGCTTGCAGAATATTCAACAGAGATTAATGAAACTTATGTTTTGTTTCTTTGCTATTGTCCTATTAGCATGTTTCTTTAATTCAGCAGACTGCTGCTATTTTGAATGACTGAGTTAAGGATAATTTAGTTAATACTTTTTTCTCAAACCTTCCACAAACTCTTCCTTATCCTTCTAGTCAACCCATACCCTACTTAGAGCTGATGACCCTCCTCTCATATTTCAGTGAGAAAATGGAAGTAATTGAATCAGAAGATCCTAATTTTTCCAATACCAAGTTTACAAACACACATGCATCTACATCTACTTTTTATGTCCATTCAGGCATAAAGGAAGACCCATCCCTAGTCATTGCAAAGGCCCACCTCCACTGGACTTTGGACCTCAAATCTCAAGAACTTTTCTCTGGCAGATTTTCCCTCTCACTAACATGTCTCTTCCTCTGTAGTGTTTCATTTCCAGTAGCATACAAACATTCTTTGATATCCTTTCTTTTTAAAAAGAAATGAGAAGTTTCAATTTCTCCTTTGGTTTCTTATCCCCTTCCCAGCTTCCCATCTCTCTGCTCCTTTTCTTGTCAAAAGTTTTCAAAGGAGTTGTTTGGAACCCACTTCATCTGGTTCCTGATGCTCACATTCTACTGTAACTGTTGCTCTCAGAGACACAACTACCCCCATGTTTTCAGACCTGATAGGTTCTTTCTCTCCCCACTGTATTAATATTTTAAGAACACTTGATACATTTGTTCACTTCCTCGTTTTTTTGCCTACATAGTTTTTGTGACTTATTATCCTTGTTTTGTTCCTCCTTCGTTGGCCAGTGATTCTCATCCTTCCTTGCTGACTCACCTGTATCCACTCATCGGGTTTGCCAGACTATGGATTTTCTTCCCTATTTATTCTGAGAGCCAGCGTCATCTCTTCCACTTCCATCAGGTGAAATAATGCCTATAAGTTAAAGATGACCAAATATATGTCTCCAAACTTTTTCTTTCTTTTGACTTCTGTACTCCAAGATCTAACAGACTTGGCAGCCTCTCTTCTATATCTCATTGACGTATCCAAAAAGGATCCTAACATATCCAAAAGAGAACTCTTGATTCAGTTTTCTTTACTAAATTCATTTCTTGCCTAGTTTTTTCTACTTCAGTAATGGTCCCTTTGTCTTCCCTAATGCTCCTAATCCTAAGAGTCATCTTGATTTCACTTTTTTTTTTCCTTTCAGCATTAGATATATTTATATCATCATCTAGTCCAGTGACACATCCTGTTGGTTTTATCTCTGAAATATATGTGAAGTCAGTCTCATTCACAAAAACTCTGTCATCACCCAACTGGTTGAAATCACTATAATCTCCTGTTTGGATAGTGTAATAGAGTAATTCCTGTCCCCATTGAAGTTCTGGCCCCCAACAATCCATTTATAACAGTAGTCTGGATAACTTTCGAAACTGTCAATGATCTTAAATTTATTTCAGTACCCTGATAAAATCATTTAAAATCCTTCCACTGTTCTTAGGCTTTTGTTGATTTTTGCTACCTCTTTAGCCTCGTCTTGTACCAGGTTCCCTATGGATGTAAGATGGTAAACACCATCTTTTGCTTTATTGGTTTCCCTGAGACAAGCCAAACTCTTTCCTGTTGTGGGCCCTTTGGATTTGTTCTTCTCACTTCCTTAAATATTTTCCCAAAAGAATTTTCTGGCTGACTCCTCACAAGTCCAGTGTCAACTTATAGCTCATTTCCTCAGAGAAGGAAATCTATTATAAAATAGATTTTATTTTATGGCTGAGAAAGGGAAGGCTTAGGGGACAATAAGCAAGTTGCCAGGAATCATGGAGCTAGATGTAGCAACCTTGGGATTCCAAATGAAGCATGTCTGTGCTAAAATCTGTGATCTAAATCACATGATTCATTGCCTCCTAGTCTTCTGATTTTCAGCCTTTTGACTTATTTTATAGCCCTGTTCATCCCCTGGACCTAATATTTGGTGCTATCGCAGCCATTCTGACCTTTGGCTCTCTAAATAATTATCGTGAGGACCTTCCTATAGTCACGTTGTTTCTGCCTTCTCTGGTTAAATATCCTCCTGTTAAAAAATTCCATTCTGTCTCTGGGACCTCCTGCTTGGCACCACAAGACCTTGAAATACTTTTCTCTCTACTTTGCAGAAAACTGTGTCCTTGGGCAGGTCACCATCTCTGGTCCCTGGCTTCCTTATTTGTAAAGCAAGGGGTTCAGATTGATCTTGGAATTCTCTTTCAGATTTAAAAATCCAGCAAAAATAATGACAACTCATGTTTCTTTATTGTCTTTCATTTGGGATTTTTAAGTCATCAATACTTTAAGCAATTTAATTCCCCTAGTACGAAAAAAAAAATAATAATCCCGCAAAGAGAGACATTCCACATTGTAGGAGGAACATTCTTTAGGTTATCATAGTACATGGCTTCTTCATCAGCTAATAGGGTACAATTCAGTTCCCTTAGATTAATATTTTACCCCACCACAAAATGTTATAGATAGCCCAGCAAATGGCTGCCTGCCTTAGAATTATCATACCATGCTTTAGTCTAATAAGTATTTAATGAAGGTGTCCTATGTGCCAGGGTCAGTGTTAGGTGCTAGACTCTGTGCTAGATGCTAGAGATGGTCAATACATAGACCCTGTCTTCAAGGAGCTCAAGATTTATTGGAAGAGAGAGAGAGAGAGACAAACCTACAGTTGGTCTAACCAAAGCTGACTAATATAAGAGCTCAATTGAATAATAATAACAACAACAAAATCAGCCATGGGAATATGGGTAAGTATAACTATGATGTTACAATGGCTCCCTGTTCTAGGGAATTCATTCTCCTGCTTTAGAAAACAAACAGGGAATATTGTTAAAGCTGGTTACAATCCAACAACAGGAAAAGATACCAAGAAACAGCCAGGTCCTCCTCTGCCATCCCATCTGATTCCTAGAGCAGACTTTAAGACATTTCTCTGGCCTCTGAACTCACCTCCTTCTATAACCCTGGGATTTTTGCCTTTCTGAGCAAGTTTCAGCCTTGCACTCACCAGCAGGCAAGCAATCTGCTGTTCATTCCTAAAGCTCCAGGGACCTGCCTTCTGCCTAGACTATTTCTAGGCTGCCAAGTTGGCAAGGCATTTGCTTTATGGGCATGTGGATCAGGGCAGCCATCCTTGCAGGATGGCCCAGGGGATGCTCGGGGAGTAGAGTGGAGGGGAAGCCCCAGTAGCAAATACAGCCAACAAGCCTCGCCAAAAGATGTAATTAATCTGTAGCTGCGTTGTGAGGCAGGCTTGCCATCCCTGGAACGTTCTGCTTCACATCTGTACCTAGCTGAGATTCCCATGCACTCAAGAGACAGGCTACAGGAGAACCGATGGGGTGTTATCAATACCGAGGAGCCCAAGGAAAACAGTGGGTAAAAAACAAAAGCACCGTACGAGCTCTTAAAAGTCCCTTATTCTCTATCCTCTTTGCAATAGCTAGTCGTTGTATAATGTGTTACAGTTTTTAAAGTGTAAACTGATATTCTTGTGAGCAAGGTAGTATTATTACTGCATTTTATAAGAAGACAATAAGGCTGGGAGAGGTTCAGCAAGCTTCCCAAGGTCACACACGTATCACAAAGCCGAGCCAGGACATGCTCACAGGCCTGTGAGGTGTCCTGGTTCATGGACTAGAGCACTTGTCTTCCATACTTACAGTCTGGGAACGAGACCATGAGCTCCTACAGGGGGAGTGCCAGGCCTGCCTTCTCTACCCCCGCCTTCCTTAGCCCCAGAGCCAGGTGCCTGCCCTGTCTGGCTGATGGAGAAGAGCCCCACCTACATCGGAAGGGGGTTTAACAATCAGTGAAAAGTTAAGCTTCTGGGCACTGTCAGTGGAAACCTCCCCACTCCATTTCCGGGCCCTGTCTTTGTTCTCCTTCACACCCCCGCACCCCGTTGCTCCCCACCCCCCTCCACTCTGAGCTCGTTAAGTATTTTTTTTTTTAACCAACTTGTTTTTTGGAATCCTCTCCTGCTGCACTAAACCACGCTGCTCTGCTAGTGCTCAAAATAACCACGTCTTCTGGCAGCCCCTGCTCCTCTGTCGAGGGAAGAGTCTCTTCTTTCTCTCTAGATACATTTCCTCCGCTCTCTAAATTCTTTATGAAGAACCATGCAGTCCAGGTTCCGAACATAGCCTGACAGTTGACTTCACCTCTCTGTGCCTCAGTCTCTGTGTCCCTCAGCTAAGGATGAAAATGGCGCCTCACCGGTAGGATTGCCTGAAGCGCTGAACAAGTCAAGCCACGTGATGCACTTGGCATTCGGTGCACAGTCGGCCCCGTTAACTGTTAGCTGTGTTCTTAAGCGTCTTAACTGTATTTTAACTTTCATCTCTTCCCTGAAGTGTTTTTTTTTTTTTTTAAACCTCACACTTCTGTGCCTTTCTTGTTTTGTTCCCTATGCATGGAAGGTTTTTACTACCAAAATTCACAAGTCAAAATCCCACTCATTCTTCATAAAGTCACCAGTGATAAGTCACCAGTATTCCCCACAGGAGACCCTAACAAGTGTTCATAGACCAGCCACCCTGTGCAGGGCTTGGGGCCCGGGCTACAGCTGTCCAGACATCTTTTCTGTTCTTTCACATGCCCCAGACTATTAAACCACCGTTACTAAAGAAATTACATCTTGTTTTGTGTTGCTTATTTACATATCTGGACTGGGTGGCATTAGGTATTTAGTGACGGATGCAGCCCCATGGCTTCACATGGCACACGAAACAAAGAGGGTGCTTATTAAGGAATTAACAGATGAACACCTGCATGCAGAGGTGTGCTTGCTTTTGTCCACCAGAGTCTTTCTGGAGGGATTATGTGTCAAGGAAAGGGAAGTGTTTCCAAAGCTCCTTTTCTATGGCTCTGACATTTATCCACTGTACACCATCTGGTAGGCACCCATGCCCTTCTTCCTTCCTGAGGAAACTGCAGCAGAAAAACCCCGACTTCCATTGTTTAAGCATCGGCTATGCTTGATGGGTGTTGTAGTGTTAGATTGGTTTCAAGTTTCAAATCCTTCTATCTTTAGCATGCCCCAAATCTGGTCTTCTTCAAGAAAAAGAAGAAATAACACCCCAACCTATTCTTTCTTTTAGGGTTATCACTCCTCGACCTTCTCTTTTCACCAGGAATTTGTTTTTTGTTTTTTGTTTTTTTTTAACAAACCTGAAAATAGGTAGAGTCCCTTGTTCTCCTTTATTCTGAGTGGCAGAGAAAAAAAAAATAACTATGAATTGGACTTGTCAGTTACCTATTAATCATAACTAGAAAGCATGATTAAACTGTCACTAAGAAACCTGTGAAAGGCCTATAATTGTGCTAATGCATTCTATTGTCATTTCTTAAAAAAATACCCAGGATATTGTAAAGTCCAGAAAGGACTTTGGAGCTTTTATAACAATCCATTCTTTTTACAGATAAGAATACCGCAGAACAAGAAGGTAAACACCCTGATGCCACAAACAAAAGACTAACTAAAAAAAAGGCCATATGAAAACAATCAGCTTCTTAAGTGAGAAGCATACCATTAAAACTTAAAAGATAATTTTAAAATGCAGAAAATACTTGTAATGTTTATGACAAAAGGGGTAACTTTTAAAAATATTATGAAGAGCCCATACAATTTACTAATAAAAAGACAAAAAAAAAAAAAAAAAACAACCCAAACCCAATCTAAAATAACCACAAATGTCAACAGATTTTAGGGAAAAAAAATTCTATAATATGTACAGGAAATAGAGAAATTCAAATAGATATTTTCCTACTTTTCAGAGTAGCAAAGGTTAATAAAGCTGATGACCTCTCTTTGCTGCAGGTGAAGGTACAGGGTGAAGGAAATACTTTCATTCTCTACTTATGGGAATGTAGTTGGCACAGTCGTTTTTGAAAGGCAATTTAGAAATACCTACAAATTTTGAATGTATTTAACCTCTCACCTTTCAATTTCAATGATAAGAATTTGTTCTTTAGCTATACTCACGATGTTCAAAATATATATATGGTATATGTATATATATATACATATATAAACACATTGTTTAGCAAAAAAAAAAAGAGGGAGAAACAATCAAAATGCCTGTTAAAAAGTGATTACTAAATTAAAGTGTATCCATACAATGGAATTTTTTTACACATTTATTGATTCATTTAAAGAGAGCAATGATGAACACATTGCATGTTAATCATATCTTAATATTATAATGAAATTAGTACTGACCTTATGGAGCCCTTAAACTCTGTTTTTAAATGTTATGTTAGTCACCATACAGTACATCTTAAGTTTTCGATGTAGTGTTCCATGATTCATTGTTTACGTATAACACCCAGTGCTCCATGCAATACATGCCTTCCTTAATACCCAAACTCTGTCTTAAATGTCAGTTTTTCCCACAATATGAAGGAGCTAATAAAAGACAAAATTTGGAAAGTAAGTTTTATTCGACTTGATTTAGAATACCTAAGTTTGAAAAACAGTTACAAAATTTATTAAAAATCTTAGCAAAATGTTTTCCATTTTGATGGCTTTACTTCCTTAGTTTATTGCTTATTGCCTTTGTTTACAATATGAAGGATTATTCTTTACTTTCTGGATAGCAGAGATTTTGTGTCTAACCAGAATAATTTTCTGTACTTTATATTGACTTTATTATATTCCTGACTATAAGAAAGAACATAAGAACAAAGGTTTCTCTTTCCTCTCCTGTAAAAGAGCTAAGATTCTTTATAATCATGTTACCTTCTTTTTCTTATTTTAAAGTGTTTTATTGACATTTTGACTAAATATATAACCAAATATTGTTTCTCAGGCACCTATAATCCCATCTTAATCAAGTGTTCAATTCTCCTCTGATAACTTCTTTAATTTCTGTCTTGCCCACATCAGATCCTAAATATAGAAAAAATTAAATAAATCTTTTAGAGTATCTTTTACACCTGAAAGTCTCATTGTGATTTCTTAGAGGGCTCCTGGAAAAACCAAAAAGCTTTGTCCTTCCATCTGATGAAAAGAGATAGAAATAAGTAGGTTTATTTGTTAGTTACTATTGATGAGTTACATGGGAAGAGTTCTCAAAGAGGAAGAGATACTCAGCCTTTCTTAGGTTAAATTTGTATAAGTAAATAACATTAATATTCATTATTATTAATATTCATATAAGTAAATGACTATTAAGTCTTTCAGAAATTGTGTGCTTTGTGGGTAGTTCCTAGAGGTTCATCAATGCCTTCATTGTCCATGTCCCTGACACCTTTCTATTTGTGAGTCCTAATAGTGCTTTGTCTGATATTAAGCAGCAAGAATACAGTGTCATGTGGTGATTCACAGACCTGTATGTACCCCTGGGGCTAATAATACATTATATGTTAATAAAAAATTAAAAATTAAAAAAAAGAATACAGTGTCATGTCATAACTTCAGTTATTTAAAATATCAACTAGCCCATAGCCTTCTTCCTTCTTTTCAGAGACTTTTTAGGTTCACAACAAAATTGGAAGGTACGGAGACTTCCCATCTACCTTCTGCCCTGACACATGCTTCACCTCCTCCATGAGCAACATCCTTCACCAGAATGATACATTTGGTACAACTGATGACCCTGTATTGATGCATCTTTACCTCCCCCAGTCCATAGTTTACATATGGGTTTACTCTTGGTGGTATACATTCTTCAGGTTTAGAAAAATGTATAACAACATATATCCATCATTATAATATCCCAGAGAGTATTTTCACTGCCTTAAAAATCCTCTGTGCTTTGCCTATTCATTGTCCCCGTTCTCCCCTCTGGCAACCATTGATCATTTTATAGTCTCCATAGTTTTGCCTTTTCCAGAACATCGTACAGTTGGAATTCTACAATAGGTACCCTCTTTAGATTGGCTTATTCTACTTAATAATATATATTTATGTTTCTTTCATGTTTTTGTGTGGCTTGATAGCTCATTTCTTTTTATCTCTGACAATCCATTGTCTGGGATGTAGCACAGTTTACTTACCCACTCACCTACTGAAGGACATTTTGGTTACCTCCCTGCTTTGGCAAGTATGAATGAGGTTGCTATGACCTTCCATGCACAGATATTTGTGTGGGCATGTGTTTTCAGCTCCTCTGGGTAAATACCAAGAAGTGTAATTGCTGGATCACATGACAAAAGGAGGTTTAGTTTTGTAAAAAGCTGCCAAACTATCTTCCAAGGTGGTCATGTCATTTTGCATTTCTACCAGCAATGATTGAGAGTCTGGTCCCACTCCAACCTTACCAGTATTTGGTGGTGTCAGCAGATTCTGACCATCCTAATAGGTGTATATGTTATTGTTTTAATTTGCGTTTCCTTGATGACGTATGATGTGGAATATCTTTTCATATGCTTAACTTGCCATTGTATATCTTCTCTGGTGAGGTGTCTATTAAGGACTTTGACTCATTTTTTAATTGGATTCATTTTCTTCTTCTTGAATGTTGAGTTCTTTTTATATCTTGGATTAAGTCCTTTATTAGATATGGGTTTTGCAATTATTTTCTTCCAGTCTGTGGCTTATCTTCTCATTCTCTTGATATGTGATGAAATTCTATAAAGCTTTCAAAAGGAAAGGGATAGACCTACATATACAGATGTCGAAATATATCTGAGATTACTAAGTAGGCAAAAGTATAGAATTGTGTGCAAATATAATTCTTTTAGTGTATATTGGAATGATGGAGTGAGACTTCTCTTGTTAATTTGTTCCTTTCTCTACTTTTCTGAATTTTCTAAATGGCAGAATGGATTTTAGGTAATTTCCCCTAATCTGCTACTTTATATTATCTTTTTATTTAATTTATGAGAAAACAAAAATAAAAACTAAAATATTTCAATATAGTCTTTAAAGGAAGTCTTTCAAAAAAGCCAAGAACATGTCAGGGCCCTCAAATCTGATATTAATCTTGATAATACTTATGGGAACCTATTCTCCAGCTTGGCTAAATAAAATTTCTTCAACATGATTTCCTCTATCTTAGGATTTACCAGTTTTGTTCTCTAAGTATGACATACACGTCCTTTCCTTCCTTGTCATATCTGTAACTTTTCCTCATCTTTAAGAATAAGTCAAAGGAGAGTCTTTTCTGGAAAGCATTTAATTTTCAAGGCAGAGTTAGGCTTTTCCTTTCTGGATTCATATACCTCTCATGTTTCTTTTATTGGCTGTACTACATTGCTATGATTGTTAATTTTTTTTTTCTTTTTTGGAAGATGGCAAGCACCCGAGTTCAGGAGTTTTTATTCATCTCAACAAATAAAACAGGCATAGTATCTGACTATATGGAATATAGTAAAAACTTAAAATGTTTGATGAAGGAATGAATTTTTTTTGAATGAGTGAATTTTTAATGAAAATGTTTTATCCTCAACCTAAGAGCAATCAGAAGGACAGTTATAGTTCACATTCCCAGGCAGTTGCCCATAATGGTTAAGAACCTGGTTCTATAGTAAGACTACATTGTTAAAAAAAAAAAAAAAAAAAGACTACATTGTTTAGCTCTCAACTCTGTCCTTTGCCAGCTATATAATCTCCATATCTCTTTTTTAAATCTATAAAGTAGGATAATATTGGAACCCATGTTACAGACTTAGTGTGAACTGAATGAACCAGAACTTGTGAAGAGTGTAGAATAGTGCCTCAAACATAGTAAAAACTAAATGCATATTATCTTTTAAAACTGTTATATTGAGTCTATTCTCTGGTTTTTTTTGTTTGTTTGTTTGTTTTTTGTTTTGTTTTGTTTTGTTTTTAGTAATAGAGAGAATTGGAATTAGCTTTCATCTTTCTTTTCCCAACATTGGCACATTTTGATGACAGACTACTTGACACCGGAACGTCATGAGCTTCTCTTCCCATGAGATTTGAGGCTTATTGCCTTGTTTTGGAGGCCAAGCTTGCATTTTCTTCTTCAGTTTATACTCCTCATTTGTGACTGGTCTCAAGGAGACAGGAGTTGTGCTTCCGATCCTTAAATATTCATTCTTGTCTTATAGGCCTGCTGCTCTTCAGGGCTCGGCTCTTTTTTTTTTTTTTTTTTTTTTTAGATTTTATTTATTTATTTGACAGACAGAGATCCCAAGTAGGCAGAGAGGCAGGCCGAGAGAGAGGAGGAAACAGGCTGTTTGGGAGCAGAGAGCCTGATGCGGGGCTCAATCCCAGAACCCTGGGACCATGACCTGAGCCGAAGGCAGAGGCCTCAACCCACTGAGCCACCCAGGTGCAGCTTTCTAAGAATGCTTCCCATGATTGCTCATGAGTCATAATGTACCACCATGGCTTGCTTGTTTATATTTCCCAATAGACTACACTTTTCAGACCAGGGATCCTGTCTCATTATTGTTTCCTCAGTGCGAACAGCCAGGTCTGATGGTCTAGAAACGTGCTAAAGTCTTAAGACATGTTGATAGCATTAAATAATTATTACATTTTGCTTTTTAAGATGTAAAAAAAATTTCTTCAGTTAAAATGGCTTCTCTGTAGTTCCTTTTGTAGCTGTGGCTAATGTAGTGTGCTAAGGTTTTGTTTTTTTTTTTCCAATCATTTGTTTATTTGATAGAAATTGATTAGACATTTATTCATTGTAGGCTAGACAAAATATTGTGAGAAAAACAAATATAATACCAAGCATGAGCCCTAATTAGGTAGTTCACAGATTAGTGAGAGGGACTAAAGCACAAATGAATAACGACATAAATCAAGAACAATGTAAATGACGTGTCCTAAATGAAGAGTAAAGAGAGAATGTGGCATGAGTTCATAGATGGAAGAGTGGTGTCCTGGCCATTATTTTAATAACCAGTTGTCAGAATAAAATCCTTGATGTGCAGCATTTGCTAATTTCTTGGTATAAATACTCCCACCATGGCTAATTTCAAACTGTAGCTTGAGGTCTCTGAAGAAAAGTTGGGGAAAGGTGTCCATATTAGATCTTGCTAGCCACTGTCGGCTGATGCCAGCACACTCTGGATGGGAGAGATGGTTACGGACAGGTATGGTCTGGGTCGACTTCATGGAGGAGGTGAAAATTGTTGCCATAAAAATTAGATGACTAGGGGCGCCTGGGTGGCTCAGTGGGTTAAAGCCTCTGCCTTTGGCTCAGGTCATGATCCCAGGGTCCTGGGATAGAGCCCTGCATCGGGCTTTCCGCTCCGCAGGTAACCTGCTTCCTCCTCTCTCTCTGCCTGCCTCTCTGCCTACTTGTGATCTCTGTCTATGAAATAAATAAATAAAATCTTAAAAAAAAATTAGATGACTAAAGGACAAGCATGTTCCGGGTTTGGAGAATGGTATAAGCAATGCATCGAGGCAAGAAAGAATGTGAAATATTTAGGCAAATATACTCAGCACGCAGTGGGTACCTAATAAATACATGTGTGAAGAGCAGAATAGTGGTGAATTGACCATCTGACTGAGAAGAGTCTTGAGAGGAAAGTTCACGTGCTACGGTATTATGTGGCAATCCACTGTCTCTAGCCTTCCTAATGGTGCTTTTTCTCCAGACCCAGAATCTGCCTCAGCTTGGCTCTGTGGGCTGAGTGAGAAACTACTTGGTCATTTGTTTATTATTTTTCAGTTATTTTAATAACCATGCAGATATCTATTTGTAAGATAGGATTAGCAGAGAATTCTAAGAGAGTAGAAAATTTTAGTTTTCTAGAGTGACAGAGTGGCTTAAAATCCATACATCTGCATAATGGCTTTATCTCTGTCAAACAAACATGTTTCTACACACTAAATTCAATTATACTATTTTCTATAAAGACAGATAAAGGCAAGCTAGCTAAAGATCAACTTTTTTTTTTCTTATCTGCTATGTAAATATAGAATTCTGTGGTTTAGCAGGGGTCAGCAAACTTTTTCTATAAAAGGCCAGAAACTAAATATTTTCCACTTTGTGGGCCCCAGGGCCTCAGTTGCAACTACCCAGCTCGGCTCTTATAGCATGAAAGCAGCCGCAGACAAGTTATAAATGAATGATTGTGGTTTTAATCAATCCTGACTTACAAATAAGTGAAGACAGATTGGGCCTATAAGCCATAGTGTGCTGATTTCTTGCTTAGAGCATCAAGGTGTCTAGGAATTCTAGAATTCTTTAAAGTTTATGGGACACTAAAGATCAAAAAATGCCAAGAATTCACAAGGACAATAGGATGTAAAAATGATTTCATAAAAAGTGTTCAATCTATCTTTTCTGATAAAATGTTTTTTCTAAACCTCCTGCTCCCTCCTTTCCATATGGTTATAGGTAATTATGATATCATATTAATATCATAATTTTGGTGTTTTTACACTTTCTTAAAAACTGATTTCTGAATGAAACGTGACTTGGGCTGTTACTTAATTCCTATAATATTGGAGTTGTCCTGCAGACAACAACAATGTGCCTAATAATCGTCCAGGCTCATGGTTGGTTACTTTTTTATCTGATGTTGTGTCCATGTTCCTGGGGAAATGAGTGAGCAAGAAATGGTGACAATATGAGTAAAACATCTAATTTTCAGTTTCAGTTTCTTATCTTTAAAACAGGAAAAACAGGGGTGCCTGGGTGGTTCAGTAAGTTAAGACTCTGCCCTCGGCTCAGGTCATGATCTCAGGGACCTGGGATGGAGCCCGCATTGGGCTTTCTGTTCAGCAGGGAGCCTGCTTCCTCTCTTCTCTCTCTGTCTGACTCTCTGCCTACTTGTGATCTCTGTCTGTCAAATAAATAAATAAAACCTTTTAAAAAAATAAAACAGGAAAAACAGAATTTGTTGTATTTACCACAGAGAAGGAAAGTATTATCTTAATGACAGGTATAAATCTGTGCCCTTTATACACTGAAGAAAATTACCTAAGAGGAGACAAAAAAGAAAGAAAAAAGAGCCCTACATTCATCTGTCATAATTCAATGCTTTACTTCCTCCTCTCTTCTTGAAGAACTCCAGAAACAGACAGCTGACCTTCCTCCAGGTACTTTCTCTTCCGCTATCATCACCTATGATTAAGTCTAAATTCTTTAAAGGTAAGGCACTGCATATGTAACAAAAAGGAAGAGGGTTAATAAGGATAAAAAAGGCTCCAGGAGAATTAAGGCACATTAAACAAGATGGCTGGGCCATATTTTTTTTTTAAAGATTTTATTTATTTATTTGACAGACAGAGATCACAAGTAGGCAGAGAGGCAGGCAGAGAGAGAGGAGGAAGCAGGCTCCCTGCCAAGCAGAGAGCCCGATGGCTGGGCCATATTGCATTGTGTCTGAAGAGCTAATCGTATAACGCTCAAGCCGATGGTTGAGATCAAAGACAATATCTGCTTCTATGTGAGGGTCTGAGATTGGAAAGGAAGAAATAACATTGGCAGAGAGAAATAAAATGTTTTGAAGAGAGATATAGCTGATTTATGTCCTGCTGAGGTGGCCTTAGACCCCTTGTGCCAGCTCTGTGCACCCACCTCTCTGAAACTACGTGCTTGACTCCTGGCCACAGGACCCTGCCACCTTCAGAAGACTGCCCTTAGGCTTGGGAGCCGCACAGTCAGTCTGAATGGACTAGTGCCTGGAAGCTTTACAGCTCCTACCTCAAGGCAAACTGTAGCCAATGACTATTTGATACAGTAATACAAAAACTCTGTTCCCTTGTTTTCAGGCAAGACAAACTGAAGTGTAATTTCATACTCTACCAAAATCTGGCTGAGTCTGGGACTTCAACTGAAACTGTACTCTTATTTGGCTTTTCCCCCCTTCTTATTGTGTTTTACCCATTATCTTACTGGTTTCTCTTTAATAAAACATTTGCATCCAAATCCTTAGTTAGTTTCAGGGCTGTTTCTGGGAGAATCTGATCTGAGACAATAGACTACCATAATTTCTTAGCTTTTATGTAATAAAGTCACACTATATTTAATACCCACAAGCACATAATTTATGAAAAAGTGTCAACCAACCTGTCAACAAAGGTATGGTGAAGAAGAAAAATAGGATCGTTGGCAGATCCCTGTACCTGAGACATCGTTCCGTTCATGTAGATGTGCAGGGCATTGTGCATACTGCTTTGAGAGGCATCTGCTATCCCAGTGAGGGGACTAGCAAATCCTGTGCACAAAAAGAAAATTGGAAAGAAAAAAAGTCAGTTTGCTTTAATAATTGAAAACCTCAACGCTTATCTCATTTGGTTTGTGACTACACTTGAGATTCTATTGAGATTGCTTACATTTTGGATGCCCACTGCTTATTTAATAAACCTTGGGGGAATGGAAGGCTGTTAATCGAGGTACAGTGGACTGATTAACTGGATGGAGTAAGTGGAACCAATCGTGTTCCCTCCTGTTGCTTCTGCCTATTATATCTCCTTTAGATACTGCAAAGTATAGGACCTTTTTATACTAATCAACATGGTCACTCTCCCTTCAGTCTTCAATGGCACTTAGAGAAGATCTTTCCAGCCTGTTATGTATCTCCTTGCTTCCCAGCTCTGGTGGTTGCTTTTAATTTTGGTTTCTGGTTCCAGAGAAAACAGAAAATTTGTGACCTTCCGCATCACAGCCCAGCGGACGTCAGGTCAGATTGTGTTTGATTTCGCAAATTATTCACTTCAAAATTAATCAGAGCTCCATTAAATGGTTCCTTTCATTGTATCAGGAATATTAATCATGGGAGAATAATGATAATATGAGTTATTACTTTCTGAATATTAATCATGTAAATGCTTTTTGTGGCATATGTCCTCCAATCTTTTCAGCAACTCTGTCAATTAGAAATTATTTCCATTTTAACTTTGATCAACTAAGCTTCAAGACCTGAGCTCTGGTTATTTTGTGTTCTCTTTCACACAGTCCCTGGGAAGAGGAAGAAGAAGGTAGCATTTCAGAATCCATTCAGGCAAAACATAAAACATAAGTAGAACTCAGATTCAGAACCAGACAAAGAAGTCCCATTTATGAAAGTTAAATTATAAGCAGCAACCTCGTTGAGGGATGCCCTTGGCCTAGGGCATATTATTAAATCTCAGAATTTAGAAATATCAAACAGAAACTGGAAGATGATAATTATAAAGGTAGGATACACACAGTGAAGGCACTTTTGGGCAGGGGAGGTCTAGCTAATTTTATGCAACTAGGATTATTTTGTTGTCAACCCGTTCATTTTTAAAGCGGCAGATCTTAACTTCTACATTTGATGCATTGTGCTCGTCCACCATTTTGGCTCACAGTATTTCTGTCCCTCAGTCTGTGATTTTTTTTCCTCTCCTTTTGAACCTTCTGTGCTCATTCTCAGAGACCATGCTAAACCTTGCTCCTACTGGGAGCTTAGCTTAAGAACATGCACTTCTCTCCTCTCTCATCTATGAAACTTTTATGGTTATATACATAAGGCTTTTACTATATGCAGAGATTTTTCTAAGAGCTTGACATGATTTTTCATATACCCTTCAGAGTGATCCTACAAATTAGGTACCCTTATTACCTCCATCATATCAGTTTGAAAAAAGGGGCTTAGAGAAGTCAGGTAACATATGTAAGATTTAAAAATAAATAAGAAAAATTAAGATTTAAAAATTAAATTACACAAGTAACTTGCAAGATTTAAAAATAAGAGAAATTAAGGTTGGGGCACAAGCTTGTTTTCATCTAGAGCTCAGGCTCTTGAATATGCAATGGTTTACTGCCTTTCCTATGTAGCAATAAATCCCATATCATGGAAGACAAACTTCTGTATAGCAATGGTCTTTAAGCTTTTACCCTTGATAACACCAAAGGAAAGTTTTAAGACCACATTTTATATATGTTCTCACATACTGTTAAGTAGATCCAGATTATTTTAATCAAAACTGTAAAGACTTTCAGAGGATATAACTTCAGATATATTGCAAATAGTTCAAATGCAAAACTAAAAATTTAATACCATGTTTTAAAAATGTATCCACCTCATTCACTATACCCATAACAAGAATACCTAAACAAACTCTATTATCATGTGTAATTTTATGAGGTTTCCTTTTTGGACTTCATCTCACATTCTATTTTCCCACAGAAACATTCCTAAATATTATACAAGATATGCATGATTTTAAAAAAAAAAAAAACCTTCTCTGGGGCACTTGGGTGGCTCAGTGCATTAAAGCCTCTGCCTTCGGCTCAGGTCATGGTCTCAGAGTCCTGGGACTGAGCCCCCCATCAGGCTCTCTGCTCAGCGGGGAACCTGCTTCCTCCTCTCTCCCTGCTTGTGATCTCTCTCTGTTAAATAAATAAATAAATAAATAAATAAATCTTAAAAAAAAAACAAACTTTTCTGCCATGAAAATAGGTATAGAAATTAAAATTATTTTTTAAAACTCTCATGGAAACATTAATCTAATCTGGGTTAATTTATCATTAAATATTTTAGCCATAAACAACGTATCAAAATCACACAAATATATTAAAACATTTTACAAAATATTAAATATAAAAGTAAAATTTTAGAGAAAGTTTATTTCTTAATATATTGGTGAAAGATCATTAATTAAAAATTATTCACTATTAATCCATTGCTATATAGGATAAAGTTTAGCATAAATCTTATTCTAAATATTAAAAACTAAATCTGGGTCCTGAGAAAATTTTCCTCTCAAAAATAACTGCACAGGAAAGAGTTTTTTATAGTAATCTCACTTAAATTATTTGAACTCTCTTTTAGTTACATGCTAAAAATGACTCACTGATCTAGCATCAAAATAATGTGATTCATTAGCTGACAATCAAGAATCTTTAATGAAAGCAATCTTATAAATTATGAATTTATTTACAAACCACATGACTTTCAAGATATTCAACACCTAGCCCATTAAAGTCATGCCATTTAGCGATGCTGGCACCAATATTTTGAATGCTTTACTTGTTTGGCAACCTGTGAGTTTTTACCTCTTCTGAGAATGTGTTCTGTTAAGAATGGATTTAGGATATACGAGAGGAAGGCTTTAATCCTGAAAAGTAGAAGAAAAGTAACAGGTAAGGAGCAGAGGAAAAGGAGAATCTTCAGGAACTTTACCATTCAAGATCCATTTTAGAAAACTATACTTGGGGGGCACCTGGGTGGCTCAGTCCATTAAGCGGCTGCCTTCAGCTCAGGTCATGATTCCAGGGTCTTGGGATCAAGTTCCACATCGGGCTCCCTGCTTGGTGGGGAGTCTGGTTCTTCCCCTCTCTCTCCCCCTGCTTGTGTGTGCTCTCTCTCTCTTTGTGTCATATAAATAAATAAAATACAAAAAAAAAAAAAAAAGAAAGAAAAGAAAGATATACTTGGGAGGAGGACCTGGAAATAAATTTCTTTAACACATTCTGTACCATGTATCCTATAGAAAGTCTTGGTGAACCTGCAGTAGTGTCTATCCCAGTTTGAAGGTACTGTCATAGAGAAAAGATTTTTAGAGCTCTGAGGACCTGACTTTAAATTCTGTTACTAGCTTTTGTCAAGATAGCTATCTTTTTTTGAGCCTCAGTTTCTTCACTGGTAAGAGAGGGAATAATTAATGCCCATCTGGATTCTGATGAGGAATGATTTTGATAGCCAGTGTGATACAACTAGTATAGAATCTGGCACAAATGGAGGCTTCCTCAGTAGTACCTACTATTTCTCTCAGCTCATTGCATTTGATCAGTGGATGCTTATCACGAAAGCCACTAACCAAGAATATGAGGCACTCTCACTGCATAAAAGTCTCTTTTGCCACAACTACCCACCATCAGGACCCATCCTAGCACTGGACACCTCTCCCCTTCCTAAACTCCATGGCTCTACAGACCCTACCTGCTGCATGCCCTCATCCAAAGTTACGGTGATCTTAGGAAGTGGGATTACATTCCTAACAGAGTTCTCGGCAAGGCTTAGCATTTCTTTGCTCACTTCTTTGGCTAATTTGCCAGATATTGCATCTGGGAAAGCCTCCAAAGTTATTAAGAAAGGACATCTGAATAAGAAGTACATAGAGTTTGTCAGACTACTGTGATATGCTCAGAAATAGTTCAAAGATACAGGTTGAACAAACACCCAACCTCTTTGTATAGGAAAAAGATTATTAAATAGATAATCTTATATTAACTCTTTTAAATGAACTGTGTGTATCTTGTTTCTTCAAATAGACTGGAAATGTCTTGGGAGGAGGGACCAAATATTTTGCTTTGATTTTCCACAAAGACAGAGGCTCTCATATCTTTGTATTTGAAAGAAAACCAAATACAAAATAAGTTTAAATCCTTCACTTATACCAGTCTATAAAGACTGGGAATAGGAAAGATACATTTCTCTCCATAAAATCTTTTTTTTTTTTAATTCAATTTCTTTCCATAAAATCTTAAGGGACCCTCAAAGAGCTCTACTCTGCTGCTTGTTAAGAGACAAAATAGAGAAAATGTCATGGACTTGAATAGTGTGAAAATTTGAATAAATGATTTTCTATTTTACTTCACATAATTCATTTTTTGGCCAGTAAATCACCTTGGAAAAATAAGAAAGGATTACACTAATATTAGTAGGTTCTCTTGCTGAGAATTTAATTCTCTTTTGGAAGAGCAAGTCAAAGAGGAAATTCCAGGCTGAAATAAAAACAGTTTACACATCAAGCTTTTGAAATATCTCTTATGTGATCTCGTTTTAATTCCTGGGGCTACCTGTGACATAAATAGTATCATTGTTCCAATTTACAGATGAGACAACTTAGATAACTTCTTTTTTTTTTAAGATTTTATTTATTTATTTGATAGACAGATCACAAGTAGGCAGAGAGGCAGGCAAAGAGAGAAGGGAGGAAGCAGGCTCCCTGCTGAGCAGGGAGCCCGATGCGGGGCTCAATCCCAGGAACCTGGGATCATGACCTGAGCCAAAGGCAGAGGCTTTAACCCACTGAGCCACCCAGGCGCCCCTGGTGACTGCTTAGCTCTTGTCCAAGGATTCCCCAGGATGGGAAGTCCTGTAAGCCAGCATGGTTCTTGTTAGCAGTTGCAGATGCCAAAATGGCTCCCAGTTCTTCATGAAGGGCAGTGACAGTTGCCCAAAGTACTCTGGGTTAGGCCTTCAAATCTGCATGCTGCATTCCTATGGGAAATTAATAACCACAGTTTCTGGCTGATCCTAACAACACAAAACTTCAGCTCGTCAATCCGTGTCTTTTCTCTTTCATTTCCTCCCCAATAGTACTCTGGAGAGTTTTTCTGTTTGTTTGTTTGTTTTTTAATATTGAAGCCTCTTTCCAACCCTTGGAGATTAAGATTTAATTGGTAGAGAGTGGGGCTCAGGCACTTGGAGTTTTAAAAATACCCAAGTGATTTTAATGTGAAACCAGGGTTCAAATTCACTGATTTAGGTTAAATTGCTTTCCATCCTCCAAACTTGAGCTCACAGTTTAAAAACTTTACCTCTGAATGTATTATTCCCTTCGCTTGAAATTTTCTCCTCCTATATTCTGGAAGCCCAAAAATGTTTCTGTCTTTAAAATCACACACCACACACTTCTGCCTTAAAATATTTTCATGTTGTAGTGCCTGGTGGCCCAGTCAATTAAGCCTCTGACTGTTTTGTTTTGTTTTGTTTAATTTTTTTTTCAGTGTTCCAAAATTCATTGTTTATACACCACACCCAGTCCTCCATGTAATATGTGTCCTCCTTAATACCCACCACCAGGCTCACCCAACACCTCACCCCCCTCCCCTCCAAAACCCTCAGTTTGTTTCTCAGAGTCCACAGTCTCTCATGGTTTAGACTCTTGACTTCAGCTCAGGTCATGATCTCAGGGTTGTGAGACTGAGCCCCGCTCAGAGTAGAACCTGATTGAGATTCTCTCTTACCTTCTCCCTCTGCTTCCTCCCGCTATGCGTGCTCTCTCTCTCTTAGAAAAAAATAAATTTAAAAAAATGAGATAAAATATTTTCACGCTGATAACTGCTCCAACGTGTACCCTTGAAAATAATGTTTAAAAAATTAGCAACTACTATGTGGCAGGCGCTGAATGGGCATTTTCACATACATCATCTTGTTTAATTCTGTATGCTCCTTTCTAGGAAGTTGGGTTATAGATGTTACACTTCATCATGCCTAGTAGAAATGTGAAAAAGTACATAGTTAAATCTTCAGAACAGAGTATATTTATTTGATTTAATTTTATTTTCAGTGCATCTCAAACCTCTTTTAATACTAGAGTTTCAGTGATATAAATGGAGAGAAGAAAGCAAAAAGATAGACAAAGGTATGTTAGTGTTTTTGAAGATTGAAGCAAAGTGACTGTCTGGCCCCTGGTTACATTCCCCCTAATTAGTCTCCTAATGTGCAACTTAATTCAGGAACTGTGAAGTGCATAGCCTCACAAGGTTATACACAGTGATTTTGAGGGGTTGTATTTCACGGCTGAGTACTTTAAGAAAGGCTTATACTTTAAACTACTTGCAGCATAAATACAATATTGTAGATCAAAAAAAAAAAAAAAAAGACCTTGGCTATAAGCATGTCCCTAGGTATAATGGAAGCATTAACTTTCAATCCAATTTCAAGATTTCTCAAATAAAGTACTCGTTCTACAGCCATAAATGTAATTAATTAGCATTTATGTTTATTAGAAAATACTTTTAATTTGACTCAGGAAATTCCTTCAACAACAGGGAATGGAGCAATGAAGCAAATGGAGCAGGGGATGATGGCTTCTTACCATATAATTATTAGATGGATAGTTAAGGTCACAAATGCTCAACAAACTCCATGGTTCTCAAAAATATGGTCCCAGAGCCAGCAGCATTAACCTATAAATTTGTCAGAAATGCAGATACTCTTGCCCTCCAGAGAACTATTGCAAATGAAATCAGTGGGATTTACCATTTGCATCAACAAGTCTTCAGGCAATTCTAATGCACACTAAAGTTTGAGAACCACTGCTTTAATTATTTTCATTGTTTATACAAAGACTATGGGTAAGTAGTCATAGTCATCTCCCTAAACTCAATAAAAGAGAGAAACAGAATTATTTCATGTGTCATCACTTTAAATTGTTTGTTGTTTTCAATATCAGACTAATTTCACCTGCTAGTAACTCAGTGTGTGGATGTTGTATATGTGCATGCACATATGTGATCATTTTCTTTACATACATGTTATAAATACACAACACGTATATAATTTACATCATCTCATTATTTTTTTCAGCATTTCTTAGATCTTATCTCCAGTGTATAGACACATCAATAAAATGATTTTACACATCAAAGATAATTGTCCATTTCTTCATTTAAAATTTGTCTGAAACTTATTTTTAAGGAAAATTTTATAATGGTTTTCTAAATTCTAAGATTAGATTTGTGTGTTTGGCAAGACAGGAATATTGAGCCACACAGCAGAGTCATTTAGTTCACCAAAATTGTACAGACTGACACAAGCAAAGATTTTTATAGACAAAGTGTTATTCAAGCTGTATTATCTTTCCTGTTCTTCACTTATGACTGAATTGATAGTAATTGGCACACTTGGTATATTTCACTGGGTATGCTAAAAAATTGATGGCATACTAATGCTAGCGCTATTTTCAAAGCAAAAGTATGGTAACCAACCATCCTGGTCCTTGTTTGCCCCACACTGTTCTGGTTTTAGCACTGAAAATCCTGTGTCATAGGTAGGACAGGTTTCACAAGCATGCAACTGAGTGTTCCCCACCCAGAACTGCCCATACTTGGCTTAATGTTCTGCTGTTGCTATCTAGAAATTCTTAACATTTTTTGAACAAGGTGTTCCATATTTTCATTTTGCATTGGGCCTTGCGAATTAGATAGCTAATCCTTGTCCTGAGAAACCCCATAATCCTAGTCAAACAGAGATGGTTAGTCACCCTGCAAAGGTTCTATATAACATTCTGTTATTGGCGTGACTTAATAGAACAATTCTGTGAAATACAAGTCAAATGATTTAAATGCGTCCTACTATCTTACTTATGCCTTGATTTTTAATTAGGCAAGATCGTTTTCTTATGCAAGTCACAGATTACCTATATATCTATGACTTTCTTTAATGAATATTTTAACATGTTTGCATTATATTTTATAGTTCTCAAAAACACTTTCAGGCACATTTTCTCATGGGACATTCCCAGTAGTATGTTAGCAAAAGATTAATAACCAGATCTTAAAGATTTTATTTATTTAAATGACAGAGAGAGATCACAAGTAGGCAGAGAAGCAGGCAGAGAGAGAGGAGGAAGCAGGCTCCCTGCTGATCAGAGAGCCTGATGCGGGGCTTGATCTGGGATCATGACCTAAGCTGAAGGCAGAGGCTTTACCCCACTGAGCCACCCAGGCGCCCCAATAACCAGATCTTAGAAGGGAAATATGGGGCAGGGACAGAATATGTTGTTTTGTAACATCTGTCAATTTTCATGGTGTAAATATTCCCATGATTGTTAATTTCAAGGTATCAACTTGATGTCTTTGAGTAAAGAGTAGAGAAAAGATACTTCAGCTACCACAGCAGACATGAGTCAGCTCCAACATGTGACTGGATGTTCCTCACGTAGGGGAGGTAGAATAGGTACCACCATGCTTCCAGTGCAAATGAAAAGTTTGTGGCATCTAGGCGACATTGAAGATCACATGCTTTTTGAGTGGTGAATGCCAAAACTATCTCTTCAATGTTCTCATTCTAAATCCTGTGTTCTTCCCCTTATGCCATTCTTTCCTTCTCATCACTCATATCTATAAATTTGTGTGTCGCAATTATTGCTATGAATGCATGAGAGCATCAAATAAAGTTAGTTGTAGGAAAGCAAAATTAATAAAGATTATGCTTATGTTAAATTAAAGGTAAGTTTTCTTTAGTTGAAGTATAGGTGACATACAATGTTACATCAGTTTCAGGTGGTCAACATAACAATTCCGCAAGTCTATGTCATGCCATGCTCACCACAAGTGTGGCTACCATCTGTCACAGTACAACACTATTACAGTACTTCTGACCATATTCTCTATGCTGTACCAGGGTAATTATTGTTAAGATACCTTTGATTAAAATCACTTGAAAATATGTTTGAATCTTTCACAAGTGTGTTTGCATTTTCAACCTCCAATTTCAACCACAGGCTTGTGCTTGCATGTCACAAAGCTTCCTCTCCACAATTTAACTATAATAGAAACATGATTCATATATTTTCTCACCTTTGTTACTACTTAGTTACCACTTGGCAACAAATATTTTTGATAGAACACTTTCGGTTTCTGTGTGGTAGGCACGAGGCTGTTTTCCTAATGTTCTTATGGAACCTAATGCTCATAGTAACTCTGTAAAGAAGATATCATCAAGCCCACTTTCATGTGGGAAAACTAAGATGGAAAAAAGTATGGTGGTTTATCCAAAGTCAATCAACTGGTAAATGGCAGAGTCAGGATTTGGGCTAATTATCTATTAGATTTCAATGCTCTGCTCTAAGTCATACTGTAACTCTTAGTTGATACAGAGCTATCAGTTGTACTAAAATATAAAATCACTGACATCACAACACATTTTCCCAGTTCCAGCAGTATCCTTGTTTCCTCTAATTCTTTTCAGTGAAAAAGCTGAGACATCTGATCCGGCCCAGTTTTCCATAATATTCTCTTTCAAGACTGAGAATGCCCTATCATGGTGGTTCCCACTCTCCCTCTTTCTTTAGATGAGTACTTTATAAGCTTCCAATCACAGGACTTCAGATGGTATACAGTCAGCTGGATCAATCAGATTCCTGTCATAAAACACAGAAGACTGGCATTCTCTGGGAGTGCCACCATTATAGAAGGCCAGATGTTTACCTCCTTAAGCCCCATGTTTGTTTCTGTCAAACTGAATTCCCTTACTGAATTTCAAAAGTTTGTAGAAGGGTTTAATTCCATCTCAAAGTCTGACTTTAAAAGTCATTTTTAGTAGAAAGTATTATCATGTTATTACACTTTGGATGTCAACTCAGTTTAGGGTTAATACTCCCTGGAATAATTTTTGTCCACTGGAGATCTAAAACACTAGTCTACTCCATTGCTTAGAATTTAGTTTGTACATGGAGCCAGAAAATAAGACTATGTATCAGCATGCAAGTCAGTAACTTTATTATTTAGCAAAATTTTCCTATTACAGAGAC
This sequence comes from Martes martes, assembly GCF_963455335.1. Lineage (NCBI taxonomy): Eukaryota > Metazoa > Chordata > Mammalia > Carnivora > Mustelidae > Martes > Martes martes. Next base: position 73,600,111 of record NC_137898.1, on the reverse strand, counting down.
TCTTCTAAGTAATTTATAAATATTAACCCATGTAATAGCCACACAAAATAGGTATTGTGATTATCCTCACTTTGGAAATAGAGGATTTCAAGTAAAGACAGATTAAACTTACCAAGAATCATCTGGCTGTAAGTGACAGTATCAGAATTGTAACGCAGGCAATCTGATTCTTAACCTCTACTCTCTATTTCCTCTAAAACTTGGTCTCTCTGTTTGAACAACTTGGGGACATAACCTCCCCTGTTGATGATCTGGTTTTGCTACCTATTATCTGTATGACCTTGTCAAGTTATTCTGAATCTCAGTTCCCTCATTTCCAAAATAAATGTAATAATAAAGGTGGTATAAAGCTTTTGAGAGGAGCAATTAAGATAATGGATCTGAAAAGATTTTAGGAGTAAAAAGTAGGGCTATATTGACACCAGCAGTTGTTATTAGTTATAAGGAGTCTCTGAGAATTTATAAGACTATTTTGTTAAGATATTGGAAAGAATTTGTAATTTTTCCCATTTTATATTTTGTACTTTATCTGACTTACTCCAACTCATCCTTGAGAATACCAGATCCTCAAACAGAGTATCTCTAACAATAAACACTTGGTTAGATCCCTCTATTTAATAACAATTATACTTCCTTCTTCTTAATAATTTATTTTCTTTGGATTTATGTATTCATGGTCCAATTTTTAATCAGACTGTAAGATCCAAGAGAGAAGGATCTGCATCATATTCAAGAGTCATTCCTAGGGTACTACACAAAGTTGATGCTTTATCTACTTTATCTATTGAATAAATAAATACATTATATTTCTTTCCCTTTTTCAAACATGTAACTCCAGTTGCTAGCATAATTTTAAAATAAGTTAAGCTAAAAAAAAAAAAGTCTGTTAAGCTAAAATTCTTAGAATGTGCCTCTAATGTTCCTGGGTTTATGATAGCATGAGATGGATCATGGCTCTGAATCTGGCTCTTACGCTTTTATCGAATAGGCCATTCTCTCAATATTCTCCTGATGCAATAAATAACTGTAAATAGAGAAAGGGTCAAGGAGCTTGTATGAAAAATAGTTACGGTGTTGTTCCACCTGGGAGAGATAACAGTAGATGTTAGGAAAGAAGAGAGGGGTGATACTTCATTGAAAAAAACACATAAATTTAAAAAAAAAAGAAAAAAACACACAAATAGAAATAATTATTCACCCATAGGTCATGGGATACATTTTGAGAGATGGCTTTGAGAAAGAAGAATATATAATTTTTTAATGGCTAGGGAGAACAGAATTTCATGGCCTCCTTCTACTTGGTGGAAAATGGGATAAAGTGGGGAAATATTATAGAAAGGTCAGTGGGAAGAAGAAAGCAATGGCAGGTGAGAACAGATAAATTGGGAATTGAGGCTTCAATGTGAGTCCAAAACTAAAACCCCCAGCAATTACTAAATCCTACAGAAGAAAAAATTGAAAAGGCTCAAAGAGAAAGACGCAACACATATCCATTCATTGTGTTCATAAAACCTATTTCTTTGAACTCTGGATGTACGATCAACCTCCTATTTAGGCATGGCCCTGTGAATGAACTGGGGCTAATGAAATATGGGCAGAAGGTAGGTAAACCACTCCTAGGTTTGACCCATATACTCTTCCCTTAGGATCCTCCAAACACTCCCTTCTCTTGTCTTCCAAGAACATGCGGAAGATCCACCAGAGAACTGAGGGAGAGTAGGTAGAATCACTAAAATAGCCACATGACAGGCCACTCACCAACTATTAATATCCAAATTGGACTTGGCATGAGCAAACAATCAATAAATTTTTATTAGTTAGACCACTAAGATTTGGGGCTTTGTTTGTTATGGCTCTAATGTCTTAGTCCGTGTGGGCAACTGTAACAAAGTATCATAAACCATGTGACTTATGAGTGAGAGAAATTTATTTCTTATGGTTCTGGAGGTTGTAACGTGAGGGTGCCAGCATGGTCAAGTTCTGGTGAAGTCCTCCTACAGTCTGCAAACTATAGTTCTGGTTGTATCCTCACATGGCCGAGAGCAGAGAGGGAAGCAAGCTCTGTTGTGACTCTTATAAGGACACTAGTCCTATTCATGAGGGCTCCATTCTCATCACCTCATCTAATCCTCATTAAATCCCAAAGGCCCACCTTCTGACACTTCACCTGGAGGGGAAGATTTCAACATATGAATTTGGAGGGGACACAAATATTTGGTCTGTGCATTCTAGCACCTTACTCTAATTTCCTAAATTATATAATAAATTCTTCAATTTAATAACTTGAAAGTTCTGGAATAAAAGAATATTTTGGTACTTCACTTACCACTACAGGTTTACTGTTGTCTTATATGAAACATAATAGACAGAACACACTTGATGTTCATTTTACAAAAAACACTAAGGAAATTATTTCAACAAGCACTAGGAAAAAGGATCGTAAAGAAACTGGCATTTTCTTCACCAATACTAGTTCTCTTCCTTTTCCTAATAATAAATATCCTAAATGTGGTGGGGCACATGGCCACTAGCTGGAGATGACATTTTTCAGTTGCCCTTTAGAGCTAAGTGTGGCCATGTCTGTTTGACCATAGAGATAAAACAGAATTGATGAGAGACACTTCTAGCTTATGTTAGAAAGGAAATGGACACACATTTAAAGGGAAATGGACACACATTCCTCTTCCTACTTTGTGCTCTTCTTGCTGATTAAGGTGACTGGTGTGGTTAGGACTTCCAGTACTATGTTAAATAACACGGGGGAGAGTGGACATCCCTGTCTTGTTCCTGACCTTAGCGGAAAACTCTGTTTTTGTTTTTTGTTTTTTGTTTTCCATTGAGGATGATCGTAGCTGTTGGTTTTTCTTACGGCCTTTATTATGTTGAGGTATATTCCCTCCAAACCTACCTTGTTGAGGGTTTTTATCATGAATGGATGTTGCACTTTGTCATATGCTTTTTCTGAATCTATTGAAATGATTATGTGATTTTTATTCTTTCTTTTATTAATGTGATCATGTTATTGATTTGCAAAACCCAGGAATGAATCCCACCTGATCACGGTCAATTTTTTTAATGTATTGTTGGGTTCGGGTTGCTACTATTTTACTGAGAATTTTTGCATCTTTACTCATCAGGAATATTGGCTTGTAGTTCTCTTTTTAAAAAGTGGAGTCTTTATCTGGTTTTGATGTCAGGGTAATGCTGGCCTCATAGAATGAACTTGGAATTTTTCCTTCCTTTTCTGTTTCTTGGAATAGCTTGAGAATAATCACATTGACCCTCTTAAACTTAACAGTAAAGAAGAATAGGATAATTATTCATAGTCTCTGGCATGAAATTGATTGACTCTAAAAAGATGGAGACTAGAGTTAATCCTTGTTATTTGTACGTGTAACATTTTAATTTTAGGCCAGATTTTCCCAAGTAAGTGTTTGAAATGTATAAATCAAAAGAGTTTAAAAGAGTATTTGGAGAAATAAAATATATAAGTTGATAGTAATGATGCGATCTATGGTCAAATTAGTCAGAAATTTTTCTAGTTAAACAAATCAAAACAGCTTTCTACACTGTAGAACTTCTCAGATTTCTTATTCTAGGATGTGTTAAAAAGGGTATGTCCCATGTATTTTTCCCAAATACTTTAGTCTAATGATCAACTTTTCTATTTATCCTACTATTTACATATCTCTTTAAAAGAAAAATAGATTTTTCATAGATTATTTAGACTATGTATCTCAGATTCCCAAGGCTAATGACATATAACCTTTTACATTTTTCTTCAAACAAGAAATTTGACAACTGCAGGACTTAAAAATAGGAGCAAGGCTCCTTCTTAACCAGTGAGCTAGGCTAGTCATCTACTCAGTCATTGCCTCATTAAAATGTTTCTGGACTTACTTCACTACAACATAAAGAGTAGCTATTATGAATTTATATGGAAACTTATTCCTCCATAATATATGACTATAAAATAAAACTAAATACTAATGCTGTTTGTATAAATCAAAACAGGGTAAGGATATCTAAGAAGGATGGTTTGTAAGCTTAATAAAGATGTTTTAGAGGTATTCGCAAAATTAGAGATGCAGGTATTTCTTGGTCTACTAGAACCATGATGCATATTTAAGGAAATTCTTTGTAAACAATCTATAGATTCAGATGAATTGTATACCAGTTATTGGGCAATTACTTTATTCTCTGGGCAATTATTCTACTAATCTCAAACTGGCAAGAAAGTGATAATAGCTATTTGTGGAATGTGACATTTAGAATAAAATCTATATTATGTTTGTCCTAAGCCTGCTTTCCCACATATCAATAACTGTAATATTATCTTGGATGGTGCTACAAATTGTATCTCTTGATTTATGAATAAATGCCGGCACACAAAAGTATCATCAATTTCTTGGCCAAAAGGACTCAATATTAGGGTCTTTTATCACATCCATCTATTTAAAAGTAGATTTCAAATATTGGTCTAAAAAATGTTTGTTTGTTTCTTGGCTTTGTTATTTTTAAATTAAAGTTGAAATTTTCAGATAATTGTAGATTCACATACAATTATAAAAAATATAAGGAGAGATTTGATGTGCCATTTATTCAATTCCCTACAATGGTATCACCCTGAAAAACTATACTATAATATTATAGTCAAGATATTGTCCATGTAATAGTCAAGATAGAAGACACTCACATAGTGAAATAACCTTGTATGAAGGATGTTAGACTGTGGTTTTCTTTCTATCCTTTTGTTTTTTTAAATATTTTCCTGTTAACTTTACGTTATTGATTTCTAGTTTAATTCCATTTTGGTAAAAGAATACAATCTGTATGATTTCACTTCTTTTAAATTTGTTAAGGTTTGTTTTTTGGTCTAGGATATGGTCTATCTTAGTATATGTTTTGTGGGCTCTCAAAATGAATGTTTATTCTTTTGTTATTGGGTGAAGTGTTCTATAAATGTCAATCAGATCCTTTTGGTTGATGGTGTTGTGAGTTCTTCCAAATTCTTGTCGATATTCTGTCAAGTCTTATCAGTTGTTGAGAAAGGGGTATTAAATTCTCCTACTGTAATTGTGGATTTGTCTATTTTCCTTTCAGTTTTATCAGCTTTTGCTCCATATATTTTGAAGCTCCATTGTTTGGTGCATACATATTTAGGGTTGCTATATCTTCTTGGGAGAATGACTCATTTATCATTATATGATGAACCTCTCTGTCATCTCAGTGTTACTGTCTACTGATGGCCTTTTTCATTCAAGCATGAGATTTTCTTGGTGTGATGATTTTTGTCTGAATCCTAAATATTTTGGGTATTATGTTTTGAGACTCTGGATCTTATTAAACTCTGTTGTAACTGGCTTTCTCTAACTCAAGTCCAGCAAGGGAAGGGGAAACAAAATATTGCCTCATAAATGTAAGGTGGGGATAGAAGTCCAGTTTCCCCACCTGACTTGTTCTCTAGGAAGCCTCTATACTTTCTGGCTCTGAGAGGTAGGAATGCCTCATTACTGCCCCCTACATAACTTCCACTAACACTGCAGATTGGAAGGCCTCAATATCCCGGGATTGGGACACATTGCTAGTCTGTTAAGGATGAAGTTCTAGTCACCCCCGCTAAAATTTACTAGTATGAGTGGGGATTCTACCACCTTTCTTTTTTTTTTTTCTTTTCTTTCTTTCCTTTCCTTTCCTTTCCTTTCCTTTTTTCTTTTTTCCTTTTTTCTTTTGTATTTTTATTGTTTGAATGGAGTATAGTGGTTATTGCCTAAAAACTTTCTTCCCTATTTCTTTTGGCTAAAGAGAGCAAATTTTTGTTGCTCTTTAGTTTGTTTTTGTCTTTTTCTAAACTTCTTACTATTTCCAGTCCTCTTCAGCTCTAGATCTTGGATATGTGAGGCAAAAAGAAAGCATAAGGGACTCCTTATCACGTCAAGAGGTCCCAGGTTCTCTAGCAAGTCTGCCTTATCTTCACCATTTGTATTATTCTGTTTTATGTACAATATACAGAGATTTTGGTTGTACTGAGAGAGGGGAATAAGGAAATGTGTATCTACTCCACTTTCCCAGAAGTGGAGGTCTATGTACATTTATTAGATTGTTGACTGTGATTCTTCTGTATTTTTGGTCTTCTAAAAAGTCCATTGTTTTTGCACAATGATTTCTTCTAAGATACCCACACAGAGTGGAGTGATTAGTGCTGGGCTATAGAACAGAAATATGATTGAGAGGGTATCAGAGACCAAAGTTCTGTTCTGGTAACCTAGAGAAGCCAGAATGGAACATGCATATATAATACTTTTGCTGCACTCTTAAGTATGATGGTTATCTAGAAGAAAAGCAGTTGTGCCATTGTTTGCATTGAGAACTAAAATAGCCATGCTTTTTATGGAATCCATTTCTACCTGAATGCACAACTGAGACATAAACTCTGATTATTCAGACTTAGGCATTTGGCAGAAATTTTCTTGATATTGAACAAGGTAAGTATGTCACTTAAAAGAAAATAGCTGATGGGGGCACCTGGGTGGCTCAGTAGAGTTGGTTAAGCCTCTGATTCTTGGTTTAAGCTCAGGTCATGATCTCAGGATTCTGCAATAGAGCCCCACATTGAGTCCCATGCTCAGGGGAGAGTCTACATGAGATTCTTTCCCTCAATATCACTGGGTAGTGATCCTTCCACTCTCTCTCAAATAAATAAGTAAATCTTAAAAAAAAAAAAAACCTGATGATAATGTTTTGCCCATGATAAAATTTGAGTTTTTAAGCAAAAATTAGAATTTTGAAAAATTTGATCCCATCACTATAAGCTCAAGAGATTCTCAATACCTTAAACATTTCTGAATGAATGTAACTTTTTGATGTTAGACATATTTCAAAATATGAAAGATCAACAAGTCCAACGGAACCCATATTTTGCAAGTGATCTGTGCTTGATATTACAAAATAAATATGAGGGGGAATCCTTTCATAATAGAAGATAGATTTTAATAGGTTGTAATGTAACAAGTATGAAAAATTCATTTTATGGCTTCGTATTTGACAATGCAATTCAACTTTAAATAAATTACCATTTGTCAAGTTTGGGTTTATAAAAAAAAGATCCACAATTACTGGATGCCTGGGTGGCTCAGTGGGTTAAGCCTCTGCTTTCAGCTCAGGTCATGATCTCAGGGTCCTGGGATTGAGTCCCACATCGGACTCTCTGCTCAGCAGGAAGCCTGTTCCTCCTCTCTCTCTCTCTCTGCCTGCCTCTCTACCTACTTGTGATCTCTCTGTCAAATAAATAAATAAAATCTTTTTAAAAAATCCACAATTACCAGAATATGTATTTAAAAATATTTCTCCTTATTCTAATTTTATATATGTGTGAGGCTGGGTTTTCTTCAGGTTTTTCCACCAACACCGTATCATAATATCACTGAGTGTAGAAGCAGACATAGAATCCAGATGTCTTTTTTTTTTTTTTCAAAAATATAAAACAGTGGCATGCCACTATCCATTGTTTTGAAAATAATTTAATTATGTTATTTATATGGATTTAAGAATAATTTTTGTTATTTTAATGAATCAAATATTTTCATTTTTTTTAGTTTTTAGTTTTAAAAATGGTAAGTAGCTATAGATATAATCCACATAACAAAGTTTTATTGGTGTTCTCCATATTTTGTAATAGCTGTAAATAGATAATGAAGCCAAAATATTTTAGACTTACCCCTGTAGAAGATTACAAGGCAGTCCTTCATAAGACATAGTTACTTTGTCTTTGGTGTCCTGAAGTCTCTCAACTCATATTTGTTAAATAAACAAATAAATATATAAAAATAGAATCCTGCTTTATCTTTGCAGTGTTTATTACTAATGAGTGCTGGCATTTTCCCCAAGATTTGTCCCAAGGAAGTGAAATTTCCATATGTCTAATGCCTGACTCTACATTAGAACAGGTGTGTTATTATTTTGCTCCTTAAAGATTTTCTGTGACCTTAAATGGAAAATAAGATTATCCTTCAGCAAATAGCCATTTTTGGCAGTGAATTCAAATGACAAAAACATAAATAAAGGCTATCTATTATGAATAAATACATATGAGGAGGACTAGTAACTTACTAAATTATAAGGGAAGTTGGGACAACTATTGCAAATCACAAGGACAGGAGTAAAGAAAAGGAAACATTTCATGTGTATATAATAGGAGCTAGGTGTGTGTATATTCTCACAATAGCCTAAACATGTCATTATTAAATAGATTTTTTAAATGAGGAATGTTCATAATGTTAAAACCAGTACTCCTATATATTGTTATACACTTTCAAAATCAGTGTTTCAATCCACTTTATAGAGATCTGGGAAGTTCTTCTCTCTCTCCAGTGTAGCTTTCCAAGACAGTGTTTGCCAGTATATAATACCAGCACCTCTTAATTCATAGCAAAGATGACACATGCCTTAAATAAATTTCTTTACTTCCTCAATATTCATATTTGGCAAAGACAATTTGCATAGCATTATAACAAGTCAGAGAGGGTAGAAACTGAAGAATCATTTAAAACTGTATAAATAAATGAGTGAGGATTAACACTCCAATTTGTTTTGTTTTGTTTTGTTTTACAGAGAGATCTCAGGGTATGTCATTATCACATTTGTTGCTAAAAGTTTACTGAATATCAAGCAATCATATCCCAACACTCTAAACTATTTTGTTTTTAAGGTATTTTTTTCTGAAAAAAAAAAAAAAGAAAAAGACAAAACTGTGAATTTCTACTACCCAGATGTCTGAATAATGACACTAAGTCTAAAGAAATCTGTTTACACAAAATTTAAAGTGCCCCTTAATGGTCAAACAGTCGTAGTTTCTACCAGGCGATCACTATATCCTGGCTAGAGAGTTTCTAACAACCAGATGAAATAAATGTATTCTGATTTCGCCACCCTCCTGCTTTGGGAAATAAGGCACTGATTAAGAATTTAACATAATTTGATACATAGGAATTACACTTAACATATTTTATGAACCTATTTCATAAGTATTAACCCTACCTTGAGTGCAGCTAATGCCCTACATCTCTTAAACAGTATATATATCCACACAGCATTCTCCATAATATAAGAGTCCTTATTTTATATCAGCCTTTTTAAAAGGTAATGTTTTATCCTGATTTAAGAAGCACATTCAAAGCAAACCCACTTGGAAAGTAATACACAGGATACTTGTTTGAATTCCCTACATGTTATTGGAAGGGTCCTATTTTCCCTGAGAATTTGAAGTAAAGAGAAAAGAGGCTACCCTCAACTCAAATGAGTTGAATCAGCTCATTCAACTGGAGGGAGACACACTGTTTTCTAAACTCACTGGAATAACTACTTAAGATGGTGCCTTAGTTTGATCTATGAATTTTAAATATCATAGGACTGTTGTCAAAATTAAATAATATAGCATGTACAAAATGAGAATGTCTGGCACACAGACATTTTTATTTTTATTATTATGATCAGGAATACTGTCTGATCCAAATACCAATAGGGTTGGCAAGGTGGTAATTCTGGGGAGGTCAGTAACCCAGGCTTGGAAAAGTTTTCTTGTTCTGAGCTTCTCAAAATCTTTTACCTCTGTTCTGAGTCAGTGAACACCAATCTATACCAAGCTGTTCAGCTTTCTGATTCCCTCCCAATGGGTAAAGGTGTGCAGGAGAGGACTGGAGCCTTCCCATCACTAGAATGTCCCATCCCACTGAAACCATCTCCTTGGCATTAAGATTTATACAGTTGGTCTCAATGGAATTTAGTTTTTGAGTCTGTATGATCATTTCTGGATGTCCTAATAAAGTCCATTTCTCAAACACAGACACTGAGAACTCAGTCATGTGAGACTTCACTCTGACTTGCCTTTCTCTTCAAATATGCACATTGCTACAGAACGTCATTCAAAATGTCAGAACTTTCATTTTCTTTCATTAAAGCCCACAGCTATTTTTCTTTTTCTTTTTCTTTCTTTCTTTTTCTTTTCTTTTTTCTTTTTTTTTTACTTCCTTGAACTGCTTCTCAAGAAATCTTAGTAAATGAAGAGGTGAGAGGCTTCCCAGTGATATGTTTGGCCGTCACAATAAAATAGGGTTGAAGGGCTGCCAGAAAGAAAAGTTCTGGAGAATCACAGTAGCAGGTATTTTTGAAGAGCTGTTATAAGAAGAAAAACTAGATTTTTTAATGGTGTATAGCTTAAGAGGACAAAACAAGGACAAATTCTGAGAAATCGGTGGGAGATGTTTCAGAACCATCCTCACTGTGCTGCTCACCCGTCCGCCTCACATTTGGTTACCGAGAGCTCCTGATCCTCTCTACTCTGGAGTGCACAAAAGTTGCTCTATTCCAACCAACTCATCTGCATCTCAGTCTCCTACCTGAAAACAGGCCCTCGCCATCCATCGTCCACCCCAATGGCTCACCGATTAATCATCCCGCATTCTGCTATGGCCACTAGCTTCAGACCTTATTGAAACGTAGAGAGGACAACTTCCTCCTAGCCTCTCCTGACTCACATTTTATAGAGCAATGTTTCACAAAACAAGGCATGTAGGCATATTCTTGAAGATACAAACATTGTACCATGGTTTTTAAACACTGGGTTTTCAAATATCTCTCTCTTACAGGGAAGCTATGAGAGACATTTACATAGAACAAACTTTAGTTTCTTAATTCTCTAGGGATCTGTGGGCCTATTTTTAGGAGCCCATCACTTTTTTTTCCTTGAGAGTAGATTGAGATAGAGGGGTATTGTGATACATTCTAAAGTCTTTACAACTCTTCTTCTCTCCCGCTACAAACTTAATATTTCAGCCATACACAACTTCTTATTTTTTGGTAAATAATTTCACATCTCTGTTCCCTGTGCACATTGTCCTCTCTGCTGGAAATGCTTTTCCTCCTCCCTTCTTGGTGAGAATTAACTGATATTTCAAGACCCAGTTCTATTTTCTTGGGAAACATGTTTGGTTTATCTCTGGGTTCCTACCTCATTTTATACCGCCTGTCACATTGTGTTTTCCCCATGTGCCTGTGTGGGATTTCCTCATTGGATAGTAAGCCCCTTGAGGTCAGAAACCATGCAACTGTCATCTTTATACATCTTTAAGCATCCATAATTTCCTGTAGTATCGGGATCATAAAAGTGTTCATTAAATTGAATAGAACTAAGTGTTTTTTTTTTTTTCCTCAACCTGGAGCTTTTTGTTGTACCTTGTGAGGTAGGTTAGTCCCTGTCCTTGAATGGCCACCCAGGAATGTTTTCACAGTGGCGTCTCAGCACAGTACCGGATGTTGGCATGAACACGTGAAGTGTCTTCAGCTCTAAGTTTCTATGATCCTAAGTTGCACTGTGCTTAGGGTTGCGAACACAGCTTTAAATTAGAATTGTTCCTTGTTTTTGTACCTTTTTCCCTTTGGGGGTCACAGGAGCTGCCTTTTCTCTTATCTCCTTGTTTTTGGGAACTCCCCCTAAAAAGCTATTTGTCTCAAAAAATGCTATCTATCTCTCGGTCTGTCTCAAGAAATTTTTCCATCATTCCCCCTCCCCATTTTTCTACTACACCTAGCCCATCACGGCCCATTTTCTCAGGAGTCAGTCCATATTTGTTTTCTAAGCTAATTGTCAGAAAAATTAGTGAGTGATAACTGAGTTGTCAACAACTAACCCTGGTTTAACATAATTATAGCTGCCATTATTGAAGAAATGTTATAAGTTCCTTACATGTATTATATCATTTATTTTTAACACAAACCCCATAAATTATTATTCTTATCTACATTTTAAATATGGTGAAACTAAGGCCCAGAAGTGAAATAACTTATTCAATGTGATATATCTAGGAAGTGGTGGAGTTTGGATCAACTTCCAGTCAGTTTGATTCCTTTTAACCACTTCGCTAAACTGGCATTCCTCCCTCAGCCCCCAACACACATGCCACTGCTAATTTTGCATTAGCACAATTATAAACTGTGAACTACAAGACACCATGGACAGTCAGAGATTTGGATGTGAGAAGATTCTTCTTTGAATCCAATAGCCCACACTGCCTGGGGACCAAATATTTAGCCTAATCAGAAGACTACATTTTATAATGTATACTTATTTTTTTCCTTGCCTTATTGAAGAACATGAGCCTCTTTTACACAATTCACAAGTGGCACATATTCAATATTTATTTCAACATTTAAATCTAAGAGGAAAGCTGAGGTTGCAAAATAACTTCAGAAGATGAAAACACAACAGCTCCTCCACCCCAGAACTGGCTGTGAGAATGTGTTTCATGGGACGTACATTACACACCTCTCACAAGGCTGGAAAGAATCAAAGGGCAGCAATAATGTGAGGATCAATCAAAACTGACCATTCCATTCCACCTGCATTTATTGAGAGAAGAATGCAGTAGCTGTCTTTGCTCCTGCTTCTCCCATCCTGTGCTCCTCACAGCTATACTCACTTGAGCACTCCTTGTAGGTCAAGACATCCCACATCCCACCCTATTCTGATTTTAAAATGTGTCCAGTGAGCAAGACTTGCTCCCAGGTCTTTGTTCCTAATATCCTTCACCACAGAAAGGAACCATTGCTTCTGAAAAAAAATGACTGATTCAGGCCTGAGGCACTGCAGATACAAGATAACTCTAGAACACTTTGTTATATCAGAAAGAAAGAAATTGCTAAAAAAAAAAAAATAATGGGGAGGTGAAATAGAGACACAAAAGCCAGCTTGAAGTGGTGCCCATTGATGGAATCTGGGACCATCTAAGCACTAAGATAATTATACACCTTAAAGAATTATATACCATTGAAGAAATCCTGAGTGCTGAAAGTCTTTACTGATACCATAGGTGGATTAAAATAGATTGATAGATTATCTATCTACATAGATAAGATAGATAGATGATAGATAGATAATTAGATGGATAGATAGATAGACAGATGGATAGATGATAGAGAGGAAGCCCACCAGGGAGGTGGGCTCTTGCTAACAGTAGAATCTTGAGTGCTGATAAATGTAAAGGAAGTGCTGAAGATGGAAAATCATCATTCTTTAACCACCAATGGATGGCAACTGTAGGAGAATGTAGAATATTTGCATAGTGTTAAAAAAAATCGCCATGTAGTCAATTTATTATTTTGAAAGAGAGAAAATAAGTAATTATGGAATGGGGAAATTGGACCATATCTGGAGCAGATGATCAAACTTCACATCACCAATGTGAGACAGATGGTTGTCCTCTGCCTCCCAAAGTGATACTCTCTTAGAAAGACACAAAACCACCTACAGAGAATTCTGGATAAGAAGGCATTACCTGCATCCATTTATGAGGAAATATCAGACAAACTTAAAAAAAAAAAAAAAGGAAATCCTATTTACAAATGATAGGAGAAACTGTATTCCCCCAAAGTGCCAATCTCATTAAAGAAAAAAAGGGGGATCGTAAAAATATTTCAGATGGAAGAAGGCTAAAGAGACATGGCAACTAAAGGTTACCTACTCTAGTCCGGATCCTGTTATGGAGGGAAAAAATGTTATAAAGGACGTTATTAGGCCATTAAAAAAAGAATATAAATATAAGATTAGAATAAAGCTTTGTATTAATATAGAATTTACTGGAGTTAATAACTGATTTGTAATTATGTATCAGAATATTCCTACTCTAAGGAAAAATACACTGATGTATCCAGGGATAAAGGGTTCTAATCCATACAACTCACCTTCACGTGGTTCAGTTTGGGAGAGAGAGACAACAAACCAGATGTAATGTACACAGTAAGTGAATATGGGTTTATGTGTGTCTTTGTATGATTTTATTGTTGTAATTTTTCTGTAGGCTTAAAGTTATTTCTGAATAAAAGTTTAAAGAAAGGGATAAAAAATGTGCCCTTGATCAGGGAAAGCCTTCATTTATAGCTCAGATCAATGTTTGCTAATGTTTTCCCACCAGTATGTTGGCAACATACAACAGGGATAAATAAGCTAAGTGGTGGGTTGGATGCAATTTGAAATGCATTGTTTTATTTATGTATTCAGTTATCAAAAACTTACTGAGCACCTGTCATGTGCCAGACAACGTGCTATGGTATGCCTTTTTTCTTCTCCTCAAAAGCATGCTAGACTATGTGTGAATAAGAATAATAAACTGCATTAGAAACTCATTTGGAAGCCACTGGCTGAGTTGACACGCTAGTTCCAGAAAAGTGTATCTCCCGTACCTTATTTCTGTGACCAGCCCATGTTCCTTGATGTTTCTTAGTAACAAAGTTCATGCTTTCTCACTTCTAGAAAATCTGCCTGAAAAACCTATAAATTACTTCTGTTTCCTTAAGGATGAGGCCCAACTTTGCAGTGTCGTTAAGTCAGAATTTGGAGTCCTGCTGTTAACCTCTGCATAGTCCAATGGGACACCCAATCCTCCCACATGGTAATTGCCAACTTGTGTGTGCACCTTTGTCTCAGCATATAGGCTCTGAGACTCCTGGCACCATGCATTGTCTTCCAATATTATATCATTAAAAGGTCTAGTTTCATATATTTATTGTTCACTCTCAAGAAACTCTCAACCTATTCTGGTTCATCAGAGTACAATGGAAAGGACTCTTGGGTTTTAGCAACTGACAATTCTTGGAACAGATTTAGCTCAGTCACTTAATGAATGCTTTTAGCCAAATTATATAATATTTCTAATTCTGTTACCTCTCTTTAAACTCAAAATAATGGTGCTCTATTTCTCAGAGGATGGTTGTAAGAATTAAGTGAGATAGTGTTTGGCACAGCAATTAGCTGTAAAATGTTAATCATTAATATTACTTTCAGAAGATAAACACAATTTTTATTTTAATGACTGGGAGAAGGATTCCTCTTTAGGGTGATATAGGTGATATACTCATTGTTTAAACTGCTTCTCAAGGAGAACAAGGCCCAAAGGTTTTGGTTGGATGGACCCAGGGATATGAAAGAGACAGTAAAACTATTCTATATAGTTGAGCAACAGAAGTTAGAAGATAAAACAACAACCACAATGACAAGAAAACAAAGAAAGAAAGTTAAGAAGAAACAAATGTGAGAAAGTTTTGTCTACACAGTAGGGTGCCAAAGAGGTTTGTAGGAGGTAGACCGTTTAGTGTTAAATGTGGAGTTGTTGACTTTGCAACAAGTTAGCCCAAACTTCCCATTAAATCTGTGACTTGAGTGAATGTTCTTGGTTGGGTGGTTGGTTGGTTTGTTTGTTTTGTTTTGTTTGTAGTTTGTTTCCATAATGCATATTGAGGTGAAAAAAGTGGGTTCTGTGACCAGGACCACATGAGCAGGGAAGAATCAACAGGTGCAGAAGAAAAGCAAGCAGGACTGAGAGCTCTGTAGGAAGAGTAAGATCTAGAAGAGCCTCTGAAAAGGAATCTCTAACAAAGTACAGCAATCTTGGGGGATAATGAGATGTCAACTTAACCTGAAGTATAGATTTTATCCTTATTATAGGCAAAAGAATGGAATTGGCTCAAAGAGCCTAGTGTTCAAAGTTTTTAAACTAGGTAAAATACTAAAACTTGCAAAGTATGATAGATCCACAGTCTTTTATCCATAATTCCAAAACACTACGTGGTATTAAAATGTTTTGTTCAGTGTCAGTACTCTGTCAATGGAAAAAGCTGACCTTACTCACCACTGGGCTGCCAATGGCCTTTCTTTATCGTGACAGCAGGTGTACCTTTTACCGAAGAGTCGTGTGTGTCAGATTACGGTGTGCTGCTCAGATTCTGTGAGGATTTTTGGTCACATAAGCATATATGCCACTTGTCCTTAGTCAGAAAATTCTGAATTCTTAAACATATCTGGGGTTTTGAATAAGAGATTACAAATAGGAGTTCAGGAAAAAAAAACAGAGGAAATTTTAAATGAGTGATAAAAGGGAATTACCTTCCAGTGTATTTCTAAAGCTGAAATTGGCAGCTTTATCCATGGAATCGGACTCATACTGGGTCAGACTTAGGCAGAATTCCACATCAGCGGAGGAGGGGAGCCTCGGGGTCCTGGCTTTGTCGTGGTTTCCAGGATTGCGCAGTAGCGGTCCCTCGGGAGTTCCGTCGCATAAAGCCTGCCGGCTGTTGTACTCCTCCAGGCGGGTGCAGATGATCTACACAAAAACCTTTATGTTAAAGGAGTTGTGACCACCTCCGCATTGAAGCGGGGGGGGGGGGAGGCAGGGAGATTCACCTAGAGGTTCATATTTTAAAGGAAATTGTTGAAGGAAACAGTGTTCTGAGGGTTTTAGAATAAGCAATGAAAGCTAAAATCTATAACAGAATTCTCGTCTTGCATCTACTTAAGAAAACGAGTTAAATTGCCCAGGCCTCAGTAATCAAAGGAGGATAATAAAAACGACTTCATATAATTTTGTCAAATATGTATTTGTTGAGAACATTAGTCTGAGAAGCATCTGTTAAACATCCATTGTAGGACTTCGCTGGATGTGTGCCCACAAAGCTAGCTCTGGTCCCGAGTTTCACCTGTGCCAGCCCTTGTTTTCTCTCTCCACATATCTTGTCTTTTGGCTCTCACAGGTCACGTGGCTTACATCCCCACTGCCTGGTGAGAACTCCCTAATTCCTATCTCTAGTTCAAAACCACTCCTCTGAACTTAAAACCTGTATCTTCATCTCTGACTTCCCATTTCAGTCTTATCTCCCAGGCATCTCACGTGTAACATTTAGACTCCCCAAACTCTGTCCTCTCCCCGTGTTTCCCATCACATCAACTGTCCTGCCACTCAAACCCATGAGTCATCCTTTTTAAGCCAGAAACTGGTGAGTTTTCATTTGTATTTTATTCTCTTGAGTCTTTCGCTAATGACTGAAATCATCAGGCAGTCTTGTCAATTGTACCTCCAGAACATAGCTGGAGTCTGGGTACCACTCTTCAGCTTGCTTACAAATGTTGTGATCTGACTGCTAACGTCAGGTTGGCTAGCCTTCTCTGAGCATTACACGTGCTTCTCCCTGCCACGACTTTGTTCATGTCTAAGCATGCTCACTCCTTGGCGTGGATCTGACATCTGACCTCATCTTCAAGGCCAAGGCAGTATTTTAGAAAAAAACAGAACCTGTTAACTCTCACTTCAAAAGAAATTCAAAAGGATCTGACTCGAAGTATGAAGAATTTTGAGGAAATCTTCACTGAATTACTTTGCTCGTAGTTTCATTTATAAGTAGGCAGAACAGTAAACTAGGATAAAAATATTTCACTAAAGAAGTCAAAAGGAGCTCTTTCAGTATAAATACAAAATAGAAATGGTAAACAATGAAAAATATCACACCATAATTTAATAGGCAGATTTATCTTTATTTTTTCATCTCAGTGTTATATGAATTAATTCATCTTAAAATTATTGATGCCTTAAATTCAGTGAGAGCAATGAACTAAGTAGCAAGTTATTAATCTTAACTCAGAATAAAAAGTGCCCAAGAACTGACCTGCCATGACAGACTTTTCCTAACAGGCACATACTTCCATGGGAGGCCTGTGCCCACTGAGTAGATAACATTATTCTTTGCCAAATGTAGACTTCATTTGCTTTAGACTCCCTTGATAAACAATCAGTATCATCTCCCTTAGAAAATGTGGTCTCCACGTGGACAACTTCATTATTAGGACTTCCCACAGAATCTAGAATATAGGCTCAATCAATATGTGATGGATGAATAAACAAATCAATGGATGAACCAATGAATCATCTACAAACTACAGATGTGTTCAACAGCCTTTTTAACTCATCCTATAATTGGTACCAACCTCTGCCCTAGAAGATATTTTTTTAAACATATCATTTGTATTAAACATACACTGAGGCCTTTTTCTGATCAAGATCATGAGGAGGGCATCACTGTGTACATTTTTAAAACTTCACACAACCACCTTGTAGGTTTATATGATTTTCCCCCCTATTTTAATGAAGAAATGCAGTCTGAGTAGGGAAGAATACGAAAGGCTAGTAGCAACTGAAACCCTGTTTTATGATGAATACTTCTGTGGACAACAGGCAAGACATGGAACAATACTTTAAAAGTGAAAAGCCTTCCTGGTCACTTGTTCACTTCACAGTTAAAAATAATCAAGACAATCTTATCAGTCTCCTGCTCCAATGAGTTTGCCCTCTAGAGAAACATAAAAGCAAATTCAATTACCACACGATGGAACTGAATGAGACGTGCCCCCTAGGAATGGCTGCTACTGTGTTGAAGAAGAGACACTTAGAGAAGCTTTTAATTTGGGGTCACTAAGATATCACTTATGAATAGTGTTGTGTGTTGGAAAAGAGCTGGATGACAAATTCCGGGAGATGCGGGCATCAGTTCCGACTCTGCTACTTACTAGCGATGTGTCAGTGAGCACATTATTTAGACTTGCTAAGTCTCAATTTTCTCAACAGTAATAGGAAATCATATTAAATATAATAGGATATAATAAAAATATACCATTATATAACATAGTAATGTATAATTCACATCTACTATATTAATAATAAAATAAAATACTAATAGAAAGTAGCACAGTTTTACTATATTAATAATAAAATAGTAATAGAAAATAGCACAGTTTTTTTGTCCAGCAAATGTCAGTTTCCAGGGTTCTTCACAATTTATGACATTCCTCAATCCTTTTATCCACACGTAGTAATTGAGAACTAGGTCTGTTGGATGACTTATGTAAGGTCATATGATGTTTAGAGCCAGAGCTAGAACATTAATACACTGTGCTGATTCGAAATGTATATATCCACGACATTTATTACTGCCTGTAAATGGCTTAGGAATGGTTGAATAAAACTAAACTAGCTTTTGCATTGAATATAATATATTGGATTCCTTTATCAGTCGATTACCTAGACATCATGGCAGGTACATAAATGAAATCATTTTCATTCCTGTTGGAATAATAAACCATCTCAGGACATTTTCAAAAGATCCTAGTGCCTCAAAAACTCCTACAGCAGACTTGTTTAAATTAGAGAGGTTTGAATGGAACTATTTTTGCTGAAATGCCAACTGCCAAGTGACTAAGTGTTCAGATGACTGGATGTATTAGTAACAAGGAGGAAATCTACCCTGGTTCCAGAAATAATTTGAAAAACTTAGTTCCAAGTCATCATGTTTGTATTTGATACAGGAGACTCAGGGAGGGGAAATTGTCAGCATGATGGTTAGAATCATGGAGATTACAGTCAGACATGATTTCTAGTACTGACTATTATTAGCTACATGACCTTGAGCAAATCCCTTAAGCTCTCTGAGTATTAAGGTTTTTCATCTATACATGGGGATTATAACAACTTTTTATGAAGGATCAAATAATGTAACATATGCAAAGCACTTATTATATAGTTTCAAATAGAGTGTTTAATAATGATCGCTGTTGGGGTATCTGGGTGGCTCAGTCGGTTGAGTGTCTGACTTTTGATTTTGGCTCAGGTCATGATCTCATGACCATGGGATGATCTCATGGTCGTGGGATCCAGCCCCAAGTCAGGCTCTGCACTCAACTCTCAACTCAACTCAGTTGAGAATCTCTCTTCTCCCTCTTCCCCCCACCCCACTCTGGTGCACGCTCTCTCTCTCTCTCTAAAAAAATCTTTTTTTTTTTTTTTTAAATAATGACAGCTATTATACTATTATTGAATACAAGACCTTTGGGCATGCCACCAAATTGTTTTTAACCCCGGCTCTATAACACTGGCTGAATATTCATTATGGTAATAATGAATATTGATATATAAAGATGTTATAGTAATAATTTCCACCCATGGAACTGAAAGAATATGTCAGATACTAAACCAGTCATTTTACATTAACAGATCCCATTGAATTCTTCCACAATATTGCCTTAAGATATATTATAATACTATTCTAATTTTAAAGAAAACATTTCCCAGAATAAGTAACTTATTCAGTATCTTGTAGCGAAATTACCAAAGTCCACTGAAACTCGCATTTCTCCGACTCAAAAGATTATACCCTTCCACTACATTTTTTCTGCTTTCCATTGCATTTATTGCTTTCATTAACACAGAAAACAAGCATATATAATAATTGCAGTCCATTTTTTTTTCTGTTGAGATAAACCAAAGGTCAAAGACTCTAGATAACTTGTTCAATATCACCTGGCAAGTGGCAGAGGTCCTCTGATGAGGAAGTTCTTCTTTTTCTATTTCAACACAGGTGATTTATAGCATAGGATAGGGGAAAGAATCAAGTGTTCCAAGGCAAATGAAGAAAGAGAGATAGAAAGAAGAAACAGACGTATTAATGGAAGTGAACCTAGATAGTGTTCTCTTAAGCTAAACTATATAGCAACAAACTACCAGCTATTAAAAGCTGTCAGGAGCAAAGATTCTATTAGGGCATTAGAGATTTATCTGGGGAAGAAAAAAAAAGTAAACCATATGACATTCCACAGAATCTTTTCCATAAAGAAAAAAAGAGAAGCTGTTATTTCACTGAGCTGTTGTCATGGTTACCTAAAACCCATGACTCTCTGCTGAAATGTGACTTTTTTTCTTTTTTCTTCCCACTGTTTGCTTCCATGTGATGTGCTTTCCCCTGATGAGTGGACTCCCTGGCCACATTTCACTCATGTGTATCATCTAGGAATGTTTATTTCTCTCTGCTTTGGTCCGTCATGACAGCTACCTTGATACACCTTTCCTTTTTATGGCTGGTCTGTCTGCTGCTTGCATAACATTGGATCTGATTGCGTTGAGCACAGGTGTTTGTACTTTAACGTTATTAAGTAACCCCCATCTCTAAAAATATTGGACTGCTTTAACTGATCACAAACATGCTTCTACATTAAAAGCTCTTGGCATTAAAGAACTAGGTGAAAAAATATATACAGAAAAGACACAAATTCTGAATCTGAGAAAAATTGTTTTCTAAACATACTAACACTAATTCATATATTATTTTATTTAATAGAATAAATTAGTAAATATTATTAGTAAATGTTGTAAATATTATTGTAAATATTGTTAATCTTGCTTAAATAACACTCAGATGTATTTTAACTTGCTTGATTTTCTCTATTGTATATTCTTTTTTTTTTTTGGCATGCATATACATACATATATAGAAGCCCAGAGAGAACTACATAAAATGTTTTACTCTATATGTTGAGTGAGTCAGCGCTTATTTTGCATTGATGTGTCCTTGGCCTTGGGGATCCAGTGCTATAAAGAAGTATGGTCAAAGTTTCTAGAAATCTAGGCATGCAGAGTTTAATTTTTAATGTATGTTATTGTTACAGTTAACATTTCTATGATTCTTAATTTTGTTCATTTCAACATACATTTATAAAGCCCATTCTATGTCTATATCATGGTTCTGAGCTCGAGGATACAAAAATAAATTAGAAGTGGTCTCTTCCCTGTAGCAGCTGACATTCTGATAGACAAAGACAGGTTTAAAAACAATGACATGAACTGAAGTCTCTATCATATAAATCTGTACAAAGTGTAATGATAATTCAAAAGGGTGAGGGTCAGTTCTACCTGAGTAAGGGATGCAGATCAGAAAGAATCTAATGGAATATTTTTATTGTAACGTAAATGAAAAGGTCTACATCAGAATATCGATGCCGGTTGTCCGTGTAACTGAATTTTAAGGGAGTCCAAGTGGCTACAAGTCAAATTTTATATCCGTAAATCAGTGATCTAAATGATCTCTTCTGAGGCTAAATGGTTTCTTATTAACAGAGAAACAGCATTGGAGTCAGGGACACAAGGCTTCAGTCCTCTGCTGCATGACCTTGGACAAATCCCACCTTTTGGGGGCCTCTATCTACATTTATAAAATAAGGGCACTATACCACACACCACTGAGTGCCTCTTAGTTCACAGTGAGTAAATGCTATGAATTTCTAAAAACTCTGTTTTTGTGTTGTAAAACTCCTGGAATTGAGGAGAAGATGGAGGCTTGGCACTGGAAGGGCCAGCGCTCTAGCTGATTTCCAAGGTCCTGTGAATTTGCAGAGTCCGGAAGCGGTTTGATTCTCATTTCACACGGAACAGCTCACATCTCGATTTGAGTGTACAATTCAGGCAGAAACATTTAAACTAGGGGTATGTTTATTACAGAACCCGAGTTTCTAAAGTGAAAGAGATACCAGGACAATTTCCAGATTCATTAAATCAGTGATTCTCAATGCTGGCTACACATTAGAATCACAAGAGAAGGGTTTATTTATTTATTTTTAAAGACTTTAAAAAAAAAATTTACTTTAGAGAGACAGAGAGACACAGAGAGAGAACACAAACAGGAGAGGCAGAGGGAGAGGGAGAGAAAATCTCCACCAGACTCCATGCTGATCGTGAGGCTGGGTGACAGCCTGGATCTCACCGTATGAGCTGAAACCAAGAGTTGGATGCTTAACTGACTGTGCCACCCAGGCGTCCCCCAAGAGCCACCCAGGTGTCCCACAAGAGACTGTTTTAAAAACGCAAGTACCTGGGGGTGGCTGGGTGTTTCAGTCAGTTGGGTGCTGGACTTTGGTTTTGGCTAGGGTTGTGATCTCGGGTTTGTAAGATCAAGACCCAGGAGGGGCTTCTGTTCAGTGGGGAGTCTGCTTGAGGATTCTCTTGCTCTATCTCCCTTTGCC
Organism: Martes martes; assembly: GCF_963455335.1. NCBI lineage: Eukaryota > Metazoa > Chordata > Mammalia > Carnivora > Mustelidae > Martes > Martes martes. The sequence continues at coordinate 73,577,451 of NC_137898.1, read as the reverse complement.
CCTTCCCCCACTCTCTCTTTCTCTAAAATAAATAAATAAATTTAAAAAAAAGTTTAAAAGTGCAGATGCCTGGACTTCCTAGTAGACCACCTGAAGAGGATTTTCCAGCAGGAATTAGATGGGTAGATCCATGCAATTTTCTTTAAGCTCCCTAAGTGGTTTAGATACTAAGAAGTACTGAATTAAATGGCTATAAACAACTGATCTTCATTTTTAAAAGACGGACTCCAGAAATGGAAACAGCAGCTGTCACCTCACAGTGACACCATTCACAGTAGGCAGACACAAATTCTCTTTTTTCTTGTTTTCTCTTTTTTATTTAAACTATTATTTGCTTGTTTTTCTTCAATGGCCTTTGTGCACTCTATTTCTGATTTTGAATTTTAGCACCAATTACCACACAGCAGTTTAATCATTGAGGAATATAAAAACTAATGTCATAATTTCAGTCCAGTGTTTACCCACTAGACCCAGAAAGATGTATTTAGAAATAAAATCAGCTACAATCATAAAGAAAAAAGGAGATGGGGAGGAATTTTCCACTCCATAAATGATTAGAAAAAAATGCATATATAATTCTAGTAACACCAACTAGCATATATCTCATGCAATCAAATATCTATTAGCATTTGTCTGTTAAGCTTCCATGTGGATGTTGTAACATTTTTGGTGATTTGGGTAAGCCACCAGCCTTTCTGGATCAAGTGAGGTGGTACAGTTAAGGAAAGAATTATAATGGACTCAAAATCCCTGTCCTCGCTTAGCAGTATTTTAAGCAGTAACAGAGGATGAGAGAACTAGATGAGAGTTTTGCACTTTATAAATTAAGGTAGGAGATCTGAAGGCTTATTGAAATAGATTTTTTTTTAAGCTCATCTTTTCCAGCCTTTCCTGCATAAATACACTCATTCCTTTTGGTAAATAGCTGACATTAGTGATACCAGATATTACACCAGGACCATTTTTCAGTGAGCTTCAACAGACTCCATTTGGAAGGTGTGTGAACTTAGTGGGGAGGGCGGGAAGCCCTTCACACTCCAAACTTGCAGAGCGTAAGATATGAATGCCAGACTCTTCCCATCTCATTTAAACTTTGGGCTCAGTTCCATAAAGCCCTGCTAGTCAAAAGTGCTGTATTAGAAATGTCTGGAATACAGACAGAAAAACATTTCTTCCTCCTTATGGTTTTAAAATGATAAATAATTAAAGCATATTTCTTTGCTCACATTTTGTCCCAAATCCAGAGTGAAAAATTCGGCATAGGAGAAATAGAAACTAAATTTCAGAATTGCAATCCCTTACCTTGTACCTCTAAAGTTTGCACATAGTTAGGAAAAAAGCTAATTTCTTCTACAGGCTAATGAAAAAAGATGAGACAGAGTAAGCTAGATCCTCTGGCTGAAGACATCATAGCAGACATGTCCTCGGGAATAGTATAGGTGGTCAGGCAGCCAAGCCTGACCCATCTCTGTTAGTTCCTAGTGATCCTGTGATCATGTACAGTTTACCTTTATAGCTCAGTGTTTTAAACCTTAGCAAAGGGAAAGGATAGTAAAAGTATTAACCGAGTTAACTACACAGAAACACTTGCAACAGGGTTTTACACATGCTAAATGCTCAATGTAAATTAGCTGTTTTCATTATTTACCTATTTGGATCCCAGTGTCCTCATATGTTTTTTAAAAAGATTTAATCTAAATAATATTTTCCCAATTTCCCTGATGATAATTGCCATAGACATTTAGTAAATGATGCCTTCCCAAAGGCTCCCTGTTAAATTTCTGATCAATGGGTCTAAGAGCTAGGAGCAGGGATTTATAATTTGTACACTGTATGAATTTTATTGTGAAGAAAATTTCAGGAACACTGACCTAGATCATTAACTTAATCATCTAAATACCCACTCATCCATCCAACAAACACTTAATGAGCCCTTGCCACTTGCCAGGTACCATTCTATGTGCTGAGAGATACAGTGATGAACCAAACACCCTTTATTTATTAGAGTTTAGGAACATGGTAGAGGATATTAGACAAATAAACACACAAATGCCTATGTAATCACAACTGTGAAGTGTGCTATAAAGGAAAATACAAGGTACGCTGAGACTTTTAATAGGAGATCTTTTCTGCTCTTGGCAGGAGAGATGGGGAGGGAGGTGTATGAAGACCTAATTGCTAAGGTTCTTTTATGCTCTAGTATTGGATGTCCAGGATGCCTTACCTGCCAAGAGGAGAAGAAGGATGCTGGGCTGAGTAAGTTAGGGTTTGCTGGGTTGTGCCCTCCCATGTACTCATTGGTGCAAATGTCACAACCTTTAGCATCTCGCCAATCCCAATATGGAATAGTGAAGTTCTCATCCCCAGTGAGCTTCTGGATTTCTTGTTCCCACAGCAACAAGAAGAGTCTGTGCCAAGGCAGGAAACCTGGGGCTTCATGAGCAAAATCAATGTCTCTCCAGACTTGAGACCCTCCGAGCAGTGTGTCCCTTGACACGTAATAATGCATCCAGACAAAGAGGTCATAAATGTTGATGTCATTAAACATGGGGGTTGATCCATTATTCATTTGGCCATAGGTGCCTGTGGGGATGACATAGTCTGGGCTGGTGGTATGCTTCGCTAAAGTAAGGTAGGCAAGAAATTTGTTCTTCTCTGGGACACTCAGATCAAAGATGTTTCTTCTCACCAAAAGTCGTTTCTCTGTGCAGTTTGGTCCCCAAAAGCCAAACTTGCAATTTCCACAGTTGAATCCCATGAAGTTGCCAAAGCAGTGGCAGGTCCTATTATAAAAGACTGAGGGCCAAGACTCCCGGTCATCCACCCCTGTGAAGGGGAACTGAGGCCCACGGGGGGCATTAGACAGAACGATATTCTGACAGGCACCCCTACCTGAAAGCTGGCCACAGGGACTCCTGTCACCCCTCCACGGTGGGCAGCATTCCTTCTCCATCAGGCTCTTGGAGGAGGCACAGGCTCGAGGGAAATGGCCGGTCGAGGTCTGAAAACTCCAGAGCAGGAAGCACAAAGCAGCCAGGAGCATTCTTCCTCTAGACCTCACAGATCGGCTTGAGCCAGTTAATCGAGCCACGCACTTCTCTCTCCAGCTACCCCTACAGTGACTATCACATGTTTTGGCTGAGACCTATATAATACGAGTCCCACCTCCAGCATCAAACATTCTTGGGCTTTATCTTAAGCTTTCATCTTCTGAAAACCACATGACTAACATTTCTTCAGAGTTGGCACGAATCCCACCAGTGGGACAGGCCTATGTTAAAGTGAGAAACACCATTCACCATTAATAGTTTAATTCACATGGTAATAATAATGATAATAATAAGAATTTTTCCTGATCTAAGAAAAAGTAGCTAGTTGACTAGGAGATTAATGAAGATCTGAATTAGAAAATAAGAGGTGGTGTCAGGAATAGAGCTTCTCTTATTAAGAAAGTTCAGGCAATGTTAGAGATTAGAGATTATAGGTGCACGGTAGTTGTTTCTCAGAGACCATAATAAGTAGGCCACAGAATTTGCAAAACTCAGCTTTGCAGACAGAGATGCTTTTCAGAGCCTGGAGATTCTGTCTTATCTCTGGTTATACCGCAGATTATTTATTTCATACAAAGTATCTAAAGAAAAAAGAAAATCTTTCTGCTGTGTCTCCCTGATTATCTTGCTTCAGTTGACTACGTGCTAGCAATCTGTTTATTTTCTGACTATCGCTAAGGATACGTAGGTGGTCTGCTTTATTGTGGAGACTTCTACTAGCTAATATTCCAAAGGAAACTCTTTTTATTTAAATGCTGTAGCCACCTCGTTTCACTCGTAAGTTCTAGAAATCAGAAAGTGTTTTGAAATTTTGTCTACCATAGGGTCTTGTAAAAGAATTCTCAATTTAGGGTGTGAATGAATAGGATCAATATGTTTATTCAGCAAATATTTATTGGTCATACGCATCCCAGAATTCTTTTCCTGTGTGTAGTGAGCTAGGTAAATCGAAAGGCATGGATAAAAATCTAATTCTACCACTTAGGCTCGTTTTCAAATGAACAGTATAGATATTACGTATATCAGACTTTCAATGAGGGGACATTTTTGTGAACTGAGGATACTGAAAAGGATTGCATCATTTTGGATAATAGTATTCAAATTTTACTAAAAGGATGCCTCTTGAATAAAACCTGAATGGTGGGCAAAAGTTGGAAAGACCAAAAGACTGGAAATAATCCTTCAGGCAGGGGGAAAACTACAGAGGCAGAGGCAGAGAGCTGGATTCAGGTAGGCTCCCCACACTATTGGAAATGAAACCCAGGACCAAAAGAAGGGGCTTACAAACTAAGTTTTGGAGGAGAGAGGGTTGGGGGTTAGGTGAGCCTGGTGGTTCATAGTGCATGGAGCACTGGGTGTGGTGCATAAACAATGAATCTTGGAACACTGAAAAAATAAAATGCAATTAAATTCAAACAAACAAACAAAAAAAATTAAGTGGCTTAAACTAAGGTGAGTTGAAGGATTAGAGGATGCGAATATTCACACCACAGTTGTCCCTGCCAGATTTCCTCCTTTATCCTATTCCAGACGTGAAGCCGGGCGGTCCCCCCACACATACAGAATAATCGGACCTTAGGGAAAGCTCCAAGGAAAGCAGCCGGGGCTGGTCCTGGAGCTGCTGCGGGGTTCTAGGGAAGACCATAACTTTGCACGTGAATCTCAGTGCCTGCGTCTGCTTTCTTCACCTTTCTGCTGGAGTTTGTCTCATTATTTAGAAAAACGTCAAGGTGCTTCCATACCCCTCTCTTGGGACTCAAAAGCAGGCTTTTTAGGTGGAAGGAGCAGTGTGTGGGTGAAGAGGAAGGGAAGATAAGTTTCCATGGAAATGCTGCCTCTGGCTGGGATTAGGAAGTCATCACATGATCTCCACAAGGAGGCTTAATATTTTTTCTTCCTCCTTTCAGAGCCACTGAGAGATTAACACAGGGCTTCTTGCCCCTGGAGATTCTTGGTTCTGTATTACTTATAACCACATGTGGCCTTTTGTAATTCTGTTCCGTCTACTTGGAGACAGAATTCAACTTCTAATGTTCAATTTAATTAAGAATTTTGCTTTACACTTGCCCCCGTATCAGGCTTCCCAGTGAACAATTTACAAAGCCTTCATCACACCACTGGGCCTCTGTGTCAATTCTCCCAGGTCTGTTTTTTTTATAGCCTTCCAAGCATGCTTAGATGAATGGCAAAAATGTACTTTGTCCTCTTAATTTCCTTTAGCAAAGTGATTTCTTTAACTTGACAGAACCTCTTTATTACTATCAAATAGAGAACACTATCTACTCTGGCCCACATGTGTAATAGTCTTATTGTCAAAACAAACTTCCTACATACCAAACCCCATTTAACCTGGTTCTCCCCTAAACTCTAGATGTACATTCTCTAGGTGTCTCTAGTTTATAGAGTTTGAAAGTGTCCTATCCTGTTCTAGGAGATTATTGTATTGGTAATACATAAGCTGATGCAATCTTTATTAGCCAGAATTAGGGCTTAGTAAATACCTTACAAATATTTATTGACTATCAATTATCAGGCATATGCAGAGAGATAGGGATGCTATGGTAAATACAACAGAGAGGTTTCTACCCTCATAAAGTATATAGTTTATTAAAATAATATTTAAATTTTAATAATTTTAAGTAACCTTTATAGCTGTGTGTTTTAATTTTTTTTTCTGGTTAAATGACTTTTAAAGCACTATAAAAGGAAAAAAAAAAAAGAGCTACTAGGAAAGATGGCAGGGGGACCTATTAATCATGAAGCATAGTCAAGGCAGGTTTTCTGGAAGAAGTTAGATTCCAAGTGACATCTGAGAGGTTAGAAGTCTGGTGAAAAGGACAACAGGAGTCTGAGGGCATCCCAGGCGGGGAATATTACAGGCAAAGGCTCCGAAGTGGAAAGAGCATAGCATGTTCAAGGATCCTAAAGACAGTTAACGTGGCTATAACCCCCAAGACTGCAGAGATGCAATGTAAGTGTGGACGTGTACATCCGGATGAGATCATAGTCCTTGATGGGTTTGAATCAAAGCTGTGATTTTCTCATATGTGAATTGCAAACATTTCACTCAAGCTGCTGAGATGTCAGCACACATGGGGATGGGAGCAAGAGTAGATCTAGAAATCACTATTAGAGATTATTGGAGTAACTCGGGAAAGAAATTTGGCTTGGGACCAGAGTGATAATCCCTGAGAGGGACGTAAGTGAATGGATCTGAGAGATACAGGGGTGACGAATTCAAAAGGAGTGAGAGGTGAAGAGGAAAGAGATTTTGGGTTGACGTCTAGGTTTCTAGCTTCTGTCGTTATCTACAATGAGGAAAGACTGAGGGTAAAATTTTGTGCAAATTGAATATGGGTGCAATGTTAGACATGCTGAATTTGAGACTTTAAGGTATAGTCTAGCCATAAACAATTGTCTTCTGGTTTGTGGTGTTTGCATTGATCATTCATCCACTTGTTGGTTTTGGCCAGTTAACTTTGCTCTTTTCCCTTACTCTTGTCTTTGCTCCTTTATTTGATGATAGTTTGAACCTTCTTCCCCAGCTTCATTTTTTAGCTTTCCTTCTCTCAGTTTTAATAGTAGCTGCCATTTATTGAGTATAAGTAACATAATGAGCTCAATTTGAATATTTACCATTTTAAAAATAAATTTTACTGTGGAAATAGTTAAATATACTCACACCAGAAAAAATGATATAATTAATTAGGATGTACCTATCATCATGCTTTAACCACCATCATCTTTCTGTAAACATTGTTTCTTCTGTCTCACTAACATTAAAAAAAAAAACTTTAGTATTTTAAAATAAATGTCAGATAACATATCTTCTCTGTAATGTCTCAGTATACACAAGTAACAATTAAGGATTTAAATTTATAACTACAATACCAGTATAACATCATGGACAAAAAGACAGGATAATAAATCTTTAGTATCATCTGATTTCAAGTCTATGCTCAGTCTACTTTAGTTATCTTAAACATATTTTTTTTGAAGATCCAAACAAGGTCTATATATTGCTTTTGGTTAACATATTTCTTGTTTTTAAAAATCTGTTTCTTTGACACCTGGGTTAAGCATCTGCCTTCAGCTCAGGTCATGATCCCAGGGTCCTGAGATCAAATTCCGTATCCGGCTCCCTGCTTAGCAGGGAATCTGCTTCTCCCTCTGCCCCCCCCCCCCACCACTCATTTTCTCTCTCTCTCTCTTTCACAAAAATAAATAAATAAAATCTTTTTTAAAAACTGTTTCTCATCTTTTTTTTTTTTAAATTTATTTATTTATTTATTTGAGAGGGAGAGAGAGAGCGTGCAGGGGAAGGAGTAGAGGGAGAGAGGGAGAGGGACAAGCAGACTCCATGCTGAGTGCAAAGTTCAATGTGAGGCTCAATCTCATGATCCTGAGATCATGACCTGAGCCAAAATCAAGAGTCCTACGCTTAACTGACTGAGCCACCCAGACACCCTCTCATCTTTTTTCTTTTTTTTTAAATGCAACTTACCAATGGAAGAAACTGGATTTTCTTAGGTAGAATTATCTAGTCTTCAGAGATGACTAATTTTGTCTTTGCAGTATTATCTAACCTGTTTGTTTATCCTGTATTTTCTATCACCTCATGGCCTTTCGGTCACAACCTCCTGGAGTTTCTATAATTAGGGAATTAGATTGAGAGATTTGATTAGGTTCAGGATCAATTTTGTTATTGTTTTTGTTAAGAATTTCTTCACAGGTGTTGTCGTGTACTGCTTTTTCAAGGACATCAGAGGAATATGTTGTCTGGTTTTTGCACTCTTAATTTTTTAATTTGAACAGTAGTTGGAGGTGACGTCGGACCATCACGTCTATTCTATAGTTCTCTGACAAATTTTACCCCATAATTTTATCATTCATTGACAATAGTTTCCTATATACATTATTTCAGTAAAGATTACAATGAATTTTGTAATTCTATTTGCATTTATTAATTGTGATTTTTGGTAAGAATAACTTTTCCTCCTCAATTATTTGGTTACTCTGAAATACACTCTATACTAGAAAGATGGAGTAGATGTTCAGTTTCTGTCATTTATCTATTTTCACAGAAATGATTCAGTGCCCTAACAATCTATAAACATAACCTACACATTTGTTTTAACTATGATGAAGACTTAAGAATTTTATGTATTTGATTTCTTATTGGTTTATGTATTGTGTTTCTTTTGGATGTAACAATTGATGAATCTTTTCAATGATATTTCAATAAAAAAAATTGATGCATCTTTGTCCCAATATTCAGTTAATTAGTAGACATAAGCCTATCTACATTATGATATGTTGTGTAATAATTATAATAATTGTGCTTATGTGTACATATGTGTAGAGTTGAAGGGAAAAACGTGTAGCCACCAACTCTCTACAGTTTAAGGTTAGACTCATTCATTTATTCAATGAATATTTAGTATCTACCATGTCCAAGAACCTATATTAGATACTTGGGAAGTACACAGTTGTATAAGTCTCAGGTCTTGCCTGTGGTTTGATGCTCTGGAGTCATTGAATTTTTATCCAAGGACTTCCAGTTATTAGTCTTAGACCTCATGGGAAGAAAAAAGGGGGGAAAATAGGCATAAACTTATGATTTGTTCAATAATATTACTTATCATGACTTCAGTGGACTTAGCTCTATCACATAGGTTGCTTTCGAGTTTTATATGATATGGTATATGTTAAACACACCATACAAGTTCTGACATGTATTAAATACCCAATAAATGTTAAATGTTATTATTAAAAACCACAAATTGGATGCTTATGGTGTTCATCACTACAGGGTTCTCATTATGTCTAGGACTTTCCAGTTTTAAGAGCTAGGAAATAACTATTTTATTAGATATAATTAGATATCATTATTATAAATTGCCCCTTCTTCTTTAACCAGCATCCTCATTTGCCCTTTTCTTCTAATTAAAACTTTATTCTCTAAGACACTCAGCTTCTGCCATTACACCAAGATGTCTTGTTTTCCTTAGAATTCTGAATTTAGTACATGCCCTTTCCCCTACTAAGAATGCTTTTCTCTATTCATTTGCATAATCTAGTCACACTGTAAAGGTTTAACTCTGATGTCAATTAAGCCTATGCTTTCTACAGGACTCCTCCAAGGATGGGTGGGGGGACTTTTTTCTATTCTCTCATCATTCCCTAGTTTCACCTTTGACATTGCACTCCTCAGAATACCTTGTAATGATCTATCAATTTGTCTCATGTCCTCTTTAAACTATGAATCTTTTGAGGACAAAATGTGGTTTAATGCCAAGTACCTGGTACAGTACCTGGCACTTTACCTGTAATGTGATCTGAGGGAGAATGGATGGATTGAGAAATGGATAGGTCTATTTCTTCTTCTTTTATTGTCCTTATTTTGTGAAGTGTGTTTTAAAGTTCTAAAATATTTCAAACATTCAGAAAAAGATAAATAATAAAATGAGCAACCATAAATCCACTACACTGAGTTAATAAATAATAGCAGTTTAGGCTAATGGGTGAACTTTTAAGATCACATCAGACAATCTCATTATAGTCTAGGGAAGGTGAGAAGGCCCACTGTGAAGAGATACTGACAGGGAGAGGTAGGGAAGCATTTGCCAACATCCTCTCAGAGGCCTCCCTACTTAGAGAGAAAGGACTAGTATTTACCTAGGATTTATTCAACAGTCATTTTTATGCAATGTTATTTACTAAATGTCTGCTTTGGGCTAGGCTTTTTACACATAATTTTAAAAAAAATAATCTTCACTTCTCCTGAAGATGATGCCAAAAGCAAAAAAAGAAGCTCCTGCCCCTCACAAAGCCAACACCAAAGCCAAAGCAAAAACACTGAAGGCCAAGAAAGTGGTACCAAAAGGTGTCCAGAGCCACAAAACAAAACAAAAGATTTGCATGTCACCCACCTTCCCATGACCAAGACACTGCATCTCTGAAGGCAGCCCAGATATCCTTGAAAGAGCACCCCCAAGAGAAACAAGCTTGACCACTATGCCATCATCAAGTTCCACCACGATCACAGAGTCAGCCAGGAAGAAAATCGAAGGCAAAAACACACTTGTGTTCATTGTGGATGTCAAGGCCAACAAGCACGAGATCAAACAGGCTATGAAAAAGCTCCATGATGTTGATGTGGCCAAGGTCAACACCCTGATCAGCCCCAAAGGAAAGAAGGAGGCATATGTTCAACATGCTACTGCCTATGATGTTTTGGATGTTGCCAACAAAAGTGGGATCATCTATATAGTCCAGCTGGCTAAATTAAATATAAATTTTTTTCACCCTGTCCAAAATTTAATCCTTATAATAAACCTACAAGGAACATATTGTAGCCCTATATAGTTAAGAAAATTAAGGTTAGTGCTTAAGGTCAAACTACTAGAGAATCTCAGAAGCCATATCTATCTGCATAACTCCAAATCTCACAGATATTCTATTTTATTGTGTTATCTTCTATACCAATAAAATTTTACTTGCTGGGTGCACTTTATTGTACTAATCCTGCTTTTATACTAATCTTAACTTCATATGTTGTTTGTCACGTTCTCATAACTATGGTGAAGGCCAGCCTTGGATACTTGACCATATCCTTGATAAGCTTCTAGAGTAGAGATGAAACTTAGCCAACTTCTGCTCCAGTCTGAAGGTGGTCTTTTGTGATAGACTACTTCAATCATATACTAAATTTCCCTTCAAAACTGGTTCTCATAAAACTGTTGGGTGTTAGGTAAATCATGGTCACAATACCAAATGGCTCCTATTTTCTTTGCTTTAGTTCTCCCGTCTATAAATTATCTTAAAGGCATAGGGCTTTAATCTTTATGTGTCCACTTCTTGAGTGTGCATAATTCTATGTGTAAAGCTAGTTCAGTTATTGCTTAATGCATGACCCCATTTTATTTATTTTATTTTATTTTATTTCTTTCTGGATTTTTTTTTTTTTTTGGCAGACAGAGATCACAAGTAGGCAGAGAGGCAGGCAGAGAGAGAGAGAGAGAGAAGCAGGCTCCACGCTGAGCAGAGAGCCCCATGTGGGGCTTGATCCCAGGACCCTGAGATCATGACCTGAGCTGAAGGTAGAGGCTTTAACCCACTGAGCCACTCAGGCACCCCATGATCCCATTTTAATTAAATTTTTATTAGAAATTATCTAAACAAAAAAAAAAAAAGAAAGAAAGAAATTATCTAAACAGCAGAACCTGCATTATAAGAACAAAGAGCAGAACCTGCATTATAAGAACAGAGGGTGTAATTTAAGACGCATAAAGAAAATAGGCAGTGCCTGGGTGGCTCTGTTAAGCGACCGCCTTCGGTCATGCCTCAGGTCATGATCCCGGAGTGCCAGGATCAAGTCCTGTGTCAGGCTCCCTGCTCAGCAGGGAGTCTGCTTCTCCCTTTGGCCCTCTCCCCTTTCATGCTCTTTCTCATTCTATCTCTCAAATAAATAAATAAAATCTTAAAAAGAAAAGAAAAGAAAATGGGTTAGTACAAAGATACAATTGCAGAGTGGCCACTGAAAGACAGCACAGCCTCTGATGACATTAAAGCAGACCTAGCTAGTGAACCAAAATGTAAAACTAAAGTACACAGCATTTTTGCAAGTGAAAACAACAACAACAACAACAACAACAACAACAACAACTTATTTTCATGTTACTAGATAGTGCAGATCCTCTGGGAGAAAGCACATTATCTTTCAGTTTTTATTAAACATAAATAATTACACAAACCTACTGGTTTAATAATTCTCTCATATAAATTCACATTTTCTTTTTCTAGCAGTGAGTATATGCATTTGTAAAACATTAGCGTACATGTTTAAGTCTGAGAAATTGCTCAGTCTACACATAACATGGGTTGTTTTTTAACATCCAGGACCCCATACATTAACTAATTTCTCTAAGGGCTCTTCAGCTAATAGGTTAGAAATCACCATAAAGGCTATGCCATCCAATGGTTTGGGTGTGCTTTTAAAAATAAGGGTGGCTCTAGGAGGACATCAAAACTTAAACCAAGGGACGCCTGGGTAGCTCAGTTGGTTAAGTGTCTGCTTTCAGGTCAGGTCATGATCTGGGGTCCTGGGATCGAGCCCCACATTGAGCTCCCTGCTCAGCAGGGCACCTGTTTCTCCCTCTCCCTCTGCCATTCCCCCTGCTTGTTCTCGTTCTCTCTCTGTCAAATAAATAAGTAAATTCTTTAAGAAGAAAAAAATGAGGGTTAACATGAGCAACCCCCAAGTGTTTTTTTTTTTTGAAAGATAATCTCTTATTATCAGAAAGCATCTCATATGGGATGCCTGGATGGCTCAGTCTGTTAAGGTCCTGGGATTGAGTCCTGCAACAGGCTCCCTTCTTAGTGGGGAGTCTGCTTCTTCCTCTATCTGTTGTTCCCCCTGCTTGTGCTCTCTCTTTCTTTTTCTCTCTGACAGATAAATAAATGAAATCATTTTTTTTTAAAAAAGCATTTCATATAAGTGCCAGAAAACAACACAGATAAATTAAATTCACTATAATAAGAAATAAATACATAGAACTCTTAGAAGAAAATCTTTGGGGAAAAAAAGCCCATGATAAACAGACCTTCATTAAAGTCTGGTATACAAGTGGTCAGCTCTGTGTGGGATGAGTCATCCTGGTAAAGTGGGAAGCACTGGGCCACAGATTAGTTCTGGTACTGCCGTGTTCCATGTGATTTCAGGCAAAGCACCTAACCTCTCTGATTTTAACCACCAACAGTTATAAAATAGAAGTAACAATGCCTGCCTGGTCTACTTCCAAAGGTTGTTAGAATGATGCTACTTTTTCATAGATTCAGACAACAAAGTACATCCACAAACTCAATCTTCTTATCTCTTAAAGTTTAAACTATTTCATCCTGAATCAGGGCCCCCATCACAACCCGGAATTTCTAATCGACCATTTGAAACCCATTGCCTTTTTCTGAGCTACTCCTGCTGTTCCTGGGCACCCACTTATCCCTGTGATGAACAGAGTTAAAGGTGTAATTCCCATAATTATTCCTACCCCCACTAAATTAACAAAATTAACATATCTCTTATGGTGAAGGGAAAATAAAATTACCCCAATGATTATACTTCAAGTGGTATTGTCCCAAATGAATGAGCCATGGTAATGTTCAAAACGAGGCAACGGTTGAAAAATGTTTACCTAAATAATCTATAGAATGTTTCCCTTTTCAACTCACTTTTCTCCAAATGGTTACATAGATCGTTAAACTAAGTATGGATTTATGAAGATGCTCTCCCAAACTCAACTTTTGTGTCCTCTCCAGAGTTCATTCAGTTCTGCTTATCCTTTTAAGTTATTCTCAGGTGGCACTTACCCTGATAGTCTGTAGACTGTCCCCAAGAAAAACTTGCCTTGAAACATTCCTTTTAATCATCTTAAACTCTGATATCTGGAAAAATTCACATTCATTATAGCAGATGTATATTTATGTCACCCATTTGGAAGCACTGTGCTCAGAAGAATAAAGGGCAATGTCTGCTCTTAGGGAGTCAGAATAATATGCATCCCTTCCCTCATCTAATTAATCAACAAACATTTATTGAGTGGTTTTATTTTGCCAAGCTTCGTACGTGATAACAGAGAATAACAGTGACAAATAAACTATGATCCCTGCTCTGAAGTAGTTCATGGTCTGGCAAGGGATTCAGAGAAATCAAGAGACAATTACACAACAGTTTGTTAAGTGCACATTGCTAATAATATTGAATGTGATATTTGTCAGGGCTCTGGCAGAAAACAGCTGACTTTTTGAGGAGGATTTAATAAAGGAACTATTTACAATTTGGGGAGAAGAGTTAAAGGAAATGAACAAGAGATAATGCAGCATCCTGGGCATGAAGGGCAAGGGGAGGGAACAATTGCTGGAACACAGAGAAGGTCACTGTATTGACTGAGCCAGCTGACAGGAGCTGTGGCCTTTTAGAAGGATGCAGACAACCTCTGGCTACAAAGCAAAAAAGGATTTGGGGACTAAATACCTTGACCTCTGACTTCACTTTCCTTCTGCCCTTTGATCTTTATTTCTGTGTACCTCTGTGAGTGAAGCCAAGCTCAAGCCAGAGGAACAAGGAGCCCATTAATGCAGTTCTTGTACTCAGCCTCATGTGTCCCAGAATGAGGCACAGAAGGCAAAGAATGGACCTGGAAGGCCAAAAGAATGACATCCGGCAAACCCCCTATTCTGTGCCTTTCACATGCAGTCATTCATCTTCAGGGCAAACCGGAATAAAATGGTTATTCTAATTTTGCCAATAAAGAAAATGAGGTCCAGAAAGTTTGAATGACTTACCCAAGGGCATGCAACTAAGAACTGAGGGATCCGGAGTCTGAACATACCAGTAGAGTTATAATACCTCCGTTCTTCTCACTAGATCTCTCTCTGTTGGGATTTATGTGCAGGGAATGAGAGGAACATGGTAGAGACCTATATTCCATCTCATATCTCCCCATCTCATCTGTGAAGGGACCAGGGGAGACAAGACTGTCAGGCAGCTTCCTGGGGAAAGATGATGCCTGAATTGAGTTTTGAAGGAAAAATGGTACGGGTAAACAACTGAAGGGGAAGAGAGTATAGCCCAGGTAAGGGAGCAGCAAAATACAAAGATGACAAGATGCATTTAAGACTTCAAGTATCTGAGTATGGTTGAAAAGTAGAATTAATGAGAAGATATGACTTCTATACTAGCAGCGTGAAAACCGACATGATTTAGGGATGAGTTTAAAGGCTGCATATTGTATACTTCGTGGTGTATAGATATTAGGGCTCATGTGGACAAATGAATGGGATTACTTTAAGTGAAAATAAGAAAAAAGGAGGTGCAGCAAGGTCATGACAAACAAGAAAAAGTGCTTCCTCATTACTGCAACCCAGTTCCTTCCCCATTGGCCCTGACTGATCACCATCAAGAACTAAGCCAACATTTCATAGATGTCGTCTCATTATAAAATATATAACCCTTATTATGGACACTGTGTAATGATTTTGTGCTATTCAAGTGGCTGTCAGACTAAATCAATGATAAATATTGCATGTGTGAAAAAAAGCCAATCAATAATGTCAAGTCTATAAGGGAATGAGCAAGATTTCTGCCCTAGAAGTTCGGTGATAGCACATTTGCTATAGCTTGGTTCCCTCGCCACTTAGATGTAAACCCTGTTACTTTTGTCAAATATCTTCCTTTTATCCAGTGGCCAATAATATAGCCTTTTACCTAGAGTCAATCATGATACATAGCAAAATCAAACAAACAAACAAACACAAATAGGCTTTAAAACAAGGGAGTTTTGTTTTATACCAGTCATTAATCTCACTTTGAGCTTCATTTTATTTTGTTATTTATGTATATATGTAAGTAAAATAGGGATAATAAAATTAGTTAACAGGATTACTGTGACAATTAAGTTAGATATCATTAAAATAAGAGGTTTCTATCCTAGCTTCTCAAAAATTCCATATCCTTTCCCTTGTGTTTTATGCATCTCTTTTCTGGAGGACATGCCATTACTTAAAAGATAAAATTCAAAACGTGGAATTCATATATACTGAATTTGTTCCTTATATAAAGCAGTTCTAAGAAAAGTTAGGAAAAGAATATGAAAGAATTATACAAAATTTTATACTATCAATTTCTTTTTCATTCCACATTATCTCAATTTATTAAAAATCAAGCTTAGGAACAAATATGTCTTTGTGTTACTAAGATTCTGCTTCCTAATATTTCTATTTTAAATGGTTCAAGGATCAGACAGTCTATGGGATTGAGAAACTTTTTCTTGACCCTCTGAGTATTTTATAGTTATAACTAAATTCCCAGGCATAGAATGCTTCATTCTTTCTGATTATTTACTCCTCAAAGATCTGATATTTGTAAAGCCCTTTGAAAACTGCTGCTGTGCACAAAGACATATTTATATCACATGATCAGAGGCATTGAAACACAGAGAAAACATATGCTTCATGCTAGAAAAACAACTCTGATGCAGCCTGAACTTATTGGACTTACGTCACTATGAAAGAAGAGATGAAGCAAATGTCCTGCATTCAACTCATTTTGCAAGTAGTTCTGAGGAAGGAGAGACTCTGGAAAAATCTGCTGGTTTTCCTCAGAAGCAAGAACTTCCACCTGTGCCATGTTATACACAACTTCAACTGTGTCTTTCTTATAGCGTGACTACAAAACCATCCTGATTCCCTTCTTTCACCTGTCAAGAGATGATAGTTTGTTTTTTTTTTTTTTTTAAATAAACTAAGAATGTACGGAGCACTGACAGCTTTCAGATAGACTTTCATGCCAACTGTATGACTCAGTTCAATTCACTGAGGTATAATGATTAAATGTAAAGCCCAAAGAAGGCCGTACTCTACAAAGGGTGAGCTGAGGACATCAGGGCTCTGTCAGAAAGACAGAAGAAAGGGAAGATTTTCTTTGATCTGATAGCCTAGACCCTACCTCAGTCAACCTATGTGTCTACATTGCTAGTTGGTGGCTTAGAATCTTTTCAGCCAAGAGTTGTTTTAGCAGACTTATTTTCTTCATGAAAACCTTATTTTTCTTTTAGTATCTAAATTAAGAAAAATTATGAGACTCTGTCAGCTATACGCTTTATTTTATTAGATTCCTCAAGATATATGCGGTTATTTTCCTTTCCTCTTTTGGATTACAAATATAATGTACACTCATAGAAATATGAAGAGAAAAGCTAAAGCGTTCCATCATGCTTTAAAGTATATTTAAATTATGCAAAAATATTTTAGAAATAATTAATTGGTAGAAGTCAAAAGGAAAGAAAGGGTAAAAGGATGGGGGAGAGGAAGAAAGAAAAGAAGGAAAAAAGGCAGAAAGGGAAATCCTGAATTCCAGACATGAACAGAGAATCAAAAGCTTGTGTGGTCATTTATCAATCTCTTGCACTTAGTGCCCATGAAAACAACAATCCAGATATGAACTTAAAGCTAAGAGACAAGGTTTCCACACCTATGTAGGGCAGAGATTTGGCCTTAAGCCTCTAAAAGAAGGAGAGATGAAACTTTGCACAGTCAGCAGTGTGAAAAGGTTGCCCCTCAGGGACAGGCTGGATGGGACTTCGTACCCCCTGGTTCAGGGAAATTGCAAAGATGATTAATAATTATGGATGAGTGAAATTTTTACAGAATTATAGAACATTAGTTCTCAATTTAAGAAGCACAGTAAGCTGCAAGCAGAGCAAATAAAATAGACTTCCAAAAATATCACAGTAAAACAAAAGAAAATAAAATAAAAACACAAATCTTAAAAAACAACCTGGTAGAAAAAAACAGATTAATTTTTTTAAAAAGTTAGCCAATTATTAAGAACAGAAGACAATACAAAGACATATGCAAAATACTAACAGAAGAGAGTCTCTAAACATACAGTTTCATAGTTTAATATATTATGATGTAAGAATGAAATTAAATACAGATGCTTGGAATGAAACACTGAGATTTACCATTCACAGCTTCCCAGTGAAAGAGTGACTAAACCAAGTACTCATTGTAGAGAACCAAAAAATCCAGAAAGATGGAGTGGTGAGCAAATATAACTGGGTAAAAGATATAGGAAATTATAAATATACTAACCATAATATCAGTAACAATATCGAGTAGTTTGAGTGGTTTAAAAATGAGGTAGAACTATAGTATAAAATAACAAACAATATGGACTTTAAAATATAAGTTTTATTAAGGATAAAGAGATATCACTTAAAGATTGGAAGACATTCATTTACTAGAAAGCTAATTTTTTTTTCTTGAATTTGTTCTTGAATTTGTTCTTTCTTTGAATTTGTTCATTGCCCCAAATAAGATTCCAAATGTAGAGGCACCTAAACATTGAAATAGAAGAAAAGAAACCAGAAATTATTAAAGACATTCTTTATTATTTATTTTTATTTATTTATTTATTTATTTATTTATTTATTTTAAAGATTTTATTTATTTATTTGACAGAGAGAGATCACAAGTAGACAGAGAGGCAGGCAGAGAGAGGGGGGGAAGCAGACTCCCTGCTGAGCAGAGAGCCCGATGCAGGACTCGATCCCAGGACCCTGAGATCATGACCTGAGCCGAAGACAGAGGCTTAACCCACTGAGCCACCCAGGTGCCCAAGAAACCAGAAATTATTAACCAAAATAAATCTGTATCTTTATTATTATCAGTTAAAATAGACTTTAAGCCCCAAAGATGTAATAAGGATAAAACTATTGTTGATAATAAAAAGAAGAGTCCCCTACCATATGAATTCGAGGCTATTCATTTCCATTTAGAACTATCTTATTTGAGTAACATAAATTTTTTTGTGTGATTTTATTTTCTTTTTCAGTGTTCCAGGATTCATTGTTTATGCACCACACCCAGTGCTCCATGAAATACATACCCTCCTTCATACCCACCACCAGGCTCACCAAACCTTCCATCCCCTCCCCTCCAATACCCTCTGTTTCTCAGTGTCCACATTCTCTCATGGTTTGTATCTCCCTCCGATTTCCCCCAGCTCACTTCTCCTTTCCATCTCCCAATGTCCTCCGTGTCATTCCTTATGCTCCACAAATAAGTGAAACCATATGATAATTGACTCTCTCTGCTTGACGTATTTCACTCAGCATAATCTCCTCCATTCTCTTATATCATACACAAAGATAAACTCAAAATGGATAAAAGACCTCAATGTGAGGCAGGGGTCTATCAAAATCCTAGAGGAGAACATAGGCATTAACCTCTTTGACATAGGCCACAGCAACTTCTTTCAAGACATGTCTCCAAAGACAAAGGAAACAAAGGCAAAATTGATTTTTTAGGACTTCATCAAGATCAAAAGCTTCTGCACAGCAAAGGAAACAGTCAACAAAACAAAGAGGCAACTCACGGAATGGGAGAAGATATTCACAAATACCACTACAGACAAAGGGCTGATATCCAAGATCTATAAAGAACTCCTCAAACTCAACACACCTACAGAACAGATAATCACATCAAAAAATGGGCAGAAGACATGAACAGACATGTCTCCAAGGAAGACTTACAAATGAGTAACATAAATTTTAATTGTAGCACTTATGTTAATTCTAAATCTTTATAGCAATATACAAATTCTCTGTACTTTTTTTTTAAAGATTTATTTACTTATTTGAGAGAGAGAGAGAGATTTTTTTTTAAAGATTTATTTACTTATTTGAGAGAGAGAGAGAGAGAGAGCATGTGCCCATAGGTAGGGGGTAGAGGGGGGGCAGGTGCAGAGGGAGAGACAGACTCTTCTACCTGAAGAGGTGATTCAACAACAGGACATTTACCAATGTCTGCTTGTTTGGGTATTGGTTTATTTTAATCCTCTCTCTCAGTCATAATTAGTGGAAATTTTTAGCTCATAAACCATCAGTGGCCATTTAAATGATGGTGTGAATTTTTATCTTTATCCATGTCCTTCTAAGTATTTTGGTCATAAGTTTAAGAGGCTGTGTCTGAAGCTTGCTAGCCGAATACCACTTTAAATGAGAAGTCTAAGTTGTCACTTAACAGAATTGGCCGCTCCAAGTGAAATCCTCTTGTATGCTTCCTTATGAAAACTCTCTAAATCTCCAGTGGGGAAAATGATTTGGGGTATTTGTCCATGTAACATATTGATTTTTTATCCATTGTACTCCAGACTCTGTGTCTGGCCCTAGGGAAATAATTATTAGTATGATATCACTTCACCTCCCAAAGGGATAGAAATCTAACGTAAAGATAGCCATGAAACACACAAATCTGGCGCAAGTGGAAGAAGCTATGACAGTGGCAAACACAGAGTAGCCTTGATTACACCAACATAGGATTACTTGGAAGGAATAACCCAGGTCAAGCATGGATAGATGGTTCTGGGTAAGATAAAAGTCTCCCAAGTACATTTTTTTTAAGTTTGATATGAATGTGTTTTCCAATTTATCTTTAATAATTTTATTGAGATACAATTCACATACCACACAATTCACCTAAACTGTACTTTGTTTGTTTTTAATACATTCACAAATAGATGCAAACGTCCTCACAATTTTAGAACATTTTTGTCACATCCAAAGGAAACCCCTTACCCTTTACCTATTATTCTCCTATACCGTCCCCTCTACTCTCTGCTTTACACAACCATTAATATACATCCTGTTTCTGTAGATTTTCCTATTTTTAACTTTTGAGTAAGTGAGGTTATATAGTATGTGCTCTTTTGTGACTATTTTCACTTAGCATAATGTTTTCACTAAACACAGAGTTACCATGTGACCCAGCAATGCTACTCCTAGGGATAGGGAAGGAGAAATGAAAACATGTATTCACACAAAGTTATGTATGAGAACATTTACAATAGCATCAGTCGTAATAGTATAAAAAGGTGGGAAAGACCCTATATGTCCATCAAAGAATGAATGCATATCCCTATATTGCAATAGTATTCAGCCATAAAAAGGAATGGTGTACTGATACATAGCTAGTTGTCTTGTCTCGAGCTTCTTTTCCTATGTTCTGAGATGGTGAGAATGAGAGACATAAAACAGGTTAGGATCACAACATCACCAACTCCTGCTGCTCTGCATTGCATTGTTACCAGGGCTGACTGAATGAAGTTTCTGGACCTGATTCCTATCTGACACTCTCAACCAGGAAACAGCATCAGGTTCTACAGTTGACTGTAAGACTACCACTGTGCCCCCGCCACCCCCTTGCCACTCCAGATGTCAGTAACTAGCCCAAGCTGCTCCCTGGCTTCTGACTGACTGGTTAAAAGCTAGAGGCTCCAAAGATCCCTTCCAATTTGGGAGGCCAGTGGAAACATCTGGTTGTTACCTGTACTTTGGACCAAACTGGCTATCAGTCAGTGGTTCCTACAACCTCCTCCTCCCATTCAATTAATTTGCTAGAGCTGTTCCCAGAACTCAGAGAAGCATTGTACTTAGTAGATCACCAGTTTATTATAAAAGGATATAACTCAGGGAAAGCCAGATGGAAGAGATGTGAAGGGCAAGGTGTGAGAAAAGATGCAGAACTTCTGTGCCCTCCCCAGACACCCCACTCTCCCAAAACATCCATGTCTTCACCAACTCGGAAGCTCTCTGAAACCTATCCTTTCTGTTTTTTATGGAGGCTTCATTACATAAGCATAATTGATCAAATCATTGGCCATTGAGGAAGCATTTGACCTTCAGCTTCTCTCCCTCTCCTTGGAGGTCAGGGGGTGGGACTGAAATCTTTGACCCTCTAATCACATGGTTGGTTCCTCTGGTGACCAGCCCCCATCTTTAGGTCCATAAGTCACCTCATTAATATAATTAATATAATATAATTAATATAATAACTTTAAATCTTCATCACTTCAGAAGTTTCAGGGGGCTTAGGAGCTGGAACCACAGAAAAAGATGAAATATGTATTTCTTATAAGTCACAATATTGCACACACTCTCCCTCATTCTCCTTCCAAAATCTTCCCACGAGTCTCTCAGATCAGAGGCCTGTCTGAGAAAATATAAAGTTATGGAACTGGCTTTGATTTAGATTATTTTACCATTCAGAAATTCACCAGGTTGAGGAGAAATTTAAAAAAGAAAAGAAAAGAAATAACTCAAGAGCATAGCGACTTTCATTCAAAGGAGGAAACAAAGTCTCTTCATTTGAACTAGCTGAGCACAAATCCTTCCCACCCCCATACCATGAGAGGTGCTATGGGGATTGTTGGGGGAGGTCATCTAGAGGACATGACCGCTGGTTGACTTGCAGCAGGACTTCACCTCTCCCCCTCCACAGCACTTGGAACGGATATTCTCTGCTTACAGTTCCCACAGCCAGAGCCATTCGAGGGATGTAGCCTTGAGAGGGTAATGTGTTATTGAGACTGTCCTGATGGTACACATGACTTAACCTCATCAATGTGTCTCTGTAAACTTTTAAGACTCAGGCACTCAGGTGCAGTGATCAACTCATCTTGTGACTGCCCAAGAGATGCCTCATAAATTTCCTTGCTCATGATGCCTGCTTCCTCCTAATCTGGAGTGGTCTGCCTCTTTCTTCTGTCTTTCCTTGTTCTCTATGGAGGCCACTGGAGAACCAACGGGGATATAGTAAAGAGAAAAACAACTGCAGTCATTGCTGTGTGGACAATAAATTCTTTCTCCTTGTTCAGCTGTTACCAGTGTTTCAAGGTGTTCAAGATTTAGGTTACACTGTATCTTTCTCACTGCCAGAGCACAGATTATCACTACTATGACACTGTGTTTCTATGTTCTGTTTTTGTCTCTCTGTGTCTCTCTCTTGTCCTTCTTGGAAAAATGTTTATGCTTATTCAGGTTAAAAGAATTTTCTTAAGATTTGGTATCCATTTCTAAGAGCTGAATGACTTATTTCTTATTCATCCAAATCTCAGTTTTGTGTACGTTTCATTTGGTATAAACTTGCCATATTTTGAAGTACAGACTCTTTTTGGACCCGTATAGGAACTTAAAGATAATTTCCACTCATGCTATCCACTCATCTTACAGAGCAGGAAAATAAAGACAAAAGAGGTGTAATGAAACAGCCAAGATTACAGTCATGTAGAAGCAGAACAAGCGTCAGAAACAAGTCTTCCTGACCCTTATTTAATGCTCTTTATTTTTTATTATTTTTAAGTCTTTGTTTAAATTCCAGTTAGTTAACATACTGTGTAATATTAGTTTCAGGTGTACAATTTAATACTCTTTTAACTCTCCACCTCCCCCCCCCCCACCATCTATTGTGAGAAACTTGGAAGTCTTCAAGATATGAAGCCTTTGAAAATTGCCTGTCTTTCAAACCAAGAGCAACTGCTCTGTGAATCTTTTGTGAGCCACCCCAGAGCCCGTGCCATTGTGAGATTGTGTCCCATCCCCATTTCTTTCTCCCTCAAACCCATTAATGATAATTACCTTAGTGTGGCAGCTATCCATGCAGTCTTTTTACCTCTTTCCAGAGATCTCTCTCCTCACCATCAGTTGTTGCTCGGGCCACAGTTTGGTTCCATGTGCAGTGACCACTGCGTTGCTGCTCTCAGCAAGTTTGTGGGACTCTGGATTGCAAGTCAGAGTATAATTTTCAAGTGACCAAAAAAAAAAAAAAATAGAACATCACTGAATACCAGGATCTTCCAGATACCCTCTTCTTTTTAGTTACTACCCTTTCACTGGTACTTACTGTGAAAACACTCTATTCAAGCCAGCCTTTATTTATTAGATATAGGTATCTGCTAAAGGCTTGGGAGAACAAGAGGGGCTCCTGGGTGGTTCAGTTGGTTTTGGCAACTGACTCTTGGTTTTGGCTCAAGACATGATCTCAGGGTCATGGGATCAAGCCCGGCACAGAACCCTGCACTGGGCTCTGCGCCAGTGTGGAGTCTGCTTGGGATTCTTTCTCCCTCTCCTTCTACCCTTCCCCTCACTCTCTCTCTCTGAGTAAATAAAGAAAATCTTAGAAAAAATAAAATAAAAGCTCAGGGAAACAAGGAACATATTGAAGAGGTATTTGACAGGAAGAGAGAAGGAATAAAAGCCTCTCCTCAAACTAATAAAAAATACAACCCTACTTTAGTTCAGTGATAAAATAACATTTATATCTGAATGCAGACTTGTCTGTAGGACAATCACATGCAGGTGCAGATATTTAGGCTTCATTTTCAAAGTGTCTCATTCAGGAGACCCAGAGAGAAATCAGGACATTTTATTTATTTTTATTTTTTTTTAATTTTTTTTTTTTTTTTTATTTATTTATTTATTTTTTTTTTTTAAATTTTTTATTTATTTTCAGCGTAACAGTATTCATTGTTTTTTCACCACACCCAGTGCTCCATGCAATCTGTGCCCTCCCTAATACCCACCACCTGGTTCCCCCACCCTCCCACCTCGCCCCTTCAAAACCCTCTGGTTGTTTTTCAGAGTCCATAGTCTCTCATGGTTCACCTCCCCTTCCAATTTCCCTCAACTCCCTTCTCCTCTCCATCTACCCTTGTCCTCTATATTATTTGATATGCTCCACCAATAAGTGAAACCATATGATACTTGACTTTCTCTGTTTGACTTATTTCACTCAGCATAATCTCTTCCAGTCCTGTCCATGTTGCTACAAAAGTTGGGTATTCGTCCTTTCTGATGGAGGCATAATACTCCATAGTGTATATGGACCACATCTTCCTTATCCATTCATCCGTTGAAGGGCATCTTGGTTCTTTCCACAGTTTGGCGACCGTGGCCATTGCTGCTATAAACATTGGGGTACAGATGGCCCTTCTTTTCACTACATCTGTATCTTTGGGGTAAATACCCAGCAGTGCAATTGCAGGGTCATAGGGAAGCTCTATTTTTAATTTCCTGAGGAATCTCCACACTGTTCTCCAAAGTGGCTGCACCAGTTTGCATTCCCACCAACAGTGTAAGAGGGTTCCCCTTTCTCCACATCCTCTCCAACACACGTTGTTTCCTGTCTTGCTAATTTTGGCCATTCTAACTGGTGTAAGGTGGTATCTCAATGTGGTTTTGATTTGAATCTCCCTGATGGCTAGTGATGATGAACATTTTTTCATGTGTCTGGTAGCCATTTGTATGTCTTCATTGGAGAAGTGTCTGTTCATATCTTCTGCCCATTTTTTAATATGATTATCTGTTTTGTGTGTGTTGAGTTTGAGGAGTTCTTTATAGATCCTGGATATCAACCTTTTATCTGTACTGTCATTTGCAAATATCTTCTCCCATTCCGTGGGTTGCCTCTTTGTTTTGATGACTGTTTCTTTTGCTGTGCAGAAGCTTTTTATCTTGATGAAGTCCCAGAAGTTCATCTTTGCCTTTATTTCCTTCACCTTTGGAGACATATCTTGAAAGAAGTTGCTATGGCTGATATCAAAGAGGTTACTCCCTATGTTCTCCTCGAGGATTCTGATGGATTCCTGTCTCACGTTGAGGTCTTTTATCCATTTCGAGTTTATCTTTGTGTACGGTGTAAGAGAATGGTCAAGTTTCATTCTTCTACATATAGCTGTCCAGTTTTCCCAGCACCATTTATTGAAGAGACTGTCTTTTTTCCACTGGATATTTTTTCCTGTTTTGTCAAAGATTATTTGACCATAGAGTTGAGGGTCCATATCTGGGCTCTCTACTCTGTTCCACTGGTCCATGTGTCTGTTTTTATGCCAGTACCATGCTGTCTTGGTGATCACAGCTTTGTAGTAAAGCTTGAAATCAGGTAATGTGATGCCACCAGTTTTATTTTTGTTTTTCAACATTTCCTTAGCAATTCGGGGTCTCTTCTGATTCCATACAAATTTTAGTATTATTTGCTCCAGCTCTTTGAAAAATACTGGTGGAATTTTGATTGGAATGGCATTAAAAGTATAGATTGCTCTGGGCAGTATAGACATTTTAACGATGTTTATTCTTCCCATCCAAGAGCATGGAATGGTCTTCCATCTTTTTGTGTCTTCTTCAATTTCTTTTAGGAGTGTTCTGTAGTTCCTCGAGTACAGATCTTTAACCTCTTTGGTTAGGTTTATTCCGAGGTATCTTATGGTTTTTGGTGCTATAGTAAATGGAATCGATTCTCTAATTTGCCTTTCTGAATTTTCATTGTTAGTGTATAAGAAAGCCACTGATTTCTGGACATTGACTTTGTATCCTGCTACATTACTGAATTGCTGTATGAGTTCTAGTAGTTTGGAGGTGGAGTCTTTTGGGTTTTCCATATAAAGAATCATGTCATCTGCGAAGAGAGAGAGTTTGACTTCTTCCTTGCCAATTTGGATACCTTTTATTTCTCTTTGTTGTCTGATTGCTGTTGCTAGGACTTCTAATACTATGTTGAACAAGAGTGGTGAGAGTGGGCATCCTTGTCGTGGAATTCTATCAAACTTTCAAAGAAGAAATAATACCTATTCTCCTGAAGCTGTTTCAAAAAATTGAAGCAGAAGGAAAACTTCCAGACTCTTTTTATGAAGCCACCATCACCCTGATCCCCAAACCAGGCAAAGACCCTACCAAAAAGGAGAATTTCAGACCGATATCACTGATGAATATGGATGCTAAGATTCTCAACAAGATCCTAGCAAACAGGATCCAACAGCACATTAAAAAGATTATCCACCATGACCAGGTAGGATTCATCCCTGGGTTACAAGGATGGTTCAACATTCGCAAATCAATCAATGTGATAGAACAAATCAATAAGAGAAGAGAGAAGAACCACATGATCCTCTCCATTGATGCAGAAAAAGCTTTTGACAAAATCCAGCATCCGTTCCTGATTAAAACGCTTCAAAGTATAGGGATAGAGGGAACATTCCTGAACTTCATCAAATCTATCTATGAAAAACCCACAGCAAATATCATCCTCAATGGGAAAAAGCTTGCAGCCTTCCCATTGAGATCAGGAACACGACAAGGATGCCCACTCTCACCACTCTTGTTCAACATAGTATTTTTTTTTAATTTTAAAGATTTCATCTATTTACTTGACACAGAGAGAGACAGACAGTGAGAGAGGGAATACAAGCAGGGGGAGTGGGAGAGGGAGAAGCAGGCTTCCCGCTGAGGAGGGAGCCCAACATGGGGCTAGATCCCAGGACCCCAGGATCCTGACCTGAGCGGAAGATAGACACCCAATGACTGAGGCACCCAGGTGCCTCAGGAAATTCTAATTTTGAAAATTTCCCCAGATGACTTTCATACTGGTTTGAAACCAGATTTGATTTCTCTCATCAATATTTTATAGTTTGGGGCATATAAGTTTTGTGTGTTTCTTGCACATATCTGTTCCATTTATGCATTTTGATACAATTACAAGTGGTACCATTTAATTAATTTCATTTTTCAAACTATATAAATATTGAATTAATATTTTTGTGCATCTTTGGAATTTTCTGTACACTCAGTAATGTCATGTGTGGGGGGGAAAGCATGATTTTTTTAGAGAGGGAGAGGGACAGAGAGAATCTTAAGCAGGCTCCACGCCTAGCTGGCAAACCCGAGGCAGGACTCAATCTCATGACCCCAAGATCATGACCGAAGCTGAAATCAAGAGTTAGAAGCTTAACCAACTGAGAAGTTTCATGTCTTCCTTTCCAATCTATGTATTTATCTCTTTCACCATTGTACTGAACTGACTAGGATATGCAGTATGCTCTTGAATATGAGTGGTTAGAATAGATGTCATTGCCCTGTTTCTGATCTTAGGGGGAAATAAAGTATTATTTTAGCTATAGGATTTTTGTAGATACTGTTTATTAGTTTGTGGAAGTTTCTGTCTATTCCTAGATATTGGAAAAAATTTTTCAGCGGCAGGATATTGTTCATGAACACATATTGAATTTTGTCAAATAATTTATTTTTGCATCTATTTAGATGATCATATAATTTTTCTTTTTAATCAGTGTGTATGGTGAATTATAATATTGATTTTTGAAATTTGATTAATTTATGGGATAAACTATTCCTGAGATAAACTCCATTTGGCACATTTTACTATATATATGTATGTGTGTATGTTGTTTGTGTGTGTGTGTGTATATAGTTTTTATATATATTATATTTGATATGCTTATATTTTCCTAGGAATTTTTGCATCCTGTAATCTAAATATGAGAGTAGAGTTTACAGGTTAAATGTTTTAAAATAAGGAGAAGATTGAGAGATTGAGTTGAGTTCTGGACTGAATTCTGGCCCAGAATGTGGGATATGATTCATTCTAAGCCATTGCTGTTCACTTTAATAATAATTAAATTAAAATTTTTAATTTAAAATTTAATTTAAAAATCTAATTTGAAATTTAATTAAAAGTTAATTTTAAAAATGTAATTAATAATTAAGTTTTAAAAATTTAATAATTAAATTAAATTAAATTAATAAAAATCCCTTGCACTGATTATCAATTTACACTGTGACATCCTTCATAAGCATTATTTCACAAGGTAACTTATGGAGGAATAGTCTTTTTTATTTTTCAGACATAGCAACTGAAATTTGAGATGAAGTAACTTGCTCAAGTTCTCACCATTTATGAAATTTAACTGATAACTAGAGGACTGCACTTTAGTATACCGGTCATTTTGGAATATAACATTTGTAACTTTGAATCAGTGTTCTTAACATTTCCCCTGCCTTCTTACAAACACTTTGGCTTATAATTTGGCATAGATGATTTATTTTTATGCTCCTTGATACCCTATTCTGTATTCTTCTCTTTTTTCCTTTGCATGTTCAATCCTGAAACCCTAAATATTTGGGGTCTGCATGATCTATTTACTAATGCTCCTCACACACACCAATACATCTCAACCATCACAGCTACTAGGACTTTCATTCATGGCACCATTTTTGGTTTTTGTTTATCTTTTCCTAATTAATGGCATCTTAAAGAAATACATTTCTCTATATCTAAAACACTACAGTGCATTATCTGTAGCACTGTTAGCTTATATACTACCAGGAGAGAAATTTGTTATTGCAAATTATGGTATGATGCCTTCTATTACCACATTCATTATAATTCTAATAGTAACAATGTTAAAATGTGGGGGGAAAAAAGGCTGCTTTGGTTATCTGTTGCTGCATAATGATCCACTCCCAAATTTAGTGGCTTAATATAAAAATTTACTGGTAGTTTTCATGGTTCTGTGGGTTGGCTGGACTCAACTGAGTCATCCTTTCTTGGATTTTCTGAAATAACTACATTCAAAAGAGAGTTTTGACTATAGTAATTTAAGACATCACTGGGATGGATGTCCCAGATGGCTCATTCACTTGGATGGCAGTTGATGTTGACTGTTGGATGGAAGTTTAGCTGGACCTGTTGAATAGACTGCTCATACATAACTTCTCCACATGGCAGGTGCTTCTGACAACACAGAAACTGGGTTCAAAAAGGGAGTATTCCAAAGTGTGTCCCAGAAAAACAAAGTAGATGCTGCCAATCCAATTAAGGGACAGGTCTGTAACTAGACTACTGTTGTTTCACTTACAATCATTTGGTTAAAAAAAAAAAAGTCTTAGGGCTTCCCTGATTCCAATGATAGACTCTCTATCTTGTTGGAGGATTAGCAAGTGCAAGTATATTGCAAATATGAATATGCTTCTGTGAGTTCAAGAAAAAATTTGAGTTGTGCATTCAACTTGTTAATTATATTTGCTTCTGGCTATAGAGGATTGAGAAGGGTGACGTTAACTTCTTTATAGAACTAAAATATAAATGTTGGAATCATAGCATCACTTTTTAACATGATTTCCAAATATATTTTAAACAATATTAAAGAAATATGTTCTGAATTAATGTTGGCTAGCTGTCTTCCCTCAATTTCTTCATGATTCCTCAAGAAATGAAAGTGAATATTACTGTTGAAATCATAGTTTATCTGAATATTCCACAATTCTTTTTCTAAAAAATTGTTTTAGAAAACCTTTGTCACATTTTTAATCCTCACCATTCCACAAGAACCAACCCCTCAAAGAAGTAAAATTTAGTAACTTCATTCTTCAAAACCCAGTGCCCACATTTTTGGTAAAGGAGTAAGTCTTGGAAAGGTAAGAGAAGACAACTGGAGAAGTTAAGACCAGAAAACTGTGCTCTTCATGCTTTGTATTATATAAATTGACATAATGATGGAAAAATGAAGGGATAGGAGGATTCCAATGGTATTTTTTAGCTATTTCAACATATCAAATCTTTATGAAATCTCATCAGTTTGACTTTGACTCAGCAAGGCCGTGTATCAAGAAAAGATACTAAAAGCAAATGGCTTCCATTTCTTTCTATATGATTTTTTTTCACCCCAGGATGTCCCTCCTCCCCTCAAAAAGGCCCCATCTACTGAAAGGGGGGGATGGTGTGGGTATTTACAACAGAAATATAATTGATTCTCAGAGGAATAAACATGATTATGATGGTAATCAATATAGGGACACTATAGCATCAATAATTGCTTTGAAGTCAACTCTAATTGTTCATCTTATTTTTAGCAAAATCTCATCAGGTGAAAGAATTGCAAATTGGAATGGAGGCTTTTGAAGATTTTAAAATGAAGTCTGGGAGTTTAAAGATTGATATACCCTGAATCTATCAGAGAGGAATTTACGATTACCCTGTGCATGCTGTTTTCTTTATCATAGTGCTTTCTCCTTGGGCTATCCTATTTTCTGAACTTCTATTCAAGTATGCTATAAGAGTAGACACTGGAACAATGAGAAATCAAATTTGCCATATTTATAGTTAATTTCCCCTTTTCTGATTTTCTCCCTCCTTGTCCATGAAACTTTTTTGCAGATTAGATTGACACTGAGTAAGGTGTATTCAGAGTTTGAGCCTGAATCTGTTATGACAGGTAATAAATCACCTGAAAATTCTTTTTGAAGTATTTGAGGAGGTGTCAAAATCACTCTTATCGCAAATTGATGACAGGGATTATTTTTCCCCTCAGATGACAAGAGCTTTCACAGTCACACCAACTGCAGGGTGGTTACTGAACTAATGACCCAGTTCTAATCAAATGCCTATAATATCTCTTGTCATCTGTCCTGTGGTCATGAAGAGGTCGGAATGCTGAAGGTGTTATTTGGGATTTTGTTTTTTAAGATTTTCCTTATGTATTTGAGAGACAGCATGAGCAGGAGGAGGGGCTAAGGAAGAAGCAGACTCCCTGCTGAGCAAGAAGCCTGATGCGGGCTTGATCCCAAGACCCCAAGATCATGACCTAAACCTGAGTCAGATGCTTAACTGACTGAGCCACCCCAGTGTCCCAGATTTGTGATTTTTTTTAAGTTTTTATTTAAATTTCAGCTATTTAACATACAGTGTAATCTTAGTTTCAGGTGTACAATATATTGACTCAACACTTCCATACAAAACCCCAATGATCATCAAAAGTGTACTCCTTAATCGCTTTCACAAAGAACCACATGTTTTTATAGTGATATACCAGATATGCAGGGATTTTTTTCTTTCTCCTGTTTTTTTTTTTTTTAAGATTTTATTTATTTATTTGACAGAGAGATCACAAGTAGGCAGAGAGGCAGGCAGAGAGAGAGGAAGGGAAGCAGGCTCCCTGCTGAGCAGAGATCCTGATGCGGGGCTCAAGCCCAGGACCCTGGGATCATGACTGAGCTGAAGGCAGAGGCTTTAACCCACTGAGCCACCCAGGTGTCCCTCTTTCTCCTGATTTTTATTTAAATCCAGTTAGCTAAGTTACAGTGTTATATTAGTTTTAGGTATGCAATTTAGTAATTCAGACATTACATATACCATCCAGTGCTCCTCACAAGTAAAATCCTTAATCCCCATCACCTGTTTAACCCATCCCTCCACCCACTTCCCCTCCAGTAGCCCTCAGTTTGTTCTCTATACTTAAGAGTCTGTTTCCTGGTTTGCCTCTCTTTTTTTTCCCCTCAATATTCATCTGTTTTGTTTCTTAAATTCCACATATGAATGAAATCATATGGTGTTTGTCTTTCTCTGACTGACTAATTTCCCTTAGGATAATACTCTCTAGCTCTATCCACATTGTTGCCAATGGCAAGATTTCATTCTTTTCTATGGTTGAGTAATATTCCACCATATTTTAAAAAATTTTTTTCAATGTTCCAAGATTCATTGTTTTTGCACCACACCCAGTGCCCCATGCAGTATGTGCCCTCCTTAATACCAACTACTAAGCCCTCCTAACCCCCCAACCTCTCCCCTCCAATACCCTCAATTTGTTTCTCAGGGTCCTCAACCTCTCATGGTTCATCTCCCCCTTGATTTCCCCCAGCTCACCTCTCCTCTCCATCTCCCAATGTCCTCCGTGTTATTCCTTATGCTCCACAAGTAAGTGAAACCATATGATAATTGACTCTCTGCTTGACTTATTTCACTCAGCATAATCTCTTCCAGTCCCGTCCATGTTGATACAAAAGTTGAGTATTCATCCTTTCTGATGGAGGCATAATATTCCATTGTATATATGAACCACATCTTCTTTATCCATTCTTCTGTTGAAGGGCATCCTGGCTCTCTCCACAGTTTGATGACCGTGACCATTGCTGCTATCAACATTGGGATACAGATGGCCCTTCTTTTCACTACATCTGTCTTTGGGGTAAATACCCAGTAGTGTAATTGCAGGGTCATAGTGTAGCTTTATTTTTAATTTCTTAAGGAATCTTTTCCAAAGTGGCTGCACCAACTTGCATTCCTACCATGTGATTCTTTTTTAAAATATCTTTTAATACACAACCAGAGAAAATATATTCTAGTAATGTCATAAGTATTTCTCCCTATCCTTTTCTACTCAAATAAGCAAGAAATCTAGTTAGATTAATCAATAATATTTCTCTCCAAGATTCCCAGGGTAACATCATTAGGGAAAAAAATATCAGAGACCTGTGACCCTCTGGTCAAATACAAATTAATATAAAACTTCAGCTGGACCATTAGTATTAAGCATTCCTCTTCATCTTTCCTACAAAAGACACTCCAAAACTTTATTTTTTTTTAACACATTTGTTTCTTCTTGGCACATGACCTGATCATTAGCCAGAAAATTCCTCCTTTTCCAGAGCAATGGGGCTTTCTACCTTTCCTCCCATTGATTTCTCTTGCAACTAGTTTTTGTATCTCCTCCCAAACCCTGCTCCCAATGCCATATCACACCCTACAACCAGCCTTTCATCCTTCCCTGAAATATATCAAGTATTTCCTCCCTGGAAAAAACTTCTCAAGACTCCTTCAGGTTTGTTTTTCCTTGCCTTCATTTTACAGCCTGATTTCCACAATCTTTCACCCCTTAATCTGACCATAGTTTCCTTCCTGGTAGGAAATACATCTCTCACAGGTCAGGAGTAGATTCATGGTAGTTATAACAATGAGTTTTATTTTCACTCTTTGAGATCACTCTGCACACTGATTCTGTTACCTCCCACGTCTGTATTGAAAATCTTTCCATGGTGTTTTGTTTTGTTTGTGGTTTCCTTCTCCTATGATTATTCTACTTACACACCTTCACTTGCTTTCATCACTCACATGGAAGTTTCTCATTGTTCTATTGCCTAGAGTAAGCCAAACACTGACACCAGTTTTTAGAGTAGAGAAAAGGGGTTTTATTGCAAAGCACCAAGCAAGGAGAGGGAAGAAGATTTCTCAAACCTCCTCAAAGAATTAGGGTTGAGTATATATAAGGGCAAAGGGTCATAATGTGGAACATGCTGATTGGATATAGTGACAAAGAGAGGTGGCCCCTTTTGGGGGCATGCCCATTCAAAAATCATGCCTCTTCTTAAGGCCTCTTCTTAAGGCATATATATATATATATATATATATATATATATATATATATATATGGCATATATATATATATATGTACACACACACACACACACACACACACACACACACATATATATATATATATATATATTTCCAAACCTATATCTCCTACATTATTTCTCCTGTATTTTAGCTTTCCAAGAAAAAAAAAATCTGGGAGCTATTTATAAAATTGTCCATTATTTCACTCTATCTACGTTTAGACAAATAAACTCTGAAGGGGAGCAGAATTATCACCCTAATATATGCCCCTTGAGCTGATTACTTTTTTTTAAGATTTTATTTATTTGACAGAGAGAGAGAGAGATCACAAGTAGACAGAGAGGCAGGCAGAGAGAGAGGAGGAAGTAGGCTCCCTGCCAAGCAGAGAGCCCGACGTGGGGCTCAATCCCAGGACCCTGAGATCATGACCCGAGCTGAAGGCAGAGGTTCAACCCACTGAGCCACCCAGGTGCCCCAAGCTGATTACTTTTTGAGAAACAAGAAAGAGCTCTGAAAACCAAGTAGAAGTTACCTTTTTATAAGGTACATTGACACTTATAAGGCAGCTCTCCATTCGTGAGGGTTTCTCCTTCTCTTGTAACAGAAAAAGGAGAATGACTAAAATTTCTCAAAACTCTTATCAGTGAAGAAGGCAAGGTCTAAAAGCTATGAGATAACCATGCCTTTGTTTTGTGGTTGAAAACCAATCTCCTTGCCTGGTAGCCAAAATATAATGTGAAGATAGCATTTAGGATAAAGAGGAACAGTAGCTTTATTGCTTTGATGGGTAAAGGAGGCTGCAGATAGCTATGGCCTTCAAAAAATTCAAGCCATCCAGAGGAAGGGGTTAGGGGTGGGGGTTTATAAGGAAATAGAGAATCTAGCTGATTTCAACAGGAATTGTGTACTGCAGCTGGCCTCATTGATCATGTCTTCAGGATGGTATCAGTTTCTTGAAACAAAGGCTGAGAAGGGAGGAGGGGAGTTTGTAAAAGAAAGGAAAAAGGTTACTTAGTTTAAAATCGAGCTTCCCTAAAGCATGAGTGTAGCCATTTTGATTTTTGTTCAACTTTATGCTTTTAAGGGGTTTCAGTTTATTGGGCTTTTCCTGATAGCTCTCATAACTGGCTCCCCCCACTCAGAAGTATTTTTATCTTTATCTGAAGGTAGTCTTTATGGTGGTAGCTTGGTACATTTCAGAGTTACTCAATTTTCCTGTGTCTCTCCCATGTATAGAGGAGGTATACACATTATTAAATTTCTGTTTGCTTTTCTCCTATTAATCCTTTTATTATAGGGTGGGTCTCAGCCAAAAACCTAGTAGGGTAAAGGGAAAATTATGTTTCCTGTACTGTAACATCTAAACAAGACTAACCCAAAATATTTCTGATTCATTTCTTTCTGCCTCCATACACTGCTTCTTTCTCTTTAAAACTTCATAATCTCTTGAATGGACATTTGAAGTGCTCTCCTAACTGTTCTCCACACCTTCACTTTCTCTTTGCTGCATTCAGTTCTCTAACGGATATTTTGGAAGATTAGTTTTTCAAAACACAGGCCTAAACATGTCATTCTTTTACCCATGGACTCTTTGCAATGGTTCTTTAAAGTGTGCCCCACTAAACGTAAGCTCTATTTCTCCTTCAAATCATTATTGTCATATGATAAATCAATGCCAACTTCTTTTGTCATTTCTCAAATGACAAAAGTGAAACTTGAGAGACAAAAGCCTGAGGTTGCTCTGAGACCTGAAAGTAGATCTAAAAATATTGTAATCCAGATTTCTTTTTTTTTTTTTTTTTTTGCTTATCATGCTGTTTATACTTATTCAAACTCAGACCTCATCTAAATAAGTAAATTAACAAAAAACAAAAGCCACTGGTATCAGTTATGCTAAAGGGGTACCCATGAAATAAAAAACAGTAACAATTCAAAGCAACTCAATTGTCAACCGGGGTGCCTGGGTGGCTCAGTGGGTTAAGCCTCTGCCTTCGGCTCAGGTCATGATCTCGGGGTACTGGGATCAAGTCCCACATCGGGCTCTCTGTTCAGCAGGGAACCTGCTTCCCTTCTCTCTCTGCCTGTCTCTCTGCCTACTTGTGATCTCTCTCTCTCTCTGTCTGTCAGTAAATAAATCTTTAAAAAAACAAACAAACAAACAAAAAAAAAAAACAAAGCAACTCAATTGTCAACCTAGATGGATATTAAAATCACCTGGACAGGAGGAGCAAGACAGTGGAGGAGTAGGAGTCCTAAATTTCGTCTGGTCCCAGGAATTCAGCTATATAGTGATCAAATCATTCTGAACACCTACAAACTCAACAGGAGATCAAAGAAAAGAATAGCAGCAATTCTATGAACAGAAAAGCAACCACTTACTGGAAGGTAGGACGTGTGGAGAAGTGAATCTGAGGCTATAAACAGGAAGATAGACCACAGGGGGAGGGGCCAGCTCCCAGCAAGTGGTGGAGCAGTGAGCACAAATTTAGAACTTTTAGAAGTCTGCTCCACTGAGGGATGCTGCTCCAGTGACTAAGTGGGGAGTGGAACACTTGTGAGGACAGTGTGATGTCAGGTCCCTCAGGGTCAGAGAAAGACCAGGGGTCCCTGAGTGCAGCAGAGTTCCCAGGTATCAGAGCAGGGAAGCCAGCTGCAGAGACAGAGCCAAGGAGGGGGACTCTTACCTTAAATTATGATCCAAGGCACAGTTGGCCCATTACTCTTTGAGTAGGGACCCAACAAGCAGTAGATCTCAGGAGACTCACCTTCCTCTCTCAGGGGACACGGTGCAGGAGCACACTGCAGGAATCTGCTGGGTTTGGAGACTCTGAACAGGGCCATGAGCCAGAGATAGAAATGCTCGGTCACAGGCTGGGTGAGCTCAGAGTGTGGCTGGAGACCAGGCAGACAGGAGGGATTGACTGCTTTTCTCTGAGGGTGCACCGAGGATGGGGCCCTGAGCTCTTGGTTCCTCCAGGCCAGAGATTGGGAGGCTGCCATCTTCATTCTTCTCCTCCAAAGCTGTACAGGAAGCGTTCAGGGAAAAAAGCTACCAAGAACGAACCCATGCAGATTATTTAGCCTGGTCCCCAGCAAAGGTGGTACAATTCTGCCTCAGGCAAAGACATTTGAGAATCACTGCAAAGACCCCTCCACCAGAAGATCAGCAAGAACATTCAGCCAAGACTGAATGTACTGATCAATGAGAACAGCAAAACTCCAGCACTAGAGGAATACAGTACATGAAATTCATGGCTTTATTTCCATGATTCTTTAGTCTTTCAAAGTTAAATTTTTTAAATTTTCATTTTGTCCTTTTTCTTTTTCTTTTTTATTTTTTTTAATTTTCCTCTTTCCTATTTTAACCAACATCTTATCAATACCTTTGTTAAAAATTTTTTTTAGGGGTGCCTGCGTGGCTCAGTGGGTTAAAACCTCTGCCTTCAGCTCGGGTCATGGTCTCAGGGTCCTGGGATCAAGCCCCACATCAAGCTCTCTGCTCGCCAGGGGGCCTGCTTCCCATCTCTCTCTCTGCCTGTCTCTCTGCCCACTTGTGATCTGTCTGTCAAATAAATAAATAAAAATCTTTTATAAAATCTTTTTTTAATTTTCATTTTTACAGTCATATTCCATCCCTTTATTATATTTAACCTTATTTTTTGTATATATCTAAGTTTTTCTTTCTTTAAAATTTTGGGATACAGACAAAAATATACCCTAAATCTAGTGTATGGGTTTGTTCAATCTCCTGTCTGATCACATTCAGCCCCCCGCTTTTTAAATTTATTTTCTCTTTTTTCAACCAGGTTCTTTTCAATTCCTCTTTTATAATCTTCTCAAATTTTCATCTTTACAGTCATATTCCATCTTTCATCATATTTACTCTTATTTTTGTGTGTGTGTGTATATATATATATATGTATATATATATATTTTTTTTTCTTTCTCTCTCTCTCTCTCTCTCTCTGTCTTTAAAATTTTGGGAGACAGTTTCTTCTAACAGACCAAAATACACCCAAAATCTAGTGTGTGGCTCAGTTCTATTCATCAGCCTGATCATATCCTTCTTCTTCTTTTTTTCTTTCTTTCTTTTCCTCCTGGTTGTCAGTCCCTTCTGATTTGTTTAGTGTATATTTTTCTGAGGTCGTTCCTACCATTTTATCATTTTGTTCTCTTACTAATCTGTCCTTTTCTGGACAAAATGATAAAATGGAAAAACTCACCTCAAAAAAAGGAACAAGAGGCAGTCCTAACTGCCAAGGACCTAATCAATACAGACAATAGTCAGATGTCAGAATTAGAATTCAGAATGACAACTATGAAGATACTAGCTGGGCTTGAAAAAAGCATAGAAGATACTAGAGAATCCCTTTCTGGAGAAATAAAAGAACTATAGTCTAACCAAGTTGAAATAAAAAAGGCTATTAATGAGGTGCAATAAAAAATGGAGGCTCTTACTGCTAGGATAAAAGAGGCAGAAGAGAGAATTAGTGATATAGAAGACCAAATGATGGAGAATAAAGATGTTGAGAAAAAGAGAGATAAACAGCTATTGGATCATAAGGGGGAGAATTCAAGAGATAAGTGATACCATAAGATGAAACAATGTTAGAATAATTGGGATCCCAGAAGAAGAAGAAAGACAGAGAGGGACAGAAGGTATACAAGAGCAAATAATAGCAGAAAACTTTCACAATATGGGAAAGGAAACAGACATCAAAATATAGGAGGCACAGAGAACCCCCCTCAAAATCAATAAAAATAGGTCAACACCCCATCTAATAATAAAACTTACAAGTCTTAGTGACAAAGAGAAAATCCTGAAAGCAGCTCAGGACAAGAGGTCTATAACCCACAATCGTAGAAATATTAGATTAGCAGCAGACCTATTCAAGGAGACCTGGCGGGCTAGAAAGGATTGGCATGATATGTTCAGAGCAGTAAACAAGAAAAATATGCAGCCAAGAATACTATATCCAGCTGATAAAAAGAGATAAAAAGCTTCCAGGACAAAGACTAAAAGAATTTGCAAATACCAAACCAGCCCTACAGGAAATATTGAAAGGGTCCTCTAAGCAAAGAGAGAGTCTAAAAGTAACAGACCGGAAAAGAACAGAAACAATATACAGTAACAGTCACCTTATAGGAAATGCATTGGCATTAAATTCATATCTTTCAATAGTTACCCTGAATGTAAATGGTCTAAATGCCCCAATCAAAAGAGACAGAGTATCAGAATGGATAAAAAATATAAGACCCATTGATATGCTATGTGCAAGAGACTCATTTTAGACCCAAAGACACCTCCAGATTTAAAGTGAGGGGGTGGAAAACAATTTACCATGCTAATGGACATCAAAAGAAAGCTGGGTGGCAATCCTTATATCAGGCAAATTAGATTAAGTCAAAGACTATAATAAGAGATGAAAAAGGACACTATATCATACATAAAGTGTCTGTCCAACAAGAAGGTCTAACAATTTTAAATATCAATGCCTTTATTTTTTTTTTTTTTTTTTTTTTTTTTTTTTTTTTTTTTTAAATTTTTTATTTATTTTCAGCGTAACAGTATTCATTGTTTTTTCACCACACCCAGTGCTCCATGCAATCTGTGCCCTCCCTAATACCCACCACCTGGTTCCCCCACCCTCCCACCCCGCCCCTTCAAAACCCTCAGGTTGTTTTTCAGAGTCCATAGTCTCTCATGGTTCACCTCCCCTTCCAATTTCCCTCAGCTCCCTTCTCCTCTCCATCTACCCTTGTCCTCTATATTATTTGATATGCTCCACCAATAAGTGAAACCATATGATACTT
The DNA here is from genome assembly GCF_963455335.1 of Martes martes. NCBI lineage: Eukaryota > Metazoa > Chordata > Mammalia > Carnivora > Mustelidae > Martes > Martes martes. Next base: position 73,538,227 of record NC_137898.1, on the reverse strand, counting down.
GACTTTCTCTGTTTGACTTATTTCACTCAGCATAATCTCTTCCAGTCCTGTCCATGTTGCTACAAAAGTTGGGTATTCGTCCTTTCTGATGGAGATTCCTCAGGAAATTAAAAATAGAGCTTCCCTATGACCCTGCAATTGCACTGCTGGGTATTTACCCCAAAGATACAGATGTAGTGAAAAGAAGGGCCATCTGTACCCCAATGTTTATAGCAGCAATGGCCACGGTCGCCAAACTGTGGAAAGAACCAAGATGCCCTTCAACGGATGAATGGATAAGGAAGATGTGGTCCATATACACTATGGAGTATTATGCCTCCATCAGAAAGGACGAATACCCAACTTTTGTAGCAACATATCAATGCCTTTAACATGGGAGCTGCCAATTATGTAAGCCAATTAATAACAAAATCAAAGAAACAAATCAACAATAATACAATAATAGTAGGGGACTTTAACACCCCCTTCACTGAAATGGGCAAATCATCTAAGCAAAAGATCAAGGAAATAAAGACACTAAATGACACACTGAACCAGATGGACATCACAGATATATTCAGAACATTCTATCCCAAAACAACAGAATACACATTCTTCTCGAGTGCACATAGAACATTCTCCAGAATAGATCACATCCTGGGTCACAAATCAGGTCTCAACTGGTATCAAAAGATTGGGATCATTCCCTGCATAATTCTAGACCACAATGCTTTGAAACTTGAACTCAATCACAAGAGGAAAGTTGGAAAGAACTCAAATATATGGAGGCTAAAGAGCATTCTACTAAAGAATGAATGGGTCAACCAGGAAATTAAAAATTCATGGAAACAAATAAAAATGAAACACACAACTGTTCAAAATCTATGGGACATAGCAAAGGCAGTCCTGAGAAGAAAGTATATAGCAATACAAGCCTTTCTCAAGAAGAGTCTCAATTACATAACCTAACCCTACACCTAAAGGAGCTGGAGAAAGAACAGCAAAGAAAGCCTAAACCCAGCATGAGAAGAGAAATAATTAAGATCGGAGTGGAAATCAATGAAACAGAAACCAAAAGAACAGTACAACAAATCAACAAAACCAGGCACTGGTTCTTTGAAAGAACTAATAAGATTGATAAACCCCTGGCCAGACTTATCAAAAAGAAAAGAGAAAGGACCCAAATTAATAAGATTATGAATGAAAGAGGAGAGATCCCTACCAACACCAAAGAAATACAAACAATACTAAGAACATATTATGAGCAAATCTATGCCAGCAAATTTGACAATCTGGCAGAAATGGATGCATTTCTAGAGACAAAGACTACCAAACCTGAACCAGGAAGAAATATAAAACCTGAAGAGACCCATAACCAGTAAGGAAATTGAAGCAGTAATCAAAAACAAAACAAAACAACAACAACAAAAAAACAAGAGCTCAGGGCCAGACCGCTTCCCAGGGAATTCTACCAAACATTTGAAGAAAAATTAATACCTATTCTCCTGAAACTGTTCCAAAAAATAGAAATGGAAGGAAAACTTCCAAACTCATTTCATTAAGCCAGCATTACCTTGATCCCAAAACCAGACAAAGAACCCATCAAAAAAGAGAATTACAGACCAATATCCCAGATGAACATGGATGCAAAAATTCTCACCAAATACTAGCCAATAAGATCCAACCATACATTAAAAGGATTACTCATCATAACCAAATGGAATTTATTCCTGGGCTGTAAGGTTGGTTCAACATCCACAAATCAAACAGTGTGATACAATGCATTAATAAAATAAAAAAGAAGAACCATTGGATACTCTCAATAGAGGCAGAAAAAAAACATTTGACAAAGTACAGCATCCTTTCTTGATCAAAACTCTTCACAGTGTAGGAACAGAAGGCACATACCTCAATATCATAAAAGCCATCTCTGCAAAACAGTGAATATCATTCTCAATGGGGAAAAACTGAGAGCTTTTGCCCCAGGATCAGGCACATGGCAGGGCTGTCCTCTATCACCACTGCTATTCAACATAGTACTAGAAATCCTAGCCTCAGCAATCAGACAACAAAAAAGAAATAAAAGGCATTTGAATCAGGAAAGAAGAAGTCAAACTCTCACTCTTTGCAGATGATTTGATACTTTATGTGGAACACCCAAAAGTCTCCACTCCAAAATTGCTAGAACTCACACAGGAATTCAGTGAAGTGTCAGGATATAAAACCAACGCACAGAAATCAGTTGCATTTCTATACACCAACAAGACAGAAGAAAGAGAAATTAAAGAGTCAATCCCATTTACAACTGCACCCAAAACCATAAGATATCTAGGAATAAATCTAATCAAAGAGGCAAGGAATCTATACTCAGAAAACTACAGAATATTCATGAAAGAAATTGAGGCAGAATCAAAGAAAAGGAAAAACATTACATGCCGCTTGTTTGGAAGAACAAATATTTTGAAAATGTCTATGCTACATAAAGCAATCTGTGCATTTAACGTAATCCCTGTCAAAATATTATCATTTTTTCAAAGAAATGGAACAAATAATCCTAAAATTTATATGCAACCAGAAACCTGAATAGTCAGAGGAATATTGAAAAAGAAAGCCAAAGTTGGTGGCATCACAATTCCAGACTTCAAACTCTATTACAAAGCTGTCATCATCAAGACAGTATGATACTGGCACAAAAACAGACACATAGATCAATGGAACAGAATAGAAAGCCCAGAAATAGACCCTCAACTCTATGGTCAACTAACCTTCAACAAAGCAGCAAAGAATGTCCAATGGAAAAAAGACAGTGTCTTCAGCAAATGGTATTAGGAAAATTGGACAGCCACATGCAGAAAAATGAAACTGGACCATTTCCTTACACCACACATGAAAATAGACTCAAAATGTGGGGCACCTGGGTGGCTCAGTGGGTTAAAGCCTCTGCCTTCAGCTCAGGTCATGATCCCAGGGTCCTGGGATCGAGCCCCGCATCGGGTTCAGTGGGAAGCCTGCTTCCCTTCCTCTCTCTCTGCATGACTCTCTGCCTACTTGTGATCTCTGTCTGTCAAATAAATAAATAAAATCTTTAAAAAAAAATAAAAAAATAAAAAAAATAAAAAAAATAAAATAGACTCAAAATGGATGAAGGACTTCAATGTGAGAAAGGAATCCATCCAAATCCTTGAGGAGAACACAGGTACCAACCTCTTTGACCTCAGCCACAGCAACTTCTTCCTAGAAACATCGCAAAAGGCAAGGGAAGCAAGGGCAAAAATGAACTATTGGGACTTCATCAAGATCGAAAGCTTTTGCACAGCAAAGGAAACAGTCAAGAAAACCAAAAGACAACTGACAGAATGGAAGAAGATATTCGCAAATGACATATCAGATAAAGGGCTAGTATCCAAAATCTATAAAGAACTTAGCAAACTCAACACCCAAGGAACAAATAATCCAATCAAGAAATGGGCAGAGGACATGAACAGACATTTCTGCAAAGAAGACATCCAGACAGACAACAGACACGTGAAAAAGTGCTCCACATCACTTGGCATCAGGGAAATACAAATCAAAACCACAATGAGATACCACCTCACACCAGTCAGAATGACTAAAATTAACAATTCAGGAAACGACAGATGTTGGAGAGGATGCAGAGACAGGGGAACCCCCCTACACCATTAGTGGGAATGCAAGCTGGTGCAGCCACTCTGGAAAACAGCATGGAGGTTCCTCAAAAAGTTGGAAATAGAGCTACCCTACGGCCCAGCAATCACACTACTGGGTTTTACTCTAAAGATACAAATGTAGTGATCTGAAGGGGCACCTGCACCCGAATGTTTATAGCAGCAATGCCCACAATAGCCAAACTATGGAAAGAACCTAGATGTCCATCAACAGATGAATGGATAAAGATGTCGTGTGTGTGTGTGTGTGTGTGTGTGTGTGTGTGTGTGTATGCAGCCATCAAAAGAAATGAAATCTTGCCATTTGCAACCACATTGATGGAACTAGAGAGTACTATGCTAAGCAAAATAAGTCAATCAGAGAAAGGTAATTATCATATGATCTCCCTGATATGAGGAATTTGAGAGACAGAATTGTGGGTTTGGGGGTTAGGGAAGGAATAAATGAAACAAGATGGGATCAGGAGGGAGACAAACCATAGGGTTTGTTTGACAACTGAGGGTTGCCGGGTGGAGGGGGTAGGGAGAGGGTGGTGGGGTTATGGACATTGGGGAAGACATGTGCTATGAAGTGTGCAAACCTGGCAATTAACAGACCTGTACTCCTGGGGCAAATAATACATATATGTTAATAAAAAATAGAAGATTTAAAAGAAAGACAATGTATTATTTGTTTCAGGGCTATAGGTCTGTGATTCATCAGTCTTACACATTTCCAGCACTCATAATACCACATACCCTCCCCAATGTCCATCAGTCTGCCATTCCATCCCTCCCAGTTCTCCCAACTCCAGCAACCCTCAGTTTGTTTCCTAAGACCAAGAGTCTCTTAAGGTTTGTCTTCCACTCTGGTTTTGTATTGTTTCATTTTTCCTTCCCTTCCCCCATGATCATCTGTCTTGTTTCTCAAATTCCTCAAATCAGTGAGATCATATGATTATTGTGCCTCTCTGATTGACTTATTTTGCTTAGCATGATACCCTGTAGTACCATCCACACTGTTGCAAATGGCAAGATTTGGGTGGTTTTGATGGCTGCATAATATCCCATAGTGTGTGTGTGTATCTCACATCTTCTTTATCTATTCATCTGTTGATGGGTATCTAGGTGCTTTTCATAGTTTGGCTATTGTGGACATTGCTGTTATAAACACTGGGGTGCATATACCCCTTTGGATCACTCATTTGTATCTTGTAGTGATACATTTTTAGTGATACTGGCTTGATGATGACAGCTTTGTAATAGAGCTTGAAGTCTGGAATTGTGATGTTGCCAACTTTGGCTTTCTTTTTCAATATTCCTCTGGCTATTTCGAGGTCTTTTCTGCATCCATATAAATTTTAGGATTATTTGTTCTATTTCTTTGGAAAAAATGGATAGGATTTTGATAGGGATTGCTTTAAACATGTAGATTGCTTTAGGTAGCATAGACATTTTCACAATATTTGTTCTTCCAATCCATAAGCATGGAATATTTTTCCATTTCTTTGTGTCTTCCTCAATTTCTTTCATGAGCACTTTATAGGTTTCTGAGTATAGATTCTTTGCCTTTTTGGTCAGGTTTATTCCTAGGCAACTTATTTTAATGAGGCCAGCATTACCTTGATCCCAAAACCAGACAAAGATCCCACCAAAAAAGAGAATTACAGACCAATATCCTTGATGAACACAGATGCAAAAATTCTCACCAAAATACTAGCCAATAGGATCCAACAGTACATTAAAAGGATTGTTCACCACGACCAAGTGGGATTTATTCCAGGACTGCAAGGTTGGTTCAACATCTGCAAATCAATCAATCTGATACAATACATTAATAAAAGAAAGAACAAGAACCATATGACACTCTCAATAGATGCTGAGGAAGCATTTGACAAAGTACAGCATCCTTTCTTGATCAAAACTCTGAATTCAAAGTGTAGGGATAGAGGGTACATACTTCAATATCATCAAAGCCATCTATGAAAAACCCACAGCGAATACATTATATGTTAATTTTAAAAAATCACCTAGGGAGTTTTCAGAGCCTTTTTTTTTTTTTAATGCTGATGCATAAATTTCACCAGAATCTCAAGCAATGGGATGCCAACACCAATATATATATACCTACATTAAGATCCCTATTCAATTCTAATCACAGAAAGGGCTGAGAAGCAAGAGTCTCCCTTGCTCCCCAGAGTGTGATCCTCCCACCAGTAGTAACAGTGTTACTTTCAGAGCTAGTTAGAAATGCAAAATCTGGGATGTGGTCTGGGATTCTGTATTTCTCAAGCAATTTATGAAAGTGGTCCATGGGCTGTTACAGAGAAATACATTTAAGAAACATTGGATTAGGAAGATGTATGCAAATTTATAAAAAGATTCTCTAAGAAGAGATGGGATATTCAGAATTGACCGCACTTAGCATAATACACTGGTACTTGGTTTTATTTTTTTTAGTTGTTGGCTTGTTTTTCATAGAATTCCTCTGATTAAAATGTTCCATGAACACACTTCAATAAATATTGGTATAACAATGTTTTTCAATGGAGAACTTTTGGCATTTTGGGTGTGGCACAGTGTTATTGACGGTTATTATTAAGAGCCTGTAATGAGCATTTTGGGAAGTTTCGTATTCCAGAACCCTCTTCACTAAAAGCAGCACTTTCTGGTGATTTTGGTTATTGAAAATACCTCCATAAATTACCAAACACTCTCAGGGGGGGTAGTGCTTCCCCAGGTTATGAGCTATCTTATAGCTGGTCATTAGGAACAAAGATTATGGGAGATTAAATTTACCAATCAAATTTTCACTGTGAATCTCTGAGCCATGTTAACTGGTCTAGATCATTTTTTGGTTGTCTTTGGCCCATTATGTAAAACATTGATAACTCCTAATGTCATAGATTGGCCAAGTCCTCTTTTACAGCATTTCTAAGAGTCACTGAGACCCAAGGTTGTTGGAGGGTCCTCCCCTGTGCAAAGATCACAGATGGGGAGCATTGCACTAATGATGTGGATGGGATTGCCTGGACCAGAAAGACCTTGAGATCACATAAAGTTTAGCCTTCCTTCCTCACCTTCCACATGTCTACCAGAGATTTTTTTTCTTAAATCACAGATCAGATTATGTCATTCTCATACTGAAAAATCCTTTATTGATTTCCTATTGCTAAAGACTAAAATCTAGATCCTTTGTGTGACATTTAAAAAGAGGCATAATACGTGAGCAAATTGCCTTTTCCACAGATAACTGTACACTCATGTTCACATGTTATTTCATTTCTCTGTCAATTCCGATAACATGAGCCTTTTCTGACTGAATTCTCTCTGTTTGCCAAATGAGCTATATACTTTATATCTCTAAGTTTTTGCTCTTATTACTTGGAATGCCCTTTTCAACTTGACTGCCTGATAAAAATCCTACTTAACTTTCAAATCATCTTTCAAATGTCACCTCCTCTGCAAAAAATTCCCCAACATTTCTGCCTCCCAGTCAGTTCTTTCTGCTCATGCCTTCAGACTCACTCCATCCATGACAGCAAACCACCTGGAATTTTAATGAGTGCTGGGTATGGTGGCAGAGATCTTTCTACCTTCCCCATGTTCCCTTTGAGCTCTTTGAGGAGAGCAATTTATGCAGACTTTGTGTCCTTCAGCATCATGCTGAGAAGGCAGATTTCATTGGTTCTGAGAGGCTTTACTTGTCCCTGCTCAGAGAGAAGAAACAGTTGTTAATCTAATTTATGGGACTGGCATGTAATGACCAACATTGTTCCACTAGCTGTTGGGTTATTTTGTCTAAATATGAGGAAAAACACTCTACTCTTTTCCTTCTATTTCCTGTCTCACAGATGACTAAGAAGACCGATGGAAAGATTATTGTTTCCTACTCCTTTGTGGTGAGAATGTTTGAGTCAGGGTCCTAAAACTGCCTCCTAAAGACAGAAATCTCAATCTCTCTGTCTCTCTTTCTCTTTGTCTGGTACCTCTGAGTGCCTTTGAGTGTGTGTTTCTCTTTGTCTTCTCTTTCTACTTGCCCATTTGTGTGTGTTGCTCTCTAACTCTGTCTTCCTCCCTTTTTGCCCTGTGAGTAGTTGGTAAGTGTAGAAGGCCTGCTGGTAAAGTCAATTCCTCCCTTAGGTGGGTAGGCTACAAATGTGGGTGGATTGTAGGAGGGTTCTATCAGACTTAAATTGAAGCCACATTCTTCAAACTGCTTTTACCTTGAGAGACCTGTACTTTGGAGTTACTGAGCTCTTGCTTGACGGAGTAAAAGTTTTTCACTCTCATTTCATTTTCTTCATTGTAGGCTTCCCATTAGATGTAGAGAACCCTCTGACTTAATCTCCAGCATGTTGTGTTTTAGAGGGTGATGGTCATAGGAAGTGCTAGGAAAAAAGAATAACAGCAGCTGTCTTGTGGTTATACTGATTCTGATTCTTTGGAAATGCAGACTAAATCAGAAAGGTTGGGTTTTCAGAAGGCAACTGTCACAAAGGAAGGCAGGTTCCATTTAAGTAAGACCATCTTAAGATGAGACCAAGAAAACTAAGATATTGGTGTTGGAAGACATCTGGGCTTGTTGTAGGAAGACACCATGGGGGAAAAGGCAACCTCAGTAAAAGCTGGTGTCTAGATGTGACATTATTGCAAATTTTTAGGTTTTGAAAGAATACAAGAGCATTTGAGACTCTTCACATGCTCTTCCTCTCTAATTCCCATCTCCCCAAATACCATCTGGATCTTTGTTGTGTTCTTTGTAATGACAGTCTGAACTACACTAAGTCCTAGTTCCTAGAAATACAATTTTGCTTAGCATGATTTGTGAAAGTACTATATTGTTTTTGCAATTTTTAGAGAGAAAGAACATGTGCAGTAGTAGAGCTGATTATGTGATATTCTTCTGGGTCCTACCGAATTTTGAATTCTTTATAAAAGTGGACCTTCTTAGAGTAGGATTAATATAACTCTGAAGATGCTGAAGGAGCCACAGCTATGCAGAGGAATCCAGATATTACTTGAGAGAAATTCTTTGAGTTGAAACAGAGCATACTAAGATATTAAGTCATTGAAAACTTCTGATTTGGGTGTCTACAAAAGTTGGGTGATTTCATTTTGGGGATTTAACTTTTCTTACAGAGGACAGAAGTAATGTTATTTAAATATTAAAAATAAAAAGTATTTAAATATTTAAATATTATTTAAATATTATTTAATATTTATTTAACTATTAAATATATTATCATTAAATGATAATTATTTTAAATTATTTAAACTAAAAATAATTATTAAATAACAATTATTTAATATTATTTAAATATTATTTAATATTATTTTAAAAATAAAATTTTTTTATGTTACAAAAACTGTATTGTTTTGAATAATCTTACACTGTTGCAGCACACACGCTGTCCTCCATGCCCTGGTAAGACAAACTGGGCTATTTAAGAAGGAAAATGGCAGAAGGAAAATGGAAGATGGGAAATTAAATTGGAATAAAGTATAATTAATATTATTTCTTCACTTATTTTAGATTTATCTGAACATAAACACTGTCTTGTCCTAGAAGAACAGGAAGTATCAGTGATAATAGAGATTAGGAAGTAACACGAGGAAGGTAAGTACAGATCACACATGATCTGTTTGCTAGTCTTTCTCCTTGATGGGCTTATAAATATGCCTGGTTGACCATGGATATTACAATAGCCCTTGGTATGAAAGAACAAAATCTGAGGAACATCAAAAGAAACCTCCTTTTTCTGATATTCTCGCTTTAGCTCCTTTAGAATTTCTACAAGGGAATTTCTGTTTTACTACCCCATCTTTCCCTTCACTCACTCTTCACTGTAGCAATAACAGCAAATAGTTGGACTGGTAAGAATTTGTCATTCAATAGACCGCATTTCCTCTACCAGTTGTTGTTCTTTACTTGAACTCACCAGTCATGCAATACATGGTCTTTTATTGGAACTATATTTGCTCTCAGGCACATTGAGTGCTCATGTGCTCTTATCTTCTCAAATATGCATTGCTTTCATGCAATAATCATATTGCCAGACAAGGAAAACTCCATCTTCTGACTACATTACTCCCCCTTAAAATTTGCCCTGCCATTCTTGAGCTTTCCATTTCTCAGGTCATTTAGTGCATAAGCAGTTCCCTGGTCCCCGTCATTATGCCCCAAGGTTTATAGATTTAAGAAGGGAGTGAGATGCCTCATTTTCATACCAGTGTAAATCCACACTCTCTTCCTTTTGGGATAATTATGAATTAACTTCTCTGTTAATAAATTTATTCTTTGATCTCTATTTAGACTGCTTTATGTTTATCTGGCACTGATTTTGTCTTTGATGTCTTATTTAGATTCCCCTCTCTGCTTTAGTAATCTTGCCTGAGCCATCACCCAGTGGACTTTCATTTCTGTTTCTTCTCTTGATTTTGATTTCACCTAAAGTTACAAACAACCACACTCATTTCATCTTTTGATCTGTCCTTTCCCCATCCCTCCCCCCAACCCTGGCCTGCTTTCCCAAGGAGGGGATTGGGCTCACATTATGACATTGCAATTGCTCTATAAAAGTGTTATATTTGGGGGCACCTGGGTGGCTCAGTGGGTTAAAGCCTCTGCCTTCAGCTCAGTCATGATCCCAGGGTCCTGGGATTGAGCCCCACATCAGGCTATCTGCTCAGTGGGGAGCCTGCTTCCTTTCCTCTCTCTCTGCCTGCCTCTCTGCGTACTTGTGATCTCTGTCTGTCAAATAAATAAATAAATAATCTTAAAAAAAATAGTGTTATATTTGAATCCCCATCTCCCCAGTACTATTGCAAAGGGAGACATGATTAACAAAGAAAACAACGTCTTTAACCTCTCTGAAAGTAATCTCTAGGAATTAAACATAGGCCATCTTTGGAACTGGGAACAAACAAACTGGGAGCCCAGATTGAATTTCATGTTGCTTACTCTTAGAGAATTTAGGGTAATTAACTTTTCTGGACAGCCATTGTAGCTAGTCCTTCAGGGATCCATTGAGGAACCTTATGGAAAAGAACTTACTCCAAAAGTAGAGAGGCCATTTGACAAACTAAATTCATCATCAATAAGGAGGATAATTATGAGTATGAGAATGTAAGCTGCTCATATTCTCTCTAAAGCAACACAAATAAATTAAAATCCGGTATGGAGGGGCGCCTGGGTGGCTCAGTGGGTTAGGCCTCTGCCTTCAGCTCAGGTCATGATCTCAGGGTCCTGGGATCGAGCCCCGCATCGGGCTCTCTGCTCAGCGGGGAGCCTGCTTCCTCCTCTCTCTCTCTGCCTGCCTCTCTGCCTACTTGTGATCTCTGTCTGTCAAATAAATAAATAAAATCTTTAAAATTGGGTATGGATAGACCAAATAAGATATAAAATGCCTGTTTGCAGATTCACTCCCTGGCTATTGCAATGTGGTCCCTGGCTTTCCCTCCTCTCTCTCTTCCTCTTTTCTTACCCTCTAGTCTGATATTTCTGTTCAGTTCTAACAGAGGGCAAATTAACTGTCTTTTTTGTCATCTTGTCATTTGTTGTTTACAGATACCTTTGGTGACTTTCCAAAATGTTTCCTAAAGTATAACTCACTCCCTAAGAGAAAATACATTATGAGTTGTTAAGATCATAATTCTTTTTCACCTCAATGAACAACTCTCAAATTTTTTATCCAGTGCCTTCTCTGCAATACCAGACATGATAAACAGCCACTGCAGGGGCCTTATCAGTGTCACCGTAGGCTGACATGGTCTGGTTGAATGGATTACACAAGTATTCCATGGCGATTATTGATTGTTGTTTGCACCAAGTGAAAAGATATCTGTGGTAAATGCTATTGAAGATCGTTGCTGCATGTGTAGTTTGCTTATTACAATTGTTCATGGAAATGTTAGTTGCAATTCAATAATTCTCTTTAGTGTCTGAATGTTTCTAACCTTGATTAACTTATTAATGCTGTATACTCGTGCTGTGGTGTTCTCCTTAATTTTTTCTGTAAACCTAACCTTATAAAAACATTATATCTGCATATAACCACATCTACACACAGTCATTTAATCAATTAGATTTCAGTTGAAAGCTATGTACAAAGACCTTAAGTAGATCATGCTTAAGATATAAATTGTATTGTAAGTAATTTCTGATAATATCTCTACCTTGCAGGAGATTTCATATATAGACTGCTACCAGATCATCAGATTATAGTTTTGGAAATGATTTACAATACAATTTATACTTTACTTAAGGTCTTTTTGTATAGTTCTCAATTCAAACCTAATTGATTAAATATACATATATGTATGTGTATATGTGTGTATATATGTGTATTACATTTTACTTTTCAGATTTGTATACACAAATAAAGCAGTTATAAATTAATTATTCCATGTAACTTTGTTTTATAAATAATGAGTTTGAATTCCACATTGATAAGAATTATCTAATCTAACAGAGTGGGATTCACAGCTGTTTCTCCCACGATACTGGGTATGCAATAAAGGACCTGCTAGTTGACACAATTATAGCATGCTAACTTTAGTTTGTTAGAATTGAAAAGCATTCTATCTGTGTGGGACTTCAGCCTTAGATACTACTTTTTCCTCTACTACATGGGAAGAGATATTCTAGATTTGGATTAAAGGAAAAATTTTTGTGTAGTGATTATCTTACACCACCTATATTATTATATTTAATGCAAGAGGCAGGGTTCTTAATATGTTTTTTTATAATTTCTCAGGCCAAGGAAATATATCTTTGTATATCTCAAAGCAAAGGCCTAGAGTACTATATATCAATTTTTAAACTGTCATAGGAAATCACTATGATTATATAAGTATTATTATTACCATTATCTTTGTGTATATTAATTATTTCTACATGAGGAACTTGGTAATTCACTATCCAATCAAGAAAATGGAGCATCTTTGAAGATTCTGAACTTCATAAAATCTATTTATAAGCCCCATAGAAAGCAAATCCATTATTTTATAGACATATCACATGTCTGTTGTCAAATAGCATTACTGTATCCCTTATTTAGTACACTTAGAATTAAATACCATTTATTATTCCCATCATTATGAAAAATGATGTGTTATAATAAACATAACATTTTTAATATGATATTTATTAGAAATATCAAGAGCATTCAAGTATTAGGCAGAATTAGTTAAGATGAGTTTCATTGCTATTTTCAGCTCCCAAAACTCGTTAATTTGTTATTTTATCAATTACAAGGCCTACATTTTGTTCTAATTCCACTTACAATTGTGTGATCATTGATGAGTCATTCATATGTCTAATTCTATAAAGCCATATGGCTCCTCTCTAAAAATCTGAGATATATAATCTACACTTAATCAGTGAGAGGATTAATCTAAAGGAAATTTTTAAAAAAATGTATTGAGTAAAGCTTCATAGTTTCAGTTGTAAGTGACAAAAACACAATTTAAAGTAAATTAATAAAACAGGTGGTGGAGGGATTTCTTGGAAAGTAAGAAGTCATTTAATTTTTTTTTTAAGATTTATTTATTTTAGAGAAAGAGCAGGGAAAAGGGCAGAGACAGAGGGAGAGAAAGAACCTTAAGCAGGCCCCCACTAAGTATGGAGCCACCTTGGGGTTTGATCCCAGTAGCCTGAGACCATACCTGAGTCAAAATCAAGAGTTGGATGCTTAACCGACTGAGCCACTGGGTGCCCCTGGAAGCCTTTACTTTCCTAAAGTTAATTATTTTTAATTAATACATAACATATATGTATTATTTGCCCCAGGGGTACAGGTCTGTCAGTTGTTAAGTGTGTAACTTCACAGCACTCACCATATCACATACCCTCTCCAATGTCCATAACCCAACCACCCTCTCCACAGCCCCTCCCCCCAGCAACTCTCAGTTTGTTTTGTAAGATTAAGAGTCTCTTATGGTTTGTCTCCCTCCTGATCCCATCTTGTTTCATTTATTCCTTCCCTACCCCCCAAATCCCCAATTCTGTCTCTCAAATTCCTCATATCAGGGAGATCATATGATAATTATCTTTCTCTGATTGACTTATTTGATATGATAATTATCTTTCTCTGATTGACTTATTTTGCTTAGCATAGTACTCTCTAGTTCCATCCACGTGGTTGCAAATGGCAATATTTCTTTTTTTGATGGCTCCATAGTATGTATATACATAGTATGTGTGTGTATATATATATATATATATATATATGACATCTTTATCCATTCATCTGTTGATGGACATCTAGGTTCTTTCCATTGTTTGGCTATTGTGGGCATTGCTGCTATAAACATTCGGGTGCAGGTGCCCCTTCAGATCACTACATTTGTATCTTTAGAGTAAAACCCAGTAGTGTGATTGCTGGGCCGTAGGGTAGCTCTATTTCCAACTTTTTGAGGAACCTCCATGCTGTTTTCCAGAGTAGCTGCACCAGCTTGCATTCCCACTAACGGTGTAGGGGGGTTCCCCTGTCTCTGCATCCTCTCCAGCATCCGTCATTTCCTGACTTGTTAATTTTAGTCATTCTGACTGGTGTGAGGTGGTATCTCATTGTGGTTTTGATTTGTATTTCCCTGATGCCAAGTGATGTGGAGCACTTTTTCACGTGTCTGTTGTCTGTCTGGATGTCTTCTTTGCAGAAATGTCTGTTCATGTCCTCTGCCCATTTCTTGATTGGATTATTTGTTCCTTGGGTGTTGAGTTTGCTAAGTTCTTTATAGATTTTGGATACTAGCCCTTTATCTGATATGTCATTTGCGAATATCTTCTTCCATTCTGTCAGTTGTCTTTTGGTTTTCTTGACTGTTTCCTTTGCTGTGCAAAAGCTTTCGATCTTGATGAAGTCCCAATAGTTCATTTTTGCCCTTGCTTCCCTTGCCTTTGGCAATGTTTCTAGGAAGAAGTTGCTGTGGCTGAGGTCAAAGAGGTTGGTACCTGTGTTCTCCTCAAGGATTTGGATGGATTCCTTTCTCACATTGAGGTCCTTCATCCATTTTGAGTCTATTTTCATGTGTGGTGTAAGGAAATGGTCCAGTTTCATTTTTCTGCATGTGGCTGTCCAATTTTCCTAATACCATTTGTTGAAGACACTGTCTTTTTTCCATTGGACATTCTTTGCTGCTTTGTTGAAGGTTAGTTGACCATAGAGTTGAGGGTCTATTTCTGGGCTTTCTATTCTGTTCCATTGATCTATGTGTCTGTTTTTGTGCCAGTACCATACTGTCTTGATGATGACAGCTTTGTAATAGAGTTTGAAGTCTGGAATTGTGATGTCACCAACTTTGGCTTTCTTTTTCAATATTCCTCTGACTATTGAGGTTTCTGGTTCCATATAAATTTTAGGATTATTTGTTCCATTCCTTTGAAAAAAATTGATGATATTTTGACAGGGATTGCATTAAATGTACAGATTGCTTTATGTAGCATAGACATTTTCACAATATTGGTTCTTCCAATCCATGAGCATGGAACGTTTTTCCATTTCTTTGTGTCTTCCTCAATTACTTTCATGAGTATTCTGTAGTTTTCTGAGTATAGATTCTTTGCCTCTTTGGTTAGGTTTATTCCTAGGTATCTTATGGTTTGGGGTGCAATTGTAAGTGGGATTGACTCCTTAATTTCTCTTTCTTCTGTCTTGCTGTTGGTGTATAGAAATGCAACTGATTTCTGTGCATTGATTTTATATCCTGACACTTTACTGAATTCCTGTGTGAGTTCTAGCAGTTTTGGAGTGGAGACTTTTGGGTTTTCCACATAAAGTACCATATCATCTGCAAAGAGTGAGAGTTTGAATTCTTCTTTGCCAATTTGGAAGCCTTTTATTGGAGGCATTTACTTTTAAATACATTTCATGACCAGATGGACTGTGATGGCTAGGTTCAGGCAATAATATGATTGGTCAGTTTTGAGCACATGTCCACATTTGTGCTTGTGTTTGTCTTGTTCTATGACCCAAGAAGCAGCAAAGAAGTGTATTCAATGCCAATGATAACACTAACATTAAGTCCCCAAATGGTTTTGATTAAAGGGCTACATATTGGTGTAAGTGAGCTCCCTCCACATTAAAGCAGAATTTAAGGGGATAACACTTGCACATATACAATTTTCTATATTAACAATATAATAAATAGATGTTAATATTTTATGCAGTATGCATTTATATCTTCTTAGAGATCTAGATAACTCATTTGTTCAAATAAAAACTTGTATATTGGTTTACTAGGGCTGCTGTAACAAAATACCCAAGCTGAGTGGCTTAAACAACAGAAATTTCTCACAGTTTTGGAGGCTGGACACCTGAAATCAGCATGTTGTCAGGATTAGTTCCATCTGAAGGCTATGGGGGAAGATTTGTTCCAGGCCGCTCTCCTTGCATTGCAGATAGCCATCTTCATATTCACATGGAATTCTACCCGTACACATACATGTCTGTGTCCAAATTTCTCCTTTGTGTAACACCAGTTATACTGGATAAAATTTCACCCAAATGACTCATTCTAACTTGATTACTTCTGTAAAGACTCTATTTCTAAATAAGGTGTATTTTGGGGTGCTAGGGGTTAGGATTTCAACATGTGAATTTTGAGGGACACAACTTGACCCGTAACAACTAGAATAGGTCTCACTGAAACTTTAGCTGTAGATTCATAAAGTTCCTCTCTCTTTTGAATAATCCACTCTTCTTTCACCTTTTCTATGTTAGTAGAAAATGTACTATCCTTTTTTAATGTGGCTTCCTCCCTTGAGTTGTGTATTTTCAGAATCCCACAACTTATTCAGTCCAGAGGGGCTGCCTGAGAATATTCAGAGCAAGAAACTTAATGAATTTAATCATTCTAGTAGTGGCCTTTCTGTCCAGCTGCCATTTCTTCTGTCACAGGCTCTCAGTGCTGCTATTGTAAGGTGTCCCAGATAGTCAGGATATTCTCATTGTCCACTATTCCAGTGGCTGGTCAGGCAGGACATTCTAAGGTGATAGGAAATGGAAGAAAGAAAGGATTTTTCCTAAGTATGATGTTTGCCCATAGTAGCCATATGGACAGACTGGGCTGTCAAGATGACTGCCCCTGAACAAGCCATGGATGTAAATCCCCTCACAATCTGTGGTAACACTGAGTTGGAGAACAGCCAGAAGCCTCTGCATTGGGTCTCCAGGATTACTGTTTTTATTTAGCCTTATATACTGAATGACTATTCCCAGAGCACTGCTGCTGTATTAGAGCAATTGGGGGAGCAAAAAGAGGAGGGTGGAAGGTTTGAGTCCTTTCCACACAGTTTTTCTTTTATGATACTACCTTTTTCCACAGTCATTCAGTCCTGGAAGTGAGCCTGATTCACTCGTCCTGACTATTCCAAGTAAGTATCCCTGGGATGACCTTGATATTCTTTCTGCCAACATTCCTCACCTGGTTGACTTCAAGCCACGGGATCAGAGAGATTTTAATAAAATCAAGCTGAAAAAGGACAGGGGTTCAATATAGGCTCTAGCCTACATCTCTCTCTTTGAGGCTCTTTGCTTCTATGTAGATATATTAACTGCCTTAGTAATAATATAAAATGGATAGATGTTATCAATTAATGACAACCCTCCAATAATGGTTCAGTCCACTTTTTTGCTGGAGTGGCAAGGGCCCCCTTTCCTTTTGTGACCTTAGCTGGAGGGAGCATTCAAGGGATTCTTCCTAGAACAACAATGACATCAGAAAGTTCCACTCCTTCAAAACAATATTTTTAAATGTTAAAAAAATGAAGATTCTTACATAAATATATATCAAACACATTTCAAAAATTTGATTATTTAAAAGAAATAGCAAGTTGGTAAAACTGGTTCAAAAACATTAATTTGTTGTATCTTATAGAAACAGAGAACAGACTGGTGTTTGCCAGAAATGGGAAGTGGGGAGTGGGCAAAATGGATGAAGGCAAAGGGAAAGTACAAATTTCCAGTTATAAGATTAAAAAGTCTTAGGGATGTAGTATACAGCATGGTAACTGTAGTTAATAATATTGCATATTTGAAAGTTGCTAAAAGAGTACATATTAAAAATTCTCATCATAAAAAATTGACAACTATGTATGGTGATAGATGTTAACAAGATTTATTGTGATGATCATTTGCAATATATACAAATATTGAATCATGCTTTATATCTGAAACTAATATAATGTTATATGCCAATTATAGTTTTAAGAAAGAGAGATTCATACAATGGAATTCTATACAGCAATAAGAATAAACAAACTATGATTATACACACCAACTTGGATGAGTCTCCCAAATTTAATGTTGAATTTTTAAATAAGTCAGAAAAGAAATAGCACATACTGTATGATTATTATAATCAAGTATAGTGTATATATATGATGATGATATATATGACATAGGTAAGTTTTGAATTGCATAAATACATAAAATGCAATGCACTACATATATATACATATATATATGTATCCACATATATATGCATATATATATATAGACTATATATATATATACATATATGGAAAACTAATCTATGTGATTAGAAGTCAGATAGTGGTTACGCTTCTATGGCTTGGCTGTAATTGTAGGGGTTTCTAGACTGGAGCCATGGTCTGCACCCTGACTTGAGTGCTAGGTTACCCTGGGTAGGTTCAATTTGTGAAAATTCATTGAGCTGACACTTACACATAATTCTCCTCCCCCTAAGGACAAAGAACTTGTGTAGAACATATTTATCTATTCAGCTGGAAGAGAAATGTGCAAATATATTTGCTGTATTAGACACAAAAGTGGCTAATACCTTCCATGTCATTAAAACTATAACCTTTGGGGTTATCTTTTCTCCTGGATAAGAATTATTTTAATTTTTTTCTGGACCAAAAAATATTTTTAATTTAGCAATTTTCTAAAAGTTTAAAAAAGTTTACAACTATACAGAATCTATGAATAGGGCTCTAATCACTAGTAAATCCTAAGTCAAATATACATTCACCAAGGAAATAAAATACTCCTGGGTTTTGTGGCTAATTTAGCAAACTTATTTCTGCATTCATTTTCTTTTCTTTTTTTAAAGGTTTTTTTTTTTAAAGATTTATTTATTTATTTATTTGTCAGAGAGAGAGAGAGAGGAGCGAGAGTGAGCACAAGCAGACAGAGTGGCAGGCAGAGGGAGAAGCAGGCTCCCTGCCGAGCAAGGAGCCCGATGTGGGACTCGATGTGGGATCATGACCTGAGCCGAAGGCAGCTGCTTAACCAACTGAGCCACCCAGGCATCCCAACTGCATTCATTTTCTTACTAACTATATAAGTTTTTATTTGTAAAATAGTCTTTGAAATTTGAGATGGGCCTGTTTTATGTTCCTTAATATGACATTGAAAAATCTAAAATATATTTTTGTGTTACTTCCACATTTTGGATTTTATTTTACTCCCTTTAAAGTTATATGCTGCATAAACAATAGCTTTAGGAAGGAAATCTATCTTTAAAATGGAAAATTCTCTCACTTAAAAATAAATTTAAAAAATTTTACATTGGCAGATTCCCAACTGTATGCTATTATAAAGAACCAAGGTCTTAAACTTTCTCATTAACTGCTTGTATTACGACTTAGCCTTCAGCAAGTTAGTGGACTACAAAAAAAAAAAAAAAAGTAAGTTTTTGTCCTAAAACATTTGAACATCAAAAATATGCCTATTTATCATGATAGAATTTAATCCTCACAACAATTTGGCAAGGTTGTTATTAATGCTGCCACTAATTCACCAAAATACTTAAGTAATTGGTCCAAGATCACTTGACCTACAAATAATGGAACTTGATCTTGAGCCCTGTTATCTTGGCTCCTAAGTCCAGGATCTTTTCCCTACACCATTTCAAAGACAACTGCTCTACAATTTGCCAGGGAGCATGTTGGAGGAGTGAAATTTAATGAGGCCATTATCAAGAGTTTATCCTAAAAGTTCTAATAAAATGAAATCAATTCTGTTTGAAATGACTATGTGAGCATCAAAGAATGTCAACTATTCTAATTCCACATGAAGGAAAACCAATGTCTGTTTATTTTCTGTCTCACAATACATTTCAGATATGGTAAATGTGGAAAAAGAAGGAAAAAAGATGTTACTAGGGCTAGGGTTACAGTCATTGTTATTGGTTTGAATCAATGATCTTTAAAATCAAGCAGAGACTGTTAATGGAAGGAATGTGTGGTGAAGTTGTAGAGTCAGCCTGGAGTCCTAGATTCTAATCATACTCTACCACTGAATCTGCAGGGCCTGATCAAGTTAATGTGTCTTTCTGGGCTTCTGTTCCTTGTTGGGTAAACTAACTGGTTGAGCTATATTGTCTCCCAAGTACATTTTAGCTTTAATATTTCCTGAACTTATTAAGGAGTCAGTAAGAGAGGCAAAGAATATGTGTATAGTGACATTGCTTTCTTGCTTAAAAACTTCTAATGACTCCTCAATGCATTGTTATTAGGAAATTACTTAATTTCTCTGTGTCCTAATTTTCTTGCTTGCATTGTGTGACGATTTAAATAAGATTATATATGTAAAAAATACCACAATACTCAGGAAATGATAAGCACTTAAAAAGTACTGACTAGTATCATTGACTATAGGATTAAGTTGATTTTATTTTACTTTATTTTTTTAGAGAGAGAGAGATAGAGCACAAGTGGGGCAGGAAGGGCAGAGGGAGAGGGAAAAAGAGAATCCAAGCAGGCTTTATGCTCAGCGCGGCACCCGCTGGGGCTTGATCTCAGGACCCTGAGATCATGACCTGAGCCAAAACCAAGCATGAGACACTTAAATGACTGAGCCACTCAGGCATTCTGGGATTAAGTTGATTTTTTATGTGACTTGTCTAACCCTCTTTAATCTGCATTTTGTCCACCTAACTAGCATGGTCTACCACCATTCTCTGCCTTATACATCATGCTGAAAAACACAATAAAGTCTTTATTTTTTCATTTTTCACCTTTGAAGGATCATTTTGCAGGATAAAGAATCCTACATTAGTAGCGTTTTTTTCCTCTCATCAAGTAAGTCTCTTGTTTCATCTCTCATTTCTCTTCACTCTCTTCTTGCTTACATGATTTCTGAGAAGTTGGATATTTTTCCCTCTGGTTTCTTTCCGGATGTTTTTCTTTATCTTTGGTTTTTTTGGTTGTTTGCTATTTTTTATTTAGTAAAGTAATCTTACACCAACCACAGGACTCGAACTCATGATCCCAAGATCAAGCGTCTCATGCTCTTGCAACTGAGCCAGTCAGGTGCCTTATAATTTAAATATAATATGCCTAGGTGAAAGTTCTTGGCATTTATCCTGCTTGGTGTTTTCAGAGCTTCCTGGATCTATGATTTGATGTCTGATATTAAATTGGGGGAAATTTTCAGTTATTATTGCTTCAGATTTTCTTATGTTCTCTTCTTTCTTCTTCTGGTATTCCCATTACACATATGTTATGTCTTTATAGTTGTCCCACAGTTATTGGACATTCTGAGGTTTTTTTTTCAGTCATTTTTTTCACTGTGTTTTTCAGTTTAGGCAGTTTCTATTTAGCTATCCTCAAGCTCAGAGAGTCTTTCCTCAGCTGTCCACTCTACTAATAAAACCACTAAATATTATTAATCAAATTGATTAATAATTAATATTTATTTATTTATTTATTTATTATTTTAAGAGAGAGAGAGCCCACAAGTTGGGGGAGGGGCAGAAGGAGAGAGGATCCAAGCAGACTTCCTGGCTGAGCGAGGAGACCAACATGGGGCTCAATCTCAGGACCCTGAGATCATGACCTGAGCTGAAATCCAGAATTGGATGCTTAACTGACTAAGTCACTAAAGACATTCTTTATTTTTCTTTCATTTATCTCTACTGCAACTTTTTTTTAATTCTTTCTTCGAAACTCCATCTCTCTGCTTGTCTTGCCCCATCTATTCTTGAACACTGTCTACTTTACCCATTAGAGTTATGAACATATTAATCACAGTTGTTTTAAATTTTTAGTCTGATAATTCTGACGTGTGCTAGATCTTAATCTGTTTGTGTTGCTTGCTCTGTCTCTTAAAACTGTAGGTTTTTTGGTCTTTTGTATGCTTTGTACTTTTTTCTTGGTAGTTGGACATGATGCACTGGGTTAAGGAACTGCTGAAAATAGGCCCTTAGTTAATGTGGTGGTGAATTGTTGGGGGAGGGGAAACATTCTATAGTTCTATGAGTAGTCTTGGTCTTTTAGTGGGTCTGGGCCACAGCACTGTGAACTTCACAAGTGCTTCTCAGTTCCTCCTGCACTTACATGGGAAAAGGTGGCTAGAGTGGGTTGGAGCTGGGTATTTTCTTTATCTTGCACAGAAGGCTAGAAGTGTCTAGAAGTGTGTATTTCTCTTCCTCCCTCTGGAAGTCTAAAGCTGGGTGGAAATAGGTATTTCCCTTTTCCCAGTGAGTTAGGCTCTAAGAAAGAAGGAAGGAAGGAAGGAAGGAAGGAAGGAAGGAAGGAAGGAAGGAAAGAAGAAAGAAAGAAAGAAAGAAAGAAAGAAAGAAAGAAAGATTGATTAGACTCTGGTTGAATAGTTTCTCCTAAGGACAGAAGGTGTTAAGAAGAACAGAGCACTTATCAGACACATGAAAAAATGTTCATCATCACTAGCCATCAGGGAAATTCAAATTAAAACCATATTGAGATACCACCTTACAGCAGTTAGAATGGCCAAAATTAGCAAGACAGGAAACAACGTGTGTTGGAGAGGATGTGGAGAAAGGGGAACCCTCTTACATTGTTGGTGGGAATGCAAGATGGTGCAGCCACTTCGGAGAACAGTGTGGAGATTCCTGAAGAAATTAAAATTAGAGCTTCCCTATGACCCTACAATTGCACTACTGGGTATTTACCCCAAAGATACAGATGTAGTGAAAAGAAGGGCCATCTGTACCCCAATGTTTATAGCAGCAATGGCCACAGTCGCCAAACTGTGGAAAGAACCAAGATGCCCTTCAACGGACGAATGGATAAGGAAGATGTGGTCCATATACACTATGGAGTATTATGCCTCCATCAGAAAGGATGAATACCCAACATTTATATCAACAGACAGAACTGGAGGAGATTATGCTGAGTGAAATAAGTCAAGCAGAGAGAGTTAATTATCATATGGTTTCACTTATTTGCGGAGCATAACAAATAACACGGAGGACATGGGGAGATGGAGAGGAGAAGAGAGTGTGGAAGGGGAGGTGAACCATGAGAGACTAGGGACTCTGAAAAACAACCTGAGGGTTTTGACGGGGTGGGGGGTGGGAGGTTGGATGAGCCAGGGGGTGGGTATTATGGAGGGCACGCATTGCATGGAGCACTGGGTGTGGTGCAAAAACAATGAATTCTGTTACACTGAAAAGAAATAAAAAAAAAATATACATATCAAAAAAAAAAAAAAGAAGAAGAAGAACAGAGCACTCTGTTGTATTTCAAAATGGTGACTTTTCCTGCTTTCTCTGCAGAAAGAATGAGGGGATTTTTCACTGATATTCCCTGTGAGAACCTGGTCAAGCTCTTGAGGTAAAACTCATAAAAATGTAGGAGCCTCCATCTTCCCTCCTTTGTGGCTGAGCCCATGGAGCTTTTGACTCTCAAACTTGTCCACACTGACCTCCAGCAATTCATCAATTATGGTTTAGGATTTGCTATCCCAGCTCTGGTTCCCCTAAAGGATTCTGCTCCAGCAAGTTGTGATTCTCTGTTCTGCTTGCCTGTCTATCTAACTCTGGAGACAATGGTTTTCCTCGTGACCTCATTATGGATACAAAAAGGAGTTCTTGAGTTTTCAGGTTGTTCAGCTTTTCACAAATTGTAGGGATGGAGTGGTCATTACCAAGCCTCATACATGATAGACCAGAAATTGGAAGTTTCTAGAATGAAACTTGCAGGACTTACTTTGTACACTATTGCAGATATCCATCAGAAAACTGAAAATTGGTGTTGATAGTTCATGCATTAAAAAATGAAGGCTAAAGATATCAATTTTGAAGATGAAGGTAATATTAAATGGATGAGCTTTCCAAGGAAAGGACATAGAATAGATATATGGATGTAGAAACTTGGCCCCTTGACCCCCATTTTTGACAGTATAGTATAACATTTCTTATAGGGTTTATCTTCTCTGTTCTAAAGATTTGATCCTAAAGTAGTTTAGAACACTGACAGTGTAAATATTAACATGTAAACATTATATAACATGTAATATTATATAACATGTAAATATTATACATGTATTAACTTGTATTAAATAAAATCTAGGTGGCACATGCACATATCATTCTAAGACACCAAATCAAGAGTTCTCAGGTTATAATTTCATTACACAAGACTTATAAATCTTCCTGACTTCACTGACACTTTTAATTATTGAGTGACATGCCTAGTCCTAAAGTAGCTAGTCTACATAATTAGTCATTTTGTTTCTTGTGTTTTTACTAATCTCGATACTATACTCAATAATTTGAAAATCTGCCTTCTGCCATTGTGGAAAGCATAAACAAGAAGTTTAATGTATTTGTCATTTAACATTTTGACTAATTATTTTCCAGTGAATTCAAACCTAGAACAATTTTGTTTTATGAGAAAGATTTATTTTTTTAGTGATGTTGGCCTTTAGGTGTGTTTGACTTTGTAGTGTCAAATAACCAGTTTGCTTGATTTTACCTCTCACAATCCATTTAATTTTTTCTGGTAAGATTTCTCTCCTTGTCCTGTTATGATGGTATTCCTCTCAGTGATTATGTTAAGCAAGGGACTACTAACCTATTTCCACTTACCGAAAGAGCAGTTTATTTGGTTAGTTCTTTTATACCACATACCCCGCTCCAAGAAAGAAAAAAAAAATTTGATAAAGCTTAGAAAATTATCTATTTAGATACAATGTATTCGGTCTTGGGAAGAAGAAATGTTTTTCCTGACACCGAATTTTGAAAAGAGTTTAATACATGGGTTCCTAGACACTGAACAACAAAATAGAAAATGGCTAACACCTTAATCTAAACAATCTATATTTCTTCTGTGACACTTGTGAGACCAACCAATACTGCAGAAAGGAATACCACATCTGAGATTTTCTCTGCTGCTTAATGTCTGGCTGAACTGGCCACTCCCCTTTTGTGTGCTAACAGTTGAAAAAGCAATTGCAACACCAATCAATGAATAGGGGGACAGAAGTCATTTTGAGTGATGTGTATGGATTTTCAGACATTTCCACAAAATCATTAGGGTCACCACTCCAAATTTCATCTTGGCCTCAAGCTCCAGCCCTGGATTTCCTGTGCCAGAAAGCTGCTGGGTCAAAGCTGAACCACTGGGAACTGGGATAGAATGTTAAGGAGAGAAGAGTATCCAGGAGACACTGAATACTGAGAAGTCTGCCTCCCCTGGGAGAAGTATTCCTTCTGTGTTAAGTGGTTTTACTGTGAAGTAATGAAGTTACAGGATTGCTATTTTTTCAGGATCTCTAAAGAGGAAATCAGTGGATTCCCATGGCAAGTGAGGAGAAGAAACAGTCACAAAGTTAAATTCTGGATGTAATTTAGCAGTAATCCGGGAAGGAGCCTAAACTTGGCGAAGACTTTCCTGCAGGTTGGTGGAAAGGCTGTTACTCTTACATACGTGAAACATCAAATTATGTGTTAATGAGAATTGACTAAGCAGGTGTGGCACTGGCAACAAGAGTAGAGAGTCCTGTGGAATAGAAAAAAAAAAAATAGGGGTGCCTCGGTGGCTCAGTGGGTTAAGCCTCTGCCTTCGGTTCAGGTCATGGTCTCAGGGTCCTGGGATCGAGCCCCGCATTGGGCTCTCTGCTCGGCAGGGAGCCTGCTTCCCCCTCTCTCTCTGCCTGCCTCTCCGCCTACTTGTGATCTCTGTCTGTCAAATAAATAAAAAATATTTTTTTAAAAAAATAAATAAATAAAAGTAGAGCCCATATAATGTGGAACTCAAATACGTGGGAAGAGTGGCAGGTCAAACCACTGGTTCAAAGATGGACAAAGATGGGCTCAGAACAAGTAGGTCGTCATTTGAAAAAAATATATATAAACTTTGATCTATCCCCTACTACACACAAAAATAAGCTCTAAATGGATCATCAATATAATAGGAAACAGCAAGTCAGACAAGTCCTAGAAGGATATATCATTTAAAAGATTTTATTTGTCTTTATTGAAAAAATTTTAAACTTAAAATACATTCCTCTTTAACCTAGGTGCAGATAAAGATATTCCAGCTATCAATCAAAATCCAGATATTTAAAAAAAAGATTAAAAATTTGGTTTGCACCAAACTAGAAAGCACATTTTTTGTGACCAACAAAACCATTATAAACAAAGTTAAAACTTTTTTTTTATAAAACAAACTGAAAGAAAATATTTGCAACATGTATGATGGAGATACTTTCTTCATTTCATGTGCAAAAATTAACACAAAATGAATTACAGACCTAAAATTTAAGAACTAAAAAATATCAAACATCCACGAGAAAACAGAAGATCTTGATTCAGCAAAGGTAC
The DNA here is from genome assembly GCF_963455335.1 of Martes martes. Taxonomy (NCBI): domain Eukaryota; kingdom Metazoa; phylum Chordata; class Mammalia; order Carnivora; family Mustelidae; genus Martes; species Martes martes. Next base: position 73,512,026 of record NC_137898.1, on the reverse strand, counting down.
TTTAACAGGACATGAAAAAACAAGAGATATAAAAGGATAGGTTCAGCTTTATCAAAATTTAAAAATTTTTACTCTTTAGAAGATTCCATTAATGACAAGGAAAAAAGTCATGGACTGGAAGAAAATATTTGCAAAACATGCATTTAACAAAGAACTTTTATCTAAGTATATAAAGAATATATTTATACTTCACATCAATAATAAACAGCCAATTTTAAAATAGGCAAAAGATTTGAAGAGACACTCCATAAAAGACATACATATGGAAAATAAATACATGAAAAGACACTCAATTTCAGTCATTAGGAACATGCAAATTAAAAGCACAGTGAATTAACACTGTACAGCTACTAGAATGTCTGCAATTTATTTTTAAGATTTTATTTATGTATCTGAGAGAGAGACTGAGATGGTGGGAGAGGGAGAAGCAGATTCCCCACTGAGCAGGGAGCCAGATATGGGGCTCGATCCCAGGACCCTGAGATCATGACCTGAGCCAAAAGATGCTTAATCCCCTGAGCCACCCAGGTGCCTCTCATTAGTTTTTATATAAATTTCATTGTAGTCAGTAAGCATACTTATATTAGTAAGATTTGTCTTATGGACCAGAATCTGGGCTATCTTAGCAACGTTGCATGTACATTTATAAAATATGTGTATCCTGATGTCGTTGGATGGAATATTATATAGATGTCTAATAGGTCAGGTTATTGATAAAGATAAGGAAGAGAAATTCTTCTGTATAGTTACTGATTTTATGAGTATTTGTTCCATAAAATATTGAGAGATATCCTCAACTATATTCATGGGCTTGTTTCTCTTTTTATTTGTATAAATTTATGCTGCATGTGTATTTTTAAACTCTGTTATTAAGCACAAAAGCATTGAAAATTGTGATATCTTCTTCAGTTAATAACAGAGATTATTATGAATTAACTCCTTTATCATTATAACATGATCTTTTTATTCCTGGTAATAATCTTTACTGTGAAATAGACTTGGATAATAAATTTGCCATTCTGCTTTTCTTTTGCTAACATTAACATGATACATCTTTATCCGTCCTTTCATTTGATTTGTGTCCTTATAAAGTGAATTTCTTTTAGGCAGCATAGAGCTGGGCCTCTTTATAAAATTCAGTATGACTTTTCTGCACTTTGGATGTTTACATCATTTACATTCAATGTTTGTTGATATGATTTGGATTAAATCTCCCATCTTGCTGTTTGTTTCAGTTGGTCCTCTTTGTACGTTATCACAATTTTCCACAATTTTTGCCTTGTTTTAGATTAATTCAATATTTTTTTATCATTCCGTTTTTACCTTCTTTATTATTTTGCAAATATGCAAATTATTTATTTGCAAATTACTTATTTGCATATTTAGCTGTTCTTTTAGGATTGACATTATATGTCTTTCACTTCCTCAACTATTTTAATAATATACTGTATGTGAGGTGATGACATCCTTTCTCATATTATTAATATACAGTTCGTTTCTAAATATGTCATATATTTTACAATGCATTATTATTTTATTTAGTCAATATTTTTTCAAAGAGAATTTTTTAAAAGGAAAATTTATAAGGGTGCCTGGATGGAGCCATTGGTTAAGCATCTGACTATTGGTTTCAGCTCACGTCATGATTTCGGGTCATGAGGTCAAGTCTCACATCAGGTTCCGTGCTCTGTGTGAAGTCTGCTTAGAGTTTCTTTCTCTTTCATCCTCTGCTTCCTCTCCCCCACCCCCATGCTCTCTCTCTTTCTCTATCAAATAAATAAAGGGAAAAATTATATTCACCCATGTATTTACCACCTGTTAGTTTTTTCTTCTGTCTGAGTGACTTCCTTTAAGGCTCCTGTGCATTGTAGGGAAGGTCTGCTAATGGTGGTTTCTTTCAACATTTGTATGTCAGAAGTTGTCAATTCACCTTCATTTTTGATAGATATTTGTACTGGGTACAGTATTCTCACTTGAGAATAGTTTCAGGTTGTTTTTTCTTTATGTTCTGTCTAAAGCTATTTCTGGCAATAAATAAGTTCCTTGTCATTTTTCTCTTTGTTCTTCTGAACACAATATGTCTCTTTTATATTCAGCTGCTCTTGAAATTTTATCCTTTCTACTGTTAAAGCAATTTGATGCACCTTGACCATTATTTTTTTCTAATTTTTTTATGCTTCCTTCTTTCTGTGACTCTGATTATGCATAATATTAGACTGAATTAGTTTGTCCCATTTTTTAAACATTTTATTTTATTTTTTTATTTTTTTTAAAGATTTTATTTATTTATTTAACAGAGATTACAAGTAGGCAGAGAGGCATGCAGAGAGAGAGAGGAGGAAGCAGGCTCCCCGCCAAACAGAGAGCCCGATGTGGGGCTCGATCCCAGGACCCTGGGATCATGATCTGAGCCAAAAGCAGAGGCTTTAACCCACAGAGCCACCCAGGTGCCCGTGTCCCATTTTTTAAAAACTGCTCTTACCATTGTGCTTCATTTGGATAGTTTCTTTTACAGTGCATCAAGTTCACAAATCCCCACAATGTTTACTGTGCTCTTAATCTATTACAGTTTTCATCCAGATAATACATTTTTATATCTAGAAATTCAATTTTGCATGTTTCTTAACACGGTCATGGTTATGTCAACTTTCTTGAACATATGGGGTGTACTTATAACTCACTGTTATATCCTTATTTATTCTATTATCTGTGTCTTTTTTGTTTCCATCAATTTTTCTCCTAATTAATGTATATTTTCCTGCTTCTTTCATACCTGTTTTTTTTATTAGATGGGAGGTATGGTAGATTTAATCTGGTGGAGTAATTGGATTTTTAAAATATTGCTAACTTTTATTCTGTGGTGCAGTTAATTTTCTTAGGATCAGTCTCATCCTGTGAGACTTACTTTTTAACTTCATTAAGTTTGTCTGGAGCAAGGCCAAGTTTTGAACACTCTTTGGGTATTATCATCCTGAGTCCTCTAACTGATGCCTTCTGAAGTATTACATTTTCTACTCCAGCTAGTGAGGAAAAATGATTTCTGGCCATGTGTGAGCTCTACAGTTTCTCCACCTGTTTCTTTATGGCCATCCTTTCCCTGACCCTGAGGAACTCTCACCCATGCACAGCTCCACACTTAGCTGAATTCAAGGGGAACACTGTAGATTTTTTCAGCCCCATATACAGTTTTCGCCATTCTGTGTGGCTTTCTTTGTTCTGGTATCTGTCCCTTCAAATTGTGGCTTCAAGTGTCAAATGAAGGATACCTTACCAGATTGTTGCGAGGATTAAATGAGATTGACCATGCCATCTACAGGTATAATGTCTCTACTTATCAATGACTTACCAAATGTTTGTCTCTGTCCTCTGTTCCTTCTGCTTATTCAAGAATAAATTAGGATAACTTGAGTATGCACTGTAGCTGATAAGGTGACTTATTATTTTTAGAAGTAAGGAATGGAGGATAATTCACTCCCTTAAAATCTTTGTCTTAAAAATGTAGCAGCAAGACATGCTTTCCACTATGCTTTGTTGGCTTGGACTCAAACCTTTTACCCTTCTCTCCAGACTGCACAGAAATGAAACAGAATGAGAGTAGTGAATGGCTTACCATGCTTCGTACCTCACATGTAGGTGGTTCGCCTTTGCATATAAAGATATCAAAGGTAGTCTGTGACTAGATCCCTGTGTAGTAACCTGCCTCCAAAAGAGCCCAAGGATCCTCCCCTCTGCTGCTCAGGACCCTGCTTACCTGACTTCAACAATATATCAGGGCTGGTCTATATGCTCAAGAGAGTAAAGCAAACAAAGAAATGACAGCCTGAAACTATGGAGATGATCGTTAATAAAAGAAGTTTCTGGCTTGCTCACATTTTCTCTCTCTTTTGCTTGAGGCAGTCATTCTAGGAGAGCCAGCTGCAACTGTTTGAGAAGTCATACAGGGAGGTTCACGTCACAAGGAACGGAGACCTCCTGCCAACAGCCACATGAGTGACTTGGAAGTGGATCCTCCTGCCCCAGTCGTGCTTTTAGATGATTGCATCTGCAGCATGCATTTGAGTACAGCCTCATGCGTGATCTTAGGTCAGAGCCACCCACGTAAAACACTCCCAGTTTCCTGATATTCAGAAACTGTGTTAGATGTCAAATATTTCACATTTCAGATCACCAAATTTTGGAGTAATTTTTTTTATACAGACCAGATAACTCCTACTGACTTCAGTACTTGGGTGTGGGAGCGCTGTCATAACATGTATCTAAAAACTGGGGAGTGGCTTTGGGACCAGGCAGTGGGTAGAAGCTGGAATGGTAGTAGGAAGAGTATTAGTGAGGAAACTGTCTGCCAAACATGAGGGACTCTGAGAATGCATCCTGTGATGGCTTAAAGGGATGTGAGGATAATATAGGAAAACAGAAGAAGGAAGATCCTAGTTATGTGGTAGCTGAAATTTGAAGAATATTTTCGTCTACAGTAATATGGAAAACAGAAAATGTTATTATTGAACTGTGTGATCCAGCTAGGGAGTTTTCTGGGCAAAATGTTATAAATGTCTCCTCCCCACCACCCACCTCGGTGGCTATCCTAAGTGAGAAAGAATGGTGGTAAATAAAAGGAAGGTAGTGAAAAATTGAGATTTGGTTATTTTGAAGATTTTAGGTCTCTGAAGATAGCATAGTTGCAGCTGGCTTTCCCAGTGTGACTGACTCAAGCAAGAGGAGAGAAAATGTGAGCAAGCCAGAAGCTTCTTTTATTTATAATTCCACAGTGTGTCCTATTTTAGATACGTCTGTATCTGATTTTTCCTTTACCCTAATGTCTTCTTGTCTAGCTGATAAACTTCTCATCTTTCAAGACCTTATCCCAATATTTCCCCTTCTAGAACACCTTCTATAATGCTTTCAAGAAAATTTTGTCCTTTTTTTGTCTATTAATGCACCTTGAATATAATTCTTCCTAATGTCTATCATACTACATCTCTATATTCCCAGTGCTTCATATAGTGCTATGCACAGGAAAGGCATTATCATAAAGTATTTTCTGGGTTAAGGAAAGGTGAACAAATGAAACAAAACTCTGAACATAACTGATGAATATGAAATATACAATGAAAGTGTAATAACTTGAAGTTCTAGAATAAAGAGATGTAATTTCCAACTTGGTAGTGGCAATTATTATTATACTGCTTCCAAAATATTACTACCTTAAAAATTACGAATATTTAACATATTGCGAAGAGAGACCACTTGATTTATTATGAAATAGAACTGGAGGGCGCCTGGGTGGCTCAGTGGGTTGGGCCTCTGCCTTCGGCTCAGGTCGTGATCTCAGGGTCCTGGGATCGAGTCCCGCGTTGGGCTCTCTGCTCGGCGGGGAGCCTGCTTCCCCGTCCCTCTCTGCCTACTTGTGATCTCTCTCTCTGTCAAATAAATAATAAATAAAAATCTTTAAAAAAAAAAGCAGAAATAGAACTGGACATTTATTCCTGTGGGGTGGGGGAGAGATGTGTTTTCTATTCTGGAGATTATTGGTAGGACAAGTTGAGTGTAACAGTTTTAAAACTGTTGGGTCCTTATTTATATTTCCAGAGATTATAAATTACATTTCATGACAGGCATACTTAGCAATGGCCAAAGAGAGTCCAAGCAATTGGACTTAGTTGAACTGAATCCCAGATTCTGGCACGTTTCATTAAATAGCATGGGCCAGGGAGAGGGCTTCAGTTGACTTCTCCACACACATTTACTAAATACCTGCCACGTGCTTAAGCTTAATAATAGACTTAGACGATGTCCATTAGGTTCTTACAACTGAATACTAGAAATAAGGGAATGTGGAAAATGACTTTGATAGAAGGACGGATAAGAGCGTGCGAGAGATGTAACAAATAAATAGAAACGAAGAAGGAAAGAGGACTTCAGAAGAATTGTGGATCATAAAAAACATGATAGAGAATGTGACATCTGAAAGAGGTTTTGAAGTGTCGACACACACGTATTCAACCACTCATTCATTGATTATAAGCATGAGGGTAGCTAGTGTAGGATTAAGCGCATCGGTCAGAGTCAGAACATCTGGAATCCTGTTTTTCCTTCTTACTCATTATGTGACCTTGCATATATGGTGATACCTTCCTGGGTCTCAATTTTATGATATATAAAATGAAGATAATACTAATACTGCTTAAGTTGTCATAAAGATTATGTACGACAATCTATGGAGAAATATTGTACAACCTGGTACAAATGTAGCAACAAAGGCACCGAAGTCATTATTAGTTCTCCTTTTATAGTTATTATTATTACTACTGTTATAGCCACCTGGAGACCTGTAAAGATGAACTTAGTCCTTTACTGCTTTATACCGCTAGAAGGCCAACATGATGCCTAAAAGTTAGAGGAGCCTCCATGTGATCTTGGGAAAGGGCCAAGAGAAAAATATGATGATAGAGGTGCTCATCCTATTTTCACTGAGCCTTTGAACCATGCCAGCAGCATCTTACTGCAGGACTTCACTTTTTCTGAGAGTCACAACCCATGTGTCCATGTACCTTTTTTTAAAAAAAAATGTATCCATGTATCTTGTCACTATTTAACAAGTTCTCTTTACTTGTATCCAGGAATATTCCTGGATGATCTGGTAACCACCCAACAAAGCCTTTCCAGAATGGCTAAGAGGTAGCAGACATTACATGGCATGAAGATTCTGATAGTTGGCAGTAGGCCCCTGTTTGTTTCAGAAGATAATACCTCAATGTCTGTTTAGATTCCAGATTGGGAGTAGGGAAGAGACAGCAGCCTCCTAGACTCGGACTGTAGGCCTGTACCTTCCATTCCCTCTATCTCAACTCCCATGAGAGTCCATTTCATTGGTAAAACGGAAGTAATTAATAATGACTTTATAAAGCTGTTGTGAAGAATGAACACAACCATGTATAGAAATGTTCTTCCATAGTGCCTGGCAATAGAAATCACTCAATGTTAGTGGCTGTTTATGTATTCTCGCATCACATTATCATTTCCTAGTGGATTTTCTTTAAAAATCCCCCCCAAGTTATTTAATATGTAATGAACTACTATTCTTATTTGAAGTACAAGTCCCTCCTGGATAGGGCCCAAATCTTCTATTTACTCAATTTATTTCTCTTACCCCCAATCCTACTTCCCAATCAGTAAGAGCCCAGCTCAGAGAATGTGCTCATTGAATTGAATATTTCCAAACTACCCTCAAGTGTAAAACTTATCCCTATCCCAATTCCTTATCACTATCCCTTCACATACTTAAAGCTGCATCACACTTCCATGACATAAATGCAAAAAAACTGAGGGTTTTTGTTAAACAATTCTAGCATACTAATTTATTCTTAGAGGTTAAAATTTCTTTTTTTTAAATTTTTTATTTCTTTTCAGCGTAACAGTATTCATTGTTTTTTCACCACGAAGTTAGGAACCAAAGATTTCCTTCACAAATACATATATTTCCTAGATATAATAAGGAAAAGTTTGCAAGCTGTGAGAGGGTTTCATCAGAATAGCTCATTTTGATTATTTTTAAAATGGTGATAATAAGGAAGCATCCTAAGTAATGGCTCTATTAGCATATTTCTTAGAAATCTTGTTAACTCTATGTGACAGAGCTGAATCTAAATTAATGAATAATTTAGAGATAAGTTTCTGCTGTGACTATAATTTGCAGTTTCTTGAAGTTACATCATAGAAGAGTTTTAAGGTCATAAGCACTGGGATCAAATACACCTATCCGATCTATTCTGATTCTATTTCCGATGGGATTTTGGGAAAAATTGCATAATACCTCTAAGCCTTATTATTCATCTATAAGATATTGATGATTGTTACATTCACTTAATAGAATTGTGAGAATTAGATAAAACCGTGTATGAGAATGCATTAAACAAGGCTGGCATATAATAATTGCTCAATAAACATTAGCTAATTATATTGTGAATGACAGGTATAATATAGACATCAGTTTGGCTCCCCTTGCTTTTTAATACCTGTATTAGATTAGCTTGAATCCCTCTGTTATGTACTAAATTTCTTCAATATTTCTGAAATTCTGAGGGAGGTCTATTTTCATAGTCATGTTTTGCTCTGGATTTCATGTCTGTTAAATATCATCCTTTGGTATTAACTTCAGGATTTTTGCTTTATTGCTGTTTAGTGGTAATTTTAGCAGAACAAAGCACATCCTCTTAATATTCTCATATGACAAGGTTAGTCCTTACTAGACTCTACTGCCAAACACAGCCCTAAATTTCATTTTTTTAAATAGCCATATCATTAAAAAAAAAACTTCTTAATGTACTCTGCCAAAAGTCTGGACTGACCCCACCTGGTTTCTGTCTGTCTCTTCCTTATCTAATAATAGTTATGTCACTGCCACCTGTCCCTGCCCTCCTAGCCCATCTTACCATGTAAGAAAACAGTAAGGACCATGATTATTTAGTGTTTAAAAGGACAAAATTTATTTCTGATTTTTCTCAGCATTTTGAGTAAGGGAAATGCAATTTTGTTAGGTTTTTATCACCTTATGTGTGGATCGGTTGAATTGTTATTAAGCACTTACCTAAGACAAAAAGGACAAATCTTATCTTGCAAACTTTTGCCCCTTCTTGGTTATAATTTGAACAGTCTGAACTATTTTACAAGGGCAAGCCATTTGTTTAAGGAAGATAGGATTTAAAGTTAAAATTCATTTATCCCCAGTCTGGTCTTAGTATCTTATCTATCCAAAGAGACAACTAACATTTTACCTGTCCAATATGGTGCTCATGCCAGGTAAATTAGAAAACCAATATTAACATGTATTATAAATTATAAAACATGATACATGGGTTATATTGAGTTGAACTGGCAAAGTGCAGCAGAATAGAAAAAAAATACGGACTCTAATGTCAATAAAACTGGTGAGTGACCTTAAACAGTTCCTTCTACCACCCCCTTTTAGTTCACTGCCTCCTAAAAATAAGGCAAATCATAATAACTTTCTACAAATCTGTTTAAAAAGGTAAGAAAAATAATATTTTTGAATATTTTTTTCATAACATCGTTGAAAAGAACAAGCTCAGTGATTCCCAGTCCTTTTACCCTCTCATATATTTGGCTCTAGGAGTCAAGACTATTATCTGTTAGTTCATGTCCTGAGAGATGTTGGTAAATCTGCTGTAGATGACAGATGTCAGTGTCCTGGCCATTGGAAGCACAGGGGATAGTACAACCTTTGGCCCTGTTTGGACCAGGGCTCATGGGAATGATTGTTTTAAGAACATTCTGCCTTCTGGTGATGCCTTTTTAGCTTCATCTGTTTGATATCACTGTCAGCTTACTACTCAAAGAGATTAGTAGGTGACAGGCTTTCTGCTTGGTACTGCTGACAAAGGCGGCATTATATCTGTTTTCTGTAGAGCATAAGGTAGAAATGAAATTCATCATACTGCTGACCCCTTAAGAAGGGCTGTAAAAATGGCCATCTCAATTAATTGTCTTCTGTAATTAAATGATGAATGCTTACACTAATATATATATATATATATATATATATATATATATATATATATCTCAAGTGTCTATAATGTACAGGGGCTATGCTAGTTGCTGGAGTTGCTGGTGAGAACCCCAAAGGAGGTCTTGCTCCCCTTTTTTATGGTATTCTGAAATAAGGGAATGCTCTGAGACTTCAGTTTTAATCCTTTGTATGTTCTGCATAAGCCAAGAACTCATGCAAATGTTTACTACAGAGAAAAAGGAAAGGAAAATTTCCTGGCATGTGAAGAGGCCATTGTGTTCCTAATAGGGTAGAACTTAACAGGAGTGGAGTATGTGAAAGTGACCAGAAAGGAAGCTAATAAATAGGGACCATAGTACATTTATGTCATGGGGTCTACTTTATTTAGCAAGAAATCAAAGGTTTGTTAGCAGGTAAGAGACCTTATTAGAAAAGTGTTCTGGAATTGTCACTCTGATACACTTTGCTTTCCCTTTCTACCAGGGCATGTATAATTCCAGATGAGTCCCAACTCTTACAAATGACGTCTTTCTCAGGCCAATGCTTTACCCAGTGAACTCACCTCTTGACTTGGACTATATTAATTAATGCTCTGTTTGAACATAGCCTCCATGGGGGAAGACCTATGCCCGCAGAAGCTCTTACTCTGCAACCCTCTGCTACCCTCTTCTGGTGGGAGTCTATTACTGCAACGAGTCCTCCAAATCTAGGTGAATCTACCATCTCTAGGTGCCTTTGGTAATGGCTGAATTAGGGAAACCCACCTGCGGCAGATGTTATAGCCAGACCCAGTTGCAGGCTCTAGGCAAAACCAAGTCCTGTCCCAGGATTTCACATCTGAAGGTTATGGTAAGGGACTTTAGAGGGTGGGCTAGCCAAACCGTCCTGAACAGGCCAGTGACCCAATATGGTAATAGTTACCTCTGTGTTCCCTCTTTTAGGAGGTATGCTTCCTTTTAGGAATGCTTCCTAAAAGAGGATAAGCATGACATTAGTAACGAAAAGATTATTTTTTCATTAGGCCATATTAAGAAACACAAGAAGCAGGAAGAGCAGCACCTTCCTGTGAGACTTCTCCTGATCGTCCTGTTTAAAATTACAGTCTTCACACTTCTGTTTCCATCCTTGGTTCATTTTTCTCCACAACAAAGTTTGACCATCTAACAGGTTATCCTTAGCTGTTTAATTTTGTTAATTGTAATGTATATGCATTAGAAAATAATCTTCACGAAATTTTTTTTTCTTTTTTTGTAGTCACTGCTATATCCCCAACATGTAGATTAGGGCCTGACACCTACTAATGGCTCAATAAACAGTTGCAGAATAAAGAAATGTCAGTAGGAATCAGCACCTGGTGTGCTGATTCATTAGGTGTAGACTGGGGCCAGAATCTGCCCAACATAAATACACTGAAGTCCTCTATTCCTGCTGCTTGGAAGTGAGAACCAGCCACAGGACAGTACAGTTACCCCCAAATGAACCCAATATTAGTCACACTTTGAGTAAGTGCAATTGGTGGGTTTGGCTAGAGTTCTTAAATATTACAGTTTATAAGAATCGCCTGGGAAACTTGTTTAAATGCAGAGTTCTGAATCATCATCCCTAGAGATTATAATTTAGTAGGTATGGATTGTAGTTCAAAAATTTGGATTTTTAACAAGCACTCTCAGGATATTCTGATACACAAAGTCCTCAGATGACACTTTGAGAAAACAAATGAATCCTTCATGGCTCCAGATTAAAATCATTCTTAGAGACTGAGGAAGATCCTGCAGGTGAGGATTTTGCCTATGGAAAAGAAGGGGTACAGTGGCTTGGGACAAGTGAAGCCTGAGAGTATCAGAGCATCATTGTCTGCTCAATTTCAGCACTTGTTAAAATGTACTTTCTGCAATCTGATTCTCAAAGATTATATTTTAATATACAAGAGACTCTGATGGCAGAAGCTCAAAAGTTAGACTTTGAGAAATACTGGCATAAAAAGCAAGGAAGTGAAGGGAAATTAAAAAATATATATCACATGCATGTACTAGGCACTGTGCCAAAAGAGCTTTACAATTACCATCGTTATTTTACAAATGAGAAAAATGAGAATCACCCACTATCTAAGTCCCTGAGATTACACTGGCAAGAAAGAGGTGAGCTGTTACTTAAACAAAATAAATCCTGAATCTGCACTCCATGATTCCTCTATTCATGGTTTTACCTACTAATCCCAGTGATCATCATGTAGTACATACATAATATGACCAACTCTATGTAGTTGTGTAAATCCTTCCACAATCAAGATAGAGAAACTTGCCATCATCCAAAACATTCCCTGGTGACATTTTGTAATTATTCCCTTTTCCCCACCATGAGCGCTTGTCAGAAGACGATCTGCTACTATCCTTATGGTTTTGTCTTTTCCAGAATTTATATAAGTGGAACCATGCTTTATGTTGCCTTTCATGTCTTGATTTTTGTAGCTTTACAGTCAACATGGAAATCAGGGAGTGAGTCTCAGTCCTCCAAATTTTTTTTTTTTTTATTGTGGGTGTTTTGCCTGTTCCAGTTCTTTCACTTTCCAAACAAATTTTAGATTAAGCTTATAAATTCCTACCAAAAGTTTAAAAGCTTGTTGAGAGACTGATGTACCTAGAATTTAATCTATAGATCAATCTGAGGAGAATTTATGTCTTTTAATTGATGAACACTATTTATCTGTTCATCAACTTAAATCTTTATTAATTTCTCTTGGCAGTTAATTTCTCTTGTTTTGCAATTTTTAACATACAAATCTCATACATATTATTAGACTTATCACTAAGTATTTCAGATCTTTGGTGTTATTATGAATATTATTTCTTTATTTAAATTTCATATATATTTTAAAGATTTTATTTATGTATTTATTTGAGAGAGAGAGATCACAAGTAGGCAGAGAGGCAGGCAGAGAGAGAGGGGGAGGCTCCCCGCTGAGCAGAGAGCCCAATGCGGGGCTCCATCCCAGGCCCTGAGATCATGACCTGAGCCAAAGGCAGAGGCTTTAACCATCTAGGTGCCCCTGAATTTCATGTTGTTTATTGCTTGCCCCGCTAATCCTAAAAATGAGTACCATCTTAAATTTTATATCCTAGGTGACTCTTCTGCTTCACCTCAATATTCCCTGAATTATATATAAAATACAACTAAATGTTATATATTGAATTACATCTTCTAATTTTGTTAAACTCACTTATTAGTTCTAGAAGCTTTTTGGGCTATATTTTTGGTGATTTTCCCATGTAGACTATAATGTCATATATAAATATTAATTTCTTCCTTTTCAATTTATATGCATTGTTTGTTTTTATCTCGTCATACTGCTTTAGTTAAGATATACCTCCAGTAAAATATTCAATAGATTTAGTAACAGAAGACAATTTTTACTTGTTCTTGATTTTTAAGTGAGAAAGCATTTAATCCTTTACTATTAGGAGAAAGTTTTTCATAGGTGCTCTTTTTCAGGTTGAGAAAATTCCTTTTTAATTATAGTGTACTGAGAACTTTTATTACAAATGAATGTTTAATTTTTGTCAAATATTTTAATACCTCTATTGAGGTCATTATAGATTTTTCCTCTTTTCATATTTTTTCATATACTGAATTAAATTATTTTCCAATATTGACATAATGCTTCATTTATGAGATGAAACCTACTTATCATGATATGTTATACTTTTAAATATATTGATGGACTCAATTTGCTTTCATACATCAGGAAAATATTAGCTGAATTTGATGCTAATTGACTTTACAGTAAGTGACAACAATGGGCATGATATGATTACAGGGGGTCATTTTAACAAGAATATATGGTGATCTGAAATGTGTATGCATACAGAGATTCAAATTGCAAAAAAATGAAAAACTGATAGGGCCAAAAGGAGAAATAGACAAATCCACAATTATACTTGTAGACTTCTGTGCTTCTGTCATAGTAGTGGGTAAAAGAAGTTGACAAAAATCTGTAAGACAGGTACTGAGTTATCAACCAATTTGGCCCAATTGTTTTTATGGAATCCTATAACCAACAAAACATAAAACACATTTTTTCAACTGTGTGCAGAACACATCAAGATAGATCAGATTCTGAATCTAAAAAATGTCTCAACAAATTTAAAAAGATTGAAATCATGAGTATGTATGTAAACCACAATGGAATTAAACTAAAAAAAAATAGGGTACCTTCTAAGTATTCAAAAATTAGAGAACACAGTTATAAATAACATGTGATTGAATAATAGAGCTCAAGGGAAATTAGAAAACATTTTAAAACAAGTCAAAATGTATGTCTAATACATCAAAATTTGTTGGGTGCAGCTTATAATGAAATTTATAGCACTAAAAACACCAGTAGAGAAAAGGCTCAAATCCATGTTCTAAGACTCCAACTTAAGAAACTACTAAAAGAAGACCAAATTAAGCTCGAAACAACTGGATAGAAGGAAATAATAAGTGTAAGAGAAGAAATCAATGAAGTAAAAAATCAATGAAATAGCAATATGAAAAATAATAGAGGAAATTTAATGAAACCAAAAGTTAGATCTTTGAATAGATGATTAAACTTGATAAATGACTAGACAGATTGAAAAAAATACAAATTATCATTATTAAGAATAAAAAAGACACTATACTTATTAGAGACAATAATTTATATGAAAAGGCAAAGGACCTGAATAGCCCAAATTGTTTTATATTTTTTACGGTAAAAAACCATAAAATTTATTCTCTTACCCATTTTTAGCTATACAGTGTAGCAATATCAATTATATGCATATGTTACTACCATGGCTTTCTAGAACTTTTTCATCTTGCAAAACTGAAGACCTATACTCATTTAATTATTCCCTTTTTCTCCTCACCCCAACTTCTGACAACTACGATTCTACTAAGAGTTTGACTATTTTAGGTATCTACTATAAATAGAATCATGTGATATTTGTCTTTTCTTGACAGTGTGATTTCATTCAATACAGTGGTCTCAAGATTTATCCATGTTATGGCAGATGACAAGATTTCCTCCTTTTTAAAGGCTAAGTAATATTCCATTGTATGAGTATATCACATTTTCTTTATCTATCCGTTCAAGGATGAATATGTGGGTTGCTTCTACTTCTTGGCTACTGTGAATAATATGGCAATGAGAATGGCATGTGTAAATATCTCTTCAAGATTTTTTCTGTATTTTTAGATAAATATCAATATATGGGATTGCTGAATTATATGGAAGTTCTACTTTTAATTTTTTGAGAAACCGCCATCTGTTTTCCATAGTGGCTGCACCATTTTACATCCTCACCAACAATGTATAAGAGTTTTGACTTCTTCACACCTTCACCAACACATTATTATTAATTATGATGATGATGATGATTCATAGTGGCCATCCTATTTGGTTTAAGGGGATATCTCATTATGGTTTTAATTTCCCTTGCTCTGATGATTAGTGATTTTGAGCATCTTTTCATATCTTTATTGGCCATTTCTATATCTTCTTTGGAGAAATATCTATTAAAATCCTTCTTACCATCTTCAAGTAACTTGAGGGGATGTTCTTGTCTAATGGATCTCTCAAAGAATTCTTAGACAAATTTTAGACCTCATTTCCTCTCTAGATTTCCTAATCTACCATGAGGTAGAAATTCCTTTACTGTCTTGCTGGCTTCATAAATACCAGCTTTCACGCTGTTTGGGGACTTATTCACAGCATTTATACACCTACAGTTCTATGCCAAAAATAAGATGAAATTATTTGTTTCCTAGGCAACTATTTCATGGAACATACACAGTTTTCCTTTGAAGGTGTGTTAAATGGTAAAATTTACTATTTACTATTTTAATTTGTTCATTTTTAAAGTTACAATCTATGAACCATGGAGTTTAGCATGCATAGATTGTTAATTAGGTAATTAAGTTCTAACTAGTGTATGAGGAGGACCAGGTGTCCTTTTCTGTGGGAATTCTACATGGAAAATAAAAAGGGGGTGGTGGGGTGTAGGTACAGAAGGAAGAATGTAAGGAAGAAAGAAAGAAAGGGAGGGAGGAAAGAAGGGAAAGATTTGACTCGTGAATACCTAATCATGGGATTCCTATGTAGATGAAAGCAAAATGCCTAGTAAGATGCTTAGACCTTATTATATGCCCAACCAATGGTAACATTACTATTTTTTATTTTGTTAAACAACAAAACAATCACTTCTATGTCAGAAACTTGGGCGAGCACTCAAGGGTTCTGCATACCAGGACACATGGTCTGCTGCATGTCTGAGACAACATATTTAGGCTTAGGACATCATTGAAGGTCAGGCATGGATAGATGAATATTTCCTTTATTGGCCTAAATTGACATTAAAACGTAGAGATGTACAATCTGGGTGAATTTCACCCAAATCCCTCAATGATCCAGCATCTCCTCTTTAGAAGACTTTATTTGAATTATGTCATACGCATTAGCTCATTACATTCTGACATGGCTAAAGAAAGATATCAGTGTTGATATTTTAAAGATATGAAACTCATTTATAGATTTTCAGTGATCAGATGAAGCTTGCATGAGCTATTTAAATCTAAGAACTAGAATTCAAACTCAAGTCAGATCCTTGATGTTAACCACACACTAATCTAGAGGTCCTCTGCTTTGCTTTTTCTCCCAGGGAACTTGGTACAGCATTCCCATAAATACAAGAGTAGCTAAATAATATTTGACAAAAATGTGCCAAACAAACCAAGATATGGCTTACCTAGTAGAGGATGAAAACCGTAATACCTGATATTCCAAGTTCTGAGTAGAACACAAATCAAATTAAAAATTATTTGGTAGGGGCACCTGGGTGGCTCAGTGGGTTAAGCCTCTGCCTTCAGCTCAGGCCATGATCTCAGGGTCCTGGGATCGAGCCCCACATCAGGCTCTCTGCTCAGCAGGGAGCCTGCTTCCCCCTCTCTCTCTGCCTGCCTCTCTGCGTACTTGTGATCTCTGTCTGTCAAATAAATTAATAAAATTAAAAAAATTATTTGGTAGTACTTTCTAATTAGGGACCTTTAGATCTAGGTTAATAACACAATCCGGTAAGTACTTTTGACAGTGATTCATGGTGTTATTATGTCAAACCTGAAACTATATCGATGCTTCAGAAACACGACTGCTGCAGAAGAGGTTCAAGGAGAACTCTAGGAAGGAATCACGTCCTATAAGACAATCACGTTTATAAAGATAACCCTTAGGTGGGGTGCCTGGGTGGCTCAGTCAGTTGGCCATTGGACTCTTAATTTCAGCTCAGGTCATGATCTCAGGGTTGTGGGATTGAGTTCTGCATGGGGCTCACACTGAGGGTGGAGCCTGCATAGGATTCTTTCTCTCCCTCCCCCTCTGCCCCTCCTCCCTTGCTTGCATGCTCTCTTTCTAAAAATAAATAAATAAATAAATAAACCTCAGGAAATGATGCACTCAAACAAGAAATGAAAAATAGCCGTTAAATGAACTGGCACCTGACCTTCAGCTAGTTTTATAAATTAGACTGTTATTATTTCATTGAGTTTGTGGTAGATTTTCTAAGTTGGACACACTTGCATAGTTTAGAGGAAATAGCTTACAACAAATTTTAGGTAAGTTTTCTTATATAGTTTTGAAGCTATCAAAATATAAATGTTCTTGTCAGTTAGAAACATATTTCCTTTCTCTTCTTGAGAATTGAGTGCAATGCCCCTATAGGCTGATGACATTGAATGAATTTTCATTTAAGAACTGGCTTGGACAGAGGCATTCAACTGATTTGACTATTTGGGCTTTCTTCCTTGGATAATGCAAGTAAATATCTGTTTCCTTCGTCAGTTTGGACCCAGACTAATAGTGCCGTGTTGACAAAGAAGATGTTCTGAGACATTTCAGTTGATTAGGCTCTGAAAATGAATATGTTTTCCTGAAGATGGATTGTGCATTTATAAGCCCTTTTTTTAAAAATCATTTTGTTTTATTTTATTTTATTTCATTTTATTCCAGTATCATTAACATATAGCGCTATAGTAGTGTCAGGTGTACTATATAGTGGTTCAATAATTCTGTACATTACCCAGGGCTCATCATGATAAGCACGCTTCTTAATCCCCATCCCTTATTTCACCTGTCCCCTACCCACCTCCCCTTTCGGAACCATCAGTGTGTTCTCTGTAGTTAAGAGTCTGTCTCTTTACTTATCTCTCTCTTTTTTCCTTTGCTCAATTGTTTTGTTTATTAAATTTCACATGTGAGTGAAATCATATGGCATTTCTCTCTCTCTGACTGACTTATTTTGCTTAGCATTTTACTCTTTAGCCCCATCCATGCCAGATGCCCTTTTAAGAGTGTTTTAAGTGTCTCATCTTGGGTGAGGTATGGTGAAGCCAACCACAGATCAGGAGAAAGAAAACTGAAAGAGTTTTACAGTTTGTTATTCAGTTCCCTGAGGAGAACACTGCATGCTGAGCAGGCCTACTCAAGGGAAACACCAGATTGGCCACAAAGCAGAAGGGAAGATGAGAACTGTGGGAAAGTGCCTTTATTGTGGTTTCCATGGGGAAATAAGTTTGGGATGAGCTACTTTGGATAATTTCAGCATGGTCTGGGGAATAGAGGCTGTCCTTGGTTATCTGGTATCTAGTCTTGGGACAGTTAGGGCCGATGTAAAGTGGTCTGGAGCATGAGAACCTGATAGGGACCTAGTTGGGGGAATGGACTAAACCTGCCCCTTGGTAGTATATTTCTAGCATCTGGGGCCTCGAAATTCAGGCAAGATAGCATTTAGAAAACTATATTATGAACAGACATAGAAAAAGTTCAGGTATATGACTTTTCTTCTTATTTGTTGGTGTTGTTATTGACTCTCAGATCCCTCACTTTTCTGCTTTTCTCGTGGATTAGATGATAAAGGTTTTTGTTTTTGTTTTTGTTTTTGCTTTTGTTTTTTTCCACTGCCAATGTGTTAAAAAACTTGTTTCATTTTCCTCCTGGGTGTAAATGAAGATTATGTTTTCCAATCTCCCTCATGATTAAGTTGGGCCGTTTGACTTAATTCTGGCCAACAGAATGTGGGTGGAATTGATACACATCATAATTAGGATCATAAAACCCTCACTTTCTCCTTTCCCACTCCAGAGACATTTGGAAACTATGTATCAAAAATAACAGTGCCACAAGATAGAAATTACCTGGGTCCTAAATTAATGTGTAGCAGAAAAGACACCATTTCTTACATCTCAACCCCAATTGCTACACTGTCCATGCTGACTAACATGAGCAACCAGTAAGTCTTTTTGAGGTTTAGGGATTTATCTGTTACAGGAGCTAGGGTTAGTTACACTAACAAAAACTAATTGATCTGTGGATTCTTGGTCTTTTCCAGAGTGATGGGATTATTGGATGGGAACATTTAGAATTCAAATCTCATAAGAAAGAAATTATGCTGCTAGTAACATGACGCTAATGCTGCTACACGCCTGCATCGTACAATGAAAACAATATTTTCCTCTGTTTGTTCAAATACAATAGAGAATTAATGCAGATTCTAAATAAAAGATTAATAAGTAGAATTGAGCAAAATAGTAAAAGCATAACAAACTATTACCAAATGGTGCTTATTCTAGAAATAAAAGAATGTTTTATTGTTGGGTAACACTACCTAATTTTACCAGGAGTGACAAATAATTTCCAAAAATGTTACAAAAATTGTCAGAATTCAATATCTATTTTTGATAGAATAGCAATAGATAGGCAGGCATCATGTTTGCTGGAAAACATTTTCTTGTTAAAATTGGAAATAAAACAAAGCTACCAGTTGTTACCACTATTATGTAGCATCATTTGCGAGTTATGAAGCAGTGCAGTTGGAGAAAGAAAGAAAAAAGAGGTATACAAGTTAGAAATATAAAATTATCATTCTCTGGAGATCATATAATTGTTTATGTAAAAGCAAATCAATCTTGTAAAACTGTTTAAAGTCAAATAAAATATTTACAAAAGATAAGAATTATTAAGCTGAAAATTAATTTATAAAAATCCATTAGCTTCAAACAAAGGACATCAAAAAATATAGTGAAAGTAAGACTCCCATTTCAAATAAAAATTAAATGAAAATAAACTTATAAACAGAGAAGGTTTTGATAAGATTAAAAAAAACTTAGAGGACAAGTGAATGACACAAAAAAAGGTTTTTAAGGAAAATAAAAGATAAAGACAGCAATTCTGCCCAAGTTGCTTAAAATTTAACACAATGCCAATAAAAATGCCTAGAGATTTATTGGGTGCCAGTGGGGAGGTTAGAGAAAGAGATTGTTTTTTGTAAAATAAATGATCAGGAATAACCAGTAAAATTCCAAGAAAAGATATATACTGAAAAGGAATTAACTTTATCGGGCATTTTATCAGAAAACTATAATAGCTAATACTGTATGAGGGAGGTTCATGGACAGACGGCTCAGTGGACTAGAATATAAATCAAGGGCAGGGTTTCTCAGTTTCGGCAATAGTGACCTCTTAGGATACACAATTGTTGTCAAGTGCAGTGTAGGATATTTTGCCACAAATATGTCCTCTGAGCAACACCTGCCAGTACCACTTCCAAGTTATGACAATCAAAACATCTCCAGACATTTCCAAATGTTCCCCAATGGACAAAGTTGCCATTAGTTGACAACTATTGATATAAAAATGAATCCAACTATAATTGATTATTTAGTATATGAAAAAGGTGGACTTTCAAATCAGGGGAGGAAAGATAGATATTTAATGTCATGATTGGTACAACTGGGTGGCTTTCTGGAATAAATAAAGTTAGATGTATACCTCATGATTTAGCACAAAATAAAAATTTAGAACAAAAGTCTGATAAGCTGAAACTTAAAAACAGAAACAGAATAGAAACAATAAAAGTACTAGAAAAAAAATAATCTTTCTAGGGGAACCCTCCTACATTGTTGGTGAGAATGCAAGCTGGTGCAGCCACTCTGGAAAAGAGTATGGAGTTTCCTTAAAAAGTTGAAAATAGAGCTACCTTATGACCCAGCAATTGCACTACTGGGTATTTACCCTAAAGATACAAATGTAGTGATCCGAAGGGGCACATGCACCCGAATTTTTATAACAGCAATGTTCACAATAGCCAAACTACTATGTAAAGAGCCTAGATATCCATCAACAGATGAATGGATAAAGAAGAGGTGATATATATGGAATACCAAGTAGTCATCAAAAAGATATCTTGCCTAAGATACCAAAAAGATATCTAGTTCCACATGGATGGAACTAGAGGGCATTATGCTAAGTGAAATAAGTCAATCAGAGAAAGACAATTATCATATGATCTCACTGATATGAGGAATCTGAAAAACAAGACAGAGGATCATAGGGGAAGGGCGGGAAAATGAAACAAGATGAAACCAGAGAGAGAGAGACAAACCATAAGAGACTCAGGGTCTCAGGAAACAAACTGAGGATTGCTGGAGGGGAAGGGGTGGGAGGAATGGAGTGGCTGGGTGATGGACACTGGGGAGGGTATGTGCTATGATGAGTCCCGTGAATTGTGTAAGACTGGTGAATCACAGACCTGTACCCCTGAAACAAATAACACATTATATGTAAATAAAAAATAATCTTTCTAAATAGGGTATAAACCCAGAAGTAATATTAGGAAAGTTTGATCAATTGGATTCCTTCAATCTTTAAAAAATCTCATTTAATCAACACAAAAAACAAAATCAACAGATAAATGAAAAACTGAAAAAAAATTGCAACTCATATCACAAAGATCTGCTTTTCTTGTTATGAAAAGAGTTTTTACAAATCGATAAGGAAAGCATAATAAGCTCCAGAAAAAAGAAGCGAAGGATAAGGATGGCTGATAGAACTACAACTGACTCATAAGTATATAAAGTGATAATATTCATAATAAGAGTCATGCAGATTAGAACCATACTGAGATGTCATTTTTCTCCTACTGTATTTGTCAAGATGATACCTATGATGAACATACTGTTTTAGTGAATGTGAAGGGAAGCAAGTTTATCTTGAAAGATAAAGATGCACTCATTAGGAAAAGAAGGGGATGAAATTAAGAGCATTTCAAAAGGATATACATCCTGCTGAAGTTTTAACTAGGACAACTTGTATGGAGGGAGTTTTAGGACTATCTGTCAAAATGATAACTGAAAATATTCTTTGGGTATATCCATGATACATATTCACAGTTGTGTGAAATGTTATGTTCAGTAAGAGTACTTTTTATCATCTGATTGGCAATACCAAAATTCTGGAAACAACTTAATGGGTTACTTGTAGATACTGGTTCAAAAATTGTTGTACCTCTCTATAAAGAAATTCTATGCGGCAATGAAAAAAGTCAAAGAGGATAACTTGTACTTATAAATAAAAAATGGTGCAAAACACTGCATTTAGTATGCTCTATTAATACTCTGTGTAAAAATAAAAATAATACAAGCATCAGACTATATTTGGAAAGACATGATTAATAAGAGGGATACCTAGTTTCACTCATCACTTTCACTCATCCTACCTTATAAATGGTATATCATATGCATTTAAAAATATTCCAAATGAATACATACAATTTTAAAATGCATAAAGGCATAGTAGCTGAAAGCATCCAGAGTCAGCAAACTGAGTATATCCAGTGTGGTCTCTCCGCCGAACCTTTAATTGCAGTAACCTGTTTCAGAATTAGACCTAACCAATGGAGGTTACTAGCCTTACTTCATCAGTTGGAAGAGACTTACTAGATAAAATTAATTTTGCCATTTTAGGCCCAGTCTTATGCTACTCAAATGGAAAACCAATCATGAACATTTCAGGGGCATAGCAAATATACACTCTTCTTTAAAATTGACTTTATGCTTTATACTTGTTATTGGAAAATAAATATTGAGGCAGCTATCATTGGGATAAATAACTTTACAGGACTTTTTGCACTGTTTTTACAGATAGTTATTGATTTTATTTTGAGTTTTTTATGGGTATACATCTTAATCATTTTATTCTCTGGGGACCCTTTTTAGGTCTTAATTCATCCTGGAATAACTTGTCACACACAATATCCAGTGGACCTCATTCCACAGATGACATTCTTTCCCTCTACTTTCATGTCATATTAGCTATGTAGTATCCATACTGAAGCTTCCTGTTAGGGTTGAGTCTGGCCATGAATATACCTTGCCATGAATATACCCAATATACCTGTCTCATGGGACAATTGCATAACCCTGGCTTGACCGTCTTCAGTAGAGGCATACAGGATGTTTGCTTCTCCTCAGAGCTTCAGTAGATCATCTGGCACTAGACTGCCTCCATCTACCTTACATCAAGGATCATCAGACACTTCAGTGTCCTTGTATCCATACCAACCTGCTACCGCTAGATGGTGATGCCCACCCAAACCCCACATGACTTTGTTACCCTTCTTTGGTCATTGTAGAAAGAGATTCTAGTTGTATTGTGTCCTTGAGGCAAGCTCTATAACATGAACATCTACAATCTCTCAGTTAGCCTCTCGGCTGAAAGAATACCAGCCAACATGAGGAAGAAAGTACGCCAAGAATTAGATAAAACAGAACAGATAAGCAGAATCAGTAGGAGAGTGAAGAGGTATTAATTTATTTACTCTAAAAATATGTTTTGATTGCCAGGCACAGTGTTGTGTTAGAAGTACTGAGATGAGTAAGGCTCCATTGCTGTTCTCAAGCACTCAGATATCATTAGAGCTACTTTTATCAAAATTATTTTCAAATTTTCACAGAAACTGCCAGAGGCTTCATAACTGATACTTTCATCTGTTAAAAAAAATCAACAGCTATGTTGTATTAGTCTGGGTGTTGCTTTTTGATGATGTCTCTTTGATATCTACTGTAAGTAATTACTGCAGGATAGAGGCTCTTTGATATCATGAACTGTAGGCCCAGGAGGTATCTTCAAGAGGAAAAAGCTCTGTTTCCATTGTGATCCTGCTCTTGCTTCTCAGTCACACGTATTTGACTTTTAGAACATGTAACCATGTATAACTATAACTTTCTAACATTTGATCACCAGATCTTAAATTTGTGTCTCCTGGGTGCTTTCAAAGCCCCTGTAAACAGCTCTCAACTAGCATTGTACAATGTTCTAGCCCAGCTCTCATCTAACCATTTGTCACTGTTTCTCCTCCATGTTCCCCACTCCACTGTGAGATTCCCAGAACATAGGGCAGTTTGAGTATGTGGCTTAAAAATTGGTTTGCCAGATTTAGCAAATAAAAATACAGGACACCCAGTTAAATTTTAATTTTAGGAAAAAAAATTTTTGCTTAGTGTATGTCCCATGACATATTTGGCACGTAATTATATTAGAAAAAATAATTCATTAATCTGAAATTCAAACTTAAGTTTGTTTCCTATATTTTTTCAGATAACACTACTTTAAAGATGTCTTATAACCTGAAGGTTGCATAATTAGGTCTTTAAATATTTTTAACTATAGAACACAGATTAATCACTAGCAACGAGAATTTTAAAACTCAACTTTATACCAATCCTATTATCAAATATTGTTGTCTGGGTATGTTGCCTTTGTAATTATATTTATATATAAAAACAAAACAAAATATATATTTAACTATAAAAACATAAATATATATTCATATATTTATTCAATGTATATTTATTCAATGTATATTTATCTGTATCTAATTGGAAATCAATAATTCATAATAAAATACATAATATAATCAAATAAAAAAGAATTGGATTAAAATTTTGAAGTAACAATAATGGATCTGACAAAATTGAGAGCTTAAATTTAGGTAGAATATGTTTATAGTAGAAAATGCCAAGGTTTCTAGGGAACTTCTTAATTATATTTTGCATATTACTTGGTGCAAGAGAGTCATATTTAGAATGTTTTGAATCTGGAAATCAGCTATAGGTTATTAACTTAATTTCCCTGAAGCACAGCTTATGCCCTCAAGTTCTATTTCCTCAGTAGCTCCTTACTGGTGTTATAGATGTTATTTCCATGGAAGGAGATGTATATTTATATGCATTTCATCAGAGAAGTAAAGATAAGGCTGGTCCACTCATCTATTGTCTATCATCTATCTGTCTAAAACTTAAATTTGTAATGCCCAATGTATGTTTATTTCTCTTTCTTGTAGTTCTTTCTTGAGATGATAATTTGTTATCTAAGTTAAAGGTGTTTAAGTTAAAGACAGTCTTCTCTGGTATGCCAGGAAGAGGGGAAATATTCTAATTCAAAGATTCTGGAAATAAATGATGAGAGAAGAGAAATTTTTCTTATTATTTAAAAGACTCATGAAAATGATCTCCATGGAAACTAGACAGGAGTCCATGGCACATCAAGAGATCAGGAGAAGAGGTCTTGAGCTGAGCCTCTGAGTCTTAAATTTGGAATGCTGACATAAATTTTAACCTTCATTTGAGGATAACTTCCTTATAAATTATATGATTTATTTTAGATTATGCAGTCTTGAGACTTGACAATTTTTATAAAATTCTACTTATACTCTTTTCTTTTCTTTATTCTCCCCTTCATCCGTCCCTTCCTTTTTTCTCTCTCCTTAGCTCTTTTTCTTTCTCTTTTTTTCCTTCCTTCATTCAGTTGTTTTTTCTTTTTTTCTTCTTTCTCCTTTATTTTCCATCTTCCTATTTTTTGAGTGAAGATTTATGGTGGGAAATGTGAAAAAAAGAAGATAGGACAAAACTCCACTGGGTTTTCTAACTGAAGAATATTACTAAGAAATGGGGAAAATAATACAACATTAAAAATCTAAAAAGAAAGCAATAACTAGAAAATAGATCATTTAATATTCTAAGTGAATATTCCAGCTTGTAAGAGTGAACTCACAGTTTTTCTAAAATTTTGACCCTGTCTTGAGGATTTCCTTATGTAATTCATTTGAATACGAATAGAATGTAGTAAAAAAATAATCATCAGCCAGTACAATTACAAATACAGGAAAGTGTTTAGAAAAATTTCAAGTAAGACAACCAGAATACAATTTATATTCATGTATCATATAAATGCAACTAGACCTTCAGAACCCAGAGGTTGTTGTACTTTGTAACCTTTGTAAACAGTGCAAATCCTGATATGTAACAACCGCTCAAGTACTATTTGCTTTAGAGTCTATAAATACAACAAAACACATACACACATGCAGGCACACATACATATATATAATTTTTAAAAGTTGAAAATAAAATGTAAATAAATAAAGCTAGTTTATTTTGAAGTTACTGGACAATTCAATATTTTTGTGTCTTTGTCTTAACATAGAACATTGATTTGATGATCTTGCAATATTTTGAACATAGTTATTCCTGAATGTACTTTCATAAAATGAATTACTAATATGTTTTTCTTTTGTTCTCTTTTATTTCCTAAAAGTGCAGGATATCTGTTTGAGATTTTTTTCTTCTTTCTTTCCTTTCCTTTCCTTCTTTCCTTCCTTCCTTCCTTCCTTCCTTCCTTTCTTTCTTTCGAGAGAGAGGATGTGAGAGAGCTCACATGTGTGTGTGTGGAGGATGGGTAACAGAGGGAGAGGGAGAAAGAAAATCCCAAGTGGTCTCTAAGCCCAGCTGGGAGCCCAAAGCAGGGCTCAATCCCATGACCCTGAGATCACGACCTGAGCCAGAATCAAGAGTGGAATGCGTCACTGACTGAGCCACCCAGGTGCCCCTTTCATTGAGATTTTATAATAAAAATATTTTTTCTAGAATATATGAAACAAATATGGCAATATTCACGATTTACATGTCAAAGTATAGGGGTGTTTGCAGGGACAAGAGGCAGCATGAAATACTGTAAATAACATGACTGTTGGGTTTCAGGATGTTATTTTACTTTTTCAAGTAGCTATTTTAAACTTGTGTGATAAGGGCAAGCTACTTCAGCTCTCTGGGTTTTACCATCTACTTCCCACATTTGGTATGAAGAATATTTGGAGAGGATATGTGTCTTTCTGATATAAAGTATGCATTTAAAATCTTTATAAATGTGAAATGCAATTTATCTTAAAAGATTCCCATTCTCAGCAAGGGTTAACAGGCCATGAATCTCACAGAACCTATTTTCAAATTATGCTTTGCTTAAAATATGGTACCTATACTCTTATTACTCTAATTTATGATATAATTTATGCCATATATTTAAAATGAACACAAAGTGTATAAGCAGACTGGGCAGTTGTTCTGAATATTGGCTGCACATTAGAATCATCTGTGACACTCTTAAAAGCACTAATTCCCGGGGTCCTCACATGATACAATTAAATCAGTGGTTTAAAAAACTCTCCTGAATGATTCTAATGTGTAGCCCACTTTCTAATGTGTAGAACCCCTAAACTCGGAAGCTTATGGATCTGAACTCATTTTAGGCTGCTTTAAAACCTAGCTTCTGAGAATCTGGATGGATTGATAGAACGTATTAATTGATTTATTCATTAAATATGTTTGGTAACCACTGCATGCTAGGCACAATACTAAGGTTGGGGAATTAATAAAATATGATGCCTATCCCCAAAAGTTTGCATTATATCAGAGAATATGGGAACCTAAATGAGTAACTATGGATTAAAATTTTTACTATATTATGCCAATAATAGTGAACACTGCATGTTTGCAATGTTCAAGGCACTGTTCTAAAAACTCAACAGTAGGGGCGCCTGGGTGGCTCAGTGGGTTAAGGCCTCTGCCTTCGGCTCAGGTCATGATCCCAGGGTCCTGGGATAGAGCCCCGCATTGGGCTCTCTGCTCAGCAGGGAGCCTGCTTCCTCTTCTCTATCTGCCTCTCTGCCTACTTGTGACCTCTGTCAAATAAATAAATAAAATCTTTAAAAAAAAATAAAAAAATAAAAACTCAACAGTAGCTAATTCTTTTAATACTAACAATGATCTTGTGAAGTAGTTACCATTCTTCTCTGACTACATTATAGATGAAACTAAGATACAGGAATAAATACACGTTATTTTTTTTTAAGATTTTACCTGTTTATTTGATAGAGATCACAAGTAGGCAGAGAGACAGACATGGGAGGGGGAACAGACTCCCCACCGAGCAGAGAGCCCGACACAGGGCTCAATCCCAGGACCCTGAGATCACGCCTCAAGCCAAAGGCAGAGGCTCAACCCACTGAGCCACCCAGGCGCCCCTAAATAATCACTTTAAACACAACCAGTAAGCAACACTGCCAACATCAAATCCATACAGATTGAATTCAGAGATTGTGCTCTTACTCAGTTAAGTGTCTATCTGGCTTCTCTTCTTCAGTATTTATGGCTGACAATGTGTTGAATGTTTACCATATGCCAAGATCTGTTCTTTACAAGTATAGCTTATTGAGTTTTCATGATTAACTTGCATTTCCCCCATTTTATAGATTATAGAAGTTAAGGAGCAGAATTGAATACTTTATTACTTCAATTGTAGCACATGGGCTTTTGGGTCATCAGTCAATGTTCTTGTTACATCCACATGCCTAGCACAGCTCAACATCCCTGCTAAATCCTGAAGAGATGTAAAAACCAAGTATTTAGCAAAATAAAAGAAGCTATCAGTTCATCAATTTTCAAGTTTCTGGCATTGCACTGATTACTTTAAATTATTAACTTTAGCTCAATAAACTACTTATAAGAAAATGAAACATTGAAAAACAACAGAAAGCTCCTAAATCACTACAGTGAATCTTACATACAATGTTAGATTTTAAGTGGTTAGGACTCTTTATATTTAAATGTTTTATGAATAGTTGCAACAGTTGTATGCATACCATTAAGAACATAATTGTCTTTTATGTATATGGTGCAGTTTCCAGAGATTCTATTAAGCAATGATTCTGGTGCAAAGTTTCCAGGGGTTCTATTAAGCAATGATTCTAAACCCTGTTTTGAAGGACAAAATTTGTGTAACTTTACTTGGTCATTAAAATGCAAAACAGAATGCTGCCATTAGATTTAATATATTTTTTACCGTAGTTGAAACAAATCACTTCCTTTGCCAAAACTATTAACTAAGAGTTACCACAAGACCTTGCCCTACAATTTAAGTACATTTACAAAGACACAAACACTACCAGACTAGAAAGTGGTTTTCAAATTTCCAAGTGTCTTAAAGAGTGAGCCTCAAATTCCAAGCTATATGTCTACTGCAAGCTATATGTACAGTATGTAAATAACTGGAAATTAAAATTAATGAATCCTCTCTTACATCATTATCATCACCAAATACCATGTACTTACCATGTTTCAGGGACTGTACAATTGCTTCACCTCAATATTGCTAATATCTTTGCAGCAACCATACTAGAAAGATAATATTATCTATATTTTAGAGAGGGGAAATAAGAATTTCTAGTCAAGGGGCGCCTGGGTGGCTCAGTGGGTTAAAGCCTCTGCCTTCGGCTGGGGTCATGGTCCCAGGGTCCTGGGATCGAGCCCCACATCGGGCTCTCCGCTCAGCGGGGAGCCTGCCTCCTCCATTCTCTCTGCCTGCCTCTCTGCCTACTTGTGATCTCTGTCAAATAAATAAGTAAATCTTTTTTAAAAAAAAGGAATTTCTAGTCAATATAAAAAGATAGTTCAGAGAGGAATTTTATTTTTGTTATTTAAGACCTTAATAATCCAACACGATTGTCAAAAAGTTTGCCTACACAAACTTTTGTACTGAACAATAAACCTAAATTTTAAAGTAATGTACTAAACAATAAACCTAAATTTAAAGTAAATTTAAAATTTTAAAAAAGAACCATCGCTTCTCGGCCTTTTGGCTAAGATCAAGTGAGAAAAAAGAACCATGATTTACTATACTGCTTTTTTGGTTTGCAAAATGATTATCTATATAACCAAGAGAACAAGGTATTTTTCAAATTATATTTTCCATTTTCTCATTTCCACATCAGAAAATGAGGTTTTGAGGTTTAATAGCTTGCCCAATCCCCACTGGCCCAAAAAGTCAGAGCCAGTTTTCAAGTGTGAATCTGTTAGGTTTGAAATCCAGTAGGCACTATGAAATACCCTTTGGGTTCAGGCTCAAGATCTAATTAGATCTCGTTTTTCACTCTGGGCATCCAGGAAAGAAAGGGTTTTGCCTATCATAATGACAGGGTGAAATACGGCCAGTGATCACAGAGTGGAGGTGAGTTTCCAAGAGCACTGGTTGGACAGGACTTTGTCCTGGAAAACACTGACTGAAATACTTGTAGTTTCTCAAGTACTGAGAAATAAAGCTCTTTTATTATATTCTTTTACCCAGTATCGGACAAATGAAAAAAATTCCTGGGGCCATATTCTAAATCTGGTATGCTTGGAGAATAGAGAGATAAATAACCCTAGACCCATAAGTTACAACTTCTTTGAGTTAAATTTCCATATTTTGCCTGGAAGCTAGATTGGAGTTTTATATAATATATAAGTTTGTGTATATACAGACCTAAGAAAAAGGTTTGTATTTTTGTCTAAAATCCTTGCTGAAGGTCTTGAGTCTTTAAGGACAGTTTATACAAGTGTCTATGTAATGATATTAGCACTTATTAACAAAAATATTTTGGAAAAACAAACTCATTTTCTTATATTAGATATCAATTATTAGGTAAGACATCTACCCTCTTCTTTTTGTTTGATAGTGAACTCATGATTAAATATTTCCTGGTAGACCACAGATCCAGCACTAGTCAAAAATACTGGAGTGTTTTTCACCTCCCCTTTCTGCATGGCTTTCATTTTCTATTTCTAATGACTTTTATGTATAATTGCCTCATTCACATAAGTCAATCAGAGAAAGACAATTATATGATCTCACTGATACGTGCAATTTAAGAAACAATGCAGAGGATCATAGGGGAAGAGAGGAAAAAATAAAACAAGATGAAACCAGAGAGGGAGACAAACCATAAGAAACTCTTAATCTCAGGAAACAAACTGAGGGTTGCTAGAGGGGGGTGAGTGGGAGGAATAGAGTGGATGGGTGATGGATATTGGAAAGCGTATGTGTGGTAATGAGCACTGGGTATTATATAAGACTAATGAATCACAGACCTGTGTCCCTGAAACAAATAGTACATTATATGTTAATTAATTGAATTAAAATTAAAATATAGCCAGTTAAAATTTATTAAATAAGACCTGATAAAATAACAGCCTCCATTTTGCAGTTGAGCATATTGAGATACAGTGAAGGTTTTCCAAGCTCTAGTTCACTGACACCAGTCTTTTCAGTTTCTAAAACATGGTGAGTGTTCTCCTGCCTCAGAAGTTCCAGCTGTTGCTCCTTATGCCTGTAAACCCCTTCCTTTCTTCACTCTCACTATCTACCATTTCTCCCCACCTCCAACCCATATAAATGCAAACACACATACAACATCCTTTGCATAGTTGACTTTTTTGGATCTTTACCTAATATTACTATCCCAGAGAGAATTTTCCTTATGTTTTATTTTTTTAACATTCTATGGAAAGATATCCAGTCTCTTCTTCATGCCACACTTTATAACTTACCTTGTTCAGTTCTTCATTGCCCATCCCACAAGCTGCAAGACATATTACTTTGTGCGACCCAAACCTTACTTGACTTGAAGCTCCATAAGGACAAAGACCAATTCTAGTTCATCTACCGTTGTATCCCCAACACGTAGCCATGCCTGGTGCATGGTAGTTTAATAAATATACAATAAATAGTATGAACAAATCAATATGCTCATACACATACACTTAATAACTTTAGGTTTTCTAAAGTCAAGCCCGTATTTTGTTCAACATTCTATTGCAGTTCTTTTTATAGAAACAGGCAAAAAAAGAAAAAATACATGCTTGATGAGTTACCATTAAAGGAATGAAAATAAATTCACTTAGACCAATTATTTTAAAAGGCTACTTATGATCTGTTAGTTGATGGATTGAGATAACCAGATAGTTGTGAAACATTTAGGATTACAATAATCCTTTTGGAGCCTAGAACATGAACTGGCTAAGTTTAAGAAGCACAAATGCAAAGAGAGAAGAGGGTAAGAGGTGGGGTAGTGTGCCCAGGTTGGGCACAAGGGCTGTGCCTCAGTAGGCTCGCAGACATCCTGCAAATAGTCACATGACTTACTGTCAGTGATGCCAACTAGGGAAGTGAAGGATGTGTATACCTCTATTTACAGATTCATTTAAACACTCAAACATAGTGAGTTGTTTCTATGTGCTAGAATTTTCTTCTCAGTGTTTGGAATATATCAATAAAACAAAGATTCCTTTTCTTGAGTTCACATTTAATGGGAGGGAGGAGAATAGACGGACAATAAACAATAATCATAACAAATGAGAAAAGGATATAGTATACGGGGCTGTATTAAGAGCTATGGGAGAAAACAGAATTAGGTAAAGGGGATCAGGAACACCAAGATCCTGAGGGAGAATAGTTTGTACTATGAAATAGGGTAGTCTGGGAAACACTTGTTTGGCAGAAGATTTTAGCAAAGATTTAAGGAGAGAATTTAGCCCAAAGATAACATGTGAACAAAGCATTCCAAGCAGAAGAAACAGCTAATGCAAAGACCATTAGATTGGAGCATGTCGGGCATGTTTAAGAAATAGCAAGGGAGTCCTGGAGGATGGAGCAGAAGGAGCAAAGAAAAGGGAAGAGTACTAGGAACTGAGGTCAGAAAGGTAATGGAGTGGGGCAGATTATGTGGAGTCATAGTGAAGACTTGTGTGTGACTCGGAGTAAAATGGAAAGTTACTGGAGGGTTTTAATTTAAGCTAACTTCCTTACAAA
This sequence comes from Martes martes, assembly GCF_963455335.1. Taxonomy (NCBI): domain Eukaryota; kingdom Metazoa; phylum Chordata; class Mammalia; order Carnivora; family Mustelidae; genus Martes; species Martes martes. The sequence continues at coordinate 73,479,699 of NC_137898.1, read as the reverse complement.
ACAAAAACAAAACAAAAAAAAAACCCACTCTGGCTGCTGTGTTGAATATAGCCTATAGAGAAAAATGAAGGAGCTGAAAGACCAGTTTGGAAGCTATTGCTGTAATTAGGTAAAAAGATGATAGTTTGATTCAACCAGTATCTGTGAAGGTGGTTAGAAGTGGTAGCATTCTTGGATACATTTCAAAGGTAGAGCCAGTTTCTTTCTTTCTTTTTTTTTTTTTTCTGTGAACTATTTTTTTATTTCCTTCTTTTTCTTTTCTTTTCAGTGTAACAGAATTCATTGTTTTTGCACCACACCCAGTGCTCCATGCAATACGTGCCCTCCATAACACCCACCACCTGGCTCCCCCAACCTCCCACCACCCCCCCGCCCCTTAAAAACCCTCAGATTGTTTTTCAGAGTCCATAGTCTCTCATGGTTCACCTCCCCTTCCAATTTCCCTCAACTCCCTTCTCCTCTCCGTTTCCTTATGTCCTCCATGTTATTTGTTATGCTCCACAAATAAGTGAAACCATATGATAATTGATTCTGGTAGAGACAGTTTCTGACCAATTATCATCTGTGAGAGAAAGGAAGGAATCAAAGAAAATTCCAAGTTTTAAATTTAATAGGTTATAAGTATAAATAACTTTTTCATTCCTTTACACTATTCTACGTAAGATTTATAATATTTTGATTAGTAATAGCACATCCCAAGGCAAAAGAGATACCTTTGAATATTTTACAATCAAAACTTATTTGGGGGACTTAAGACATTGTTTCTTTGCTCCTTTAAATTTTAATTTTACCTAATTCAGCATATTACCATTGTGAGGTAAAGCTATACTGTAAAATGTCATTGAGCAATTCGAGATTATATAATTGTGTTTTCCTTCTCTGCTGAAAATATCACTATTGTTCAACATGGGGAATGTCCTTTGCATTTTAACTTTCAGAAGTGGATATGTCTTAGTAAACTATGTATTCTATTTATGGAGTGCTTTATCATTTCTGACATGCTGTGACATGTTTTATCCCATCCTCTCCACAACCATGGCAGATAGCAGGGCAGAAAATATGCATAGGAAATTGAAGAGGTTTAAGTAACTGAGTAGCCACCACGAGAACCCCTTCTTACTTAGGTTTAGCTCACTCACTGATGTGCTTTGAGCTAGTTCCAGCTGAGGAGGAAGGATGGGAAACTTAGTGTGTCCTATGCTCACTCAAAGCTGAGTAGTTCAGGCCAGGATCAAATTTGTGACCTCCTTATCATCAGTGCCCCAGACAAGTGGGCTAACAAATCATTTTGTACATCAAACTTAATCACATCTCCGGAATCAGCAAGCCATTAGTTCCCCTTTATTTTCCTGGGTACTCTCACTATTTTTGTATTTTCTCATCCATACCATCTTTCTCATCTTTCTCATTCAGGAAGGTCAACCGCACCTTTGCTGGCCTGTCTACAAAGTACTAAAGCTTGCTTCCTGGATTGCAATCAAAGAATCTGGGAAATTAACAATGCCGCCATCAGGTGCACAAGAAAATGGGGAGAAGAAAGATGCCATTGTGAAGAGCAACAGGGTGTGGTAGATAAGATATCTTTTTCTGGTTGAATCCTAGGCAATCAAAGAACAACTTGTTTTGTTTTCAAGGGTCTCCTGGGAAATCTACATTCGTAATGTATTCATCAAGACCAACCGCTTCAACCTGAGTGTCCTCAGCTTTCAGTCTTTCACTCAACTGCGGCAAGCACCTGGCTCCTAAAATTCAGCTAGGGAAGTATAATGGGAATAGTAATAATCCTATTGCTGTAGTGTCCTTCTTCCCTTTAAATTAAGCCATGCAATTAATTTATACCAATCTCTTTTTCAAGGGCGAAAATGAAGTCTGTTTTTGGAATTTAAAGATAACTTCAGCATTTTTTACAGTCTTGGTAGTTATGGGGGTGGTGGGGGAGGGAAAGGAAAGTCATTTGAGTAAGTAAAACATATTTAACTACTACGGAGAGAGAAATTTTAATGGATATAGAAAGAATCGTTTGTAAGAAGTGCAGACAAATGCGAAATGGCATTATTAATAAGTAATGCCATTAAAGAGACCGTTCTTTCTCAGCACTCACACCTCTGAATCATCTTGGGGTTCCCTGACTTCCTGGTTCCCTGTACCTTCCAGCAGTGACGCCCCTTCTCCTAATCATTGTCAGGGGTTTAAGTGCCATCGTCAGGATGAAGCTTATTATCTACCTGCTCCCCCAGCTTCTCTCTGAGTGACACACCACCCACGCCTCCACGCACAGCTCTTCTCCTTCCGCGGCTCCCAGAAGGAAGCCGAAGCGCTGCAGAGGGAGCCCGAGGCTACTCTCGCCTGCACCCCGAGACCACGAAGCTCCGCGCTCCAGATTACCCACAGAGTCTGTGCCCTGCTCGGTCCACCGCCCACACCCCCACCCCGCCGCGCCGCGCCGCGCCGCGCGCTGCAGGAGTAGGAAGCGGCCCTGCGCTGCGCTTCCAGCTGCGTCTGCCCGCGTCTGCCCGAGCGCGGCACGTGCTCCCGGCGCTGGCGCGCGCGAGAGCGCCACCGCCGCGGGCCCCGGAGCCGCTCTGCCTCCTGCCGCCGCTGCCTCCGCCGCCGTCACTCGCGCTCCAGCTGCAGCCCAGGCCGGCACGCGAGCGCAGGAAGCCCGCGAGGAGCGGCTGGCTGGGGGCGCCAGGCTCAGGGCGCGCGCCAGGTAAGCACAGCGCGGTTTTCATTCTTTCAGCTTGAGAGTCCACCACGGCAGTAGGATACCGCCGGAGCCCCTCCCCCAGCACGGGGACGGCAGCATTCAGGAGAGGGGCGGGAGCGCGGGCAAAGGCACCCAGGAGGGCAGGTGGTGGACAGGTGGAGAATGGTGAAGCCAGGGACGCTGAGACGTCCTGCAAGTTTAGAAAAGTCACCCTGCAAGGACGTGTGCTGTGTGAATCAGACACGAATTTCTAGTCGGGAGCCCAGGCTACCGCGGCGTCGCTCCAACGAGAGGTTTATGAAGATCATTTTGATTTTATTTGCATAAGTGAGGGACTTAAGTGGGCTCGTTTCCATAGAAAACGAACTAAAAAAAAGCAGAGGAGAAAAATAGAGATCTGAGCCAAAGGAGGCGTTTGGATTTCGGTCTCTCTCTCTTTCTCGCATACCGATACATGTGCACAAAAGGGTGCCTAATAAGGGAGGAGGAAGCTTATCGGTCTTTGAGACCATTAGGTGTTTGGGGGCTAGGAAGAGCATTCGCTAATGCTTTTCCCTGAAAAGAAGCAGCAGAAGAAAGACCTGGCGGGGTGTGAATGCCAGTGTTCCATTTCTAAAATGACACTTCCATGACTGCACTACGGGAGAAAGGTTTTCTAGAACAGGGGGCCATTTTTAAGGGGGTATACCTGTAACTCTGGACCTATAAGCTCAGGTTCAAGTACTCCCAGTGGGGGATAAGGAAACATCCCTACACTAGGTTTCTTTATGGAACTTTGGTAAAGGATGGGGTCAGAGAGAGGAACGGGTGGGGGTTGGGGAGGAAAGGGAGTTGAGTATGAATGAATGGGGGGGGGGCGGAGAGAAGGAGAGGAAGCCTGGAAGTCTGGCTTGGTATCAGTGTGTTCATTTAGTCCCACCCTGGGTAGTTCTGGATTTGGTCTCTAGGAAAATGTATGACCTTGAAAAAGTCCCTTAACCTTTGTGTACTCAGTTTCTCCATTTCCTTCATTTCTGCAAAACATAGAGATTCTTCTGTGTTTGAGGGCACAAAAGTTCTGTGGAGTAATGTCTTTTCTGTGATCCTATGGGTTTTTAGATCAGCACACAAGGAAGGAAGAGCACCCAGAAAATCCAGATAAATGAATCTTCAGGGCATTCTCCCTAAAAGTACCAAAGACATTTGCAAGCTCCTGGCTGTGCTGTTGGTGTAATGCATGCTGAGAGGTCTGTGGAAATGGTTGAGAAGGACAAGCAGACACTTAGACTATAACCAAGGGAACCTAGAGTTCTGATTGTTGTTAGGAGAGATTCAGATCTGCAGAGCCTAAAGTCACTTGCTTTTTTAAGGTAACAAATAAAGGAGGAGCTTTGGTCGCAAACTGTGAAGTTCTTTGAATCTGAGGGTTTGGGAAATAATCTGGAATTGATTCTAAACAAGGAAAATGAATGGCATCTTACTTGAAAGGTTGGGCATTCCAGATGGCAGGAAGGTTTTAGAGTGCGATCTGAGAATGCTGTAATCTGGGCAGAGAGGTTAGGAGGGAGAGGAGAATGGATATTGTTCCTGAGACAAGGGTTCCTAGGAAGCAAGTGGCATCTGCCCATTGTCTTTGACACCTCTGCCACTTGTCCAAGGAGGGCACAGGTACTTCTTCCCCCTTAATGCAAGCTCATTCCTAGAACTCAGGGATCTGTACCCCAGGTGCTGAGATATGAAGGTGCACATGGGAAAAATCAAGTCTTAAGGGTGCCCCTGATTCCTCTTATCATGTGAGCATCTGGATTCGGAGCTGGTTCGCCCATCCAGATTCGACCCAAAGTCTGTGTTCCTAAAGGAACTCACTGTGCCACTTGGTGGCACCAAAAAGTTGCGCTGAGAACTCTGTTCTCTATAAATACAAACTACCACCCCTCCCTCCTCCGCGAGCTCCCCTTCCCCCCCACCTCCCCTTTCTCAGTAGCAGGGAGATTGCTGCACACGCCGCCCTCAGCTCTGCTGTTCTGTGCGCACTGAGCGCAGGAGATGAGCTTAAGATCTTCTTAGTGGGGAGCCTGGGAATGGAGAGGCTGGCTCTGCCCCGCTGATCAGCACAGCCCAACTTTATGGGGGGCTAGCTAGACTGCGTCTCACTGCCCGCTGCGCGGCCAACAGGGGGGTAAGCTTGCTAAGGGTCTGTGTGCCCAAGTGTCCCTGTGCTCGGGAAGGATGTAGGAGCTATCAGCTTGCTGGGTACCTCACAGTTTGATTTGGGAGTGGGAAGAGTGTGGAGCAGCTTGGTCAGACCTTGAGCTTAAAGTCCGCTCTGTTTGCTGATGGCCTTAGTTAAACCTGTTGGGAGAAAAAACAAGAGCAATGGGGTACAAAGGAGGGAATGGCTGCAAGGATTGAGAAACGGATCCTGCATGCCTTCGGATCCGAGTTCCCGCTCCCTAAGGCCAGGTGCGCATGTTTAGAATGCAGATTATGCTGCCCCAAACCACCGGAGGGCTCGGAATTGGGAAAAGCAAAGGTGGAGAGGGAAGGAAGGAGAATCGCTTCCCAGTAGATCGGTAAGATGCCGCTACCGTGGCGCCTGCTGCAGGAGGAGGGGGGACAGCGGGTGGTGCTGAAATCACAGCTCTCACTCAAGCTAGCGTGCTTCTTTCTGAACCCCAGTCTGCGCCCTTTCGCTCTTTCCTCTCCTGTGGATGCATCTTTCCCTTTGGAAACACAGCCCGCTAGTTACCTGGGAGCGGCAGCATGAGTAGCATGCCGAGGAGGGAACCCAGGCTACAGTGACTTGGGGGAAAGAACCCCAATCAGGCCCGTGAGCTAACCGGTGACCGGAGCCTAACCCAGACTTGGGACCTCACAAAGGGAAATGAAGAGTCTGCCTGGAAGGCTCTTGGAACTGGTGCTGTAATTTCCAATTGCCCTCATTTCCCTCCGGAGCAGGTGCTGTGGGGCAGGGAAATTGAGGAGAGGTTAACAAGCACTTGTGCTTATTTAGGCACAATCCTGGTGCTGCCTCAGCTGAATTGTAAGCTTGAGTAACCAGGCAGATAGATTCTCCAACACTTTACTTCCCGCTAAGAAATTGACACAGGCCGGTGGGAAGGCAGAATGTCCCTTCCACCTTTCGCTTCTTTCTCTACATATTGTTTTATTGTTCTAAGTCCCTTGAGACTCGGCCAGAGCTAATCTGTATTCTTAATGTTGGCTTCTGGCCATTCGAGACAGCCAAGTTAACATTGCCTTTTACTATGTTCAGCCTCTTCCCCCAGTGGGGCTAAGCCAAGGTTTTCTGTAGAATCCTCTTAGTTATACAACATTCTAGACACTCTTTTGAGTTTTGATTGTGTTTAGGTATGCTACTTCTTGTTAGATGTGCTTTGTGCTCCTCATTACCACCATAGAGCACAAGGAATTTTCTCCTTTAATTTCTCTCGTATATCTATGAATTTCACATTTAAGAATCAGTTGTGACTATTTCTGTCCTTTTTAGATTTCAGTTTCTGTTTAAAAGGATGTTTAGTTTGGGACTTGAAAATACTGCTTCCTAAACTCATCAGGTTAATGCACATCCTACAAAGGCTTCTCCAGCGGGGACCGTTTCAGCACTTCGGACAGATCCTCCAGGGTTTCTTAGGAGAAGAATGTGGGTAGAATACTTTCCACCTAACTGCTTCTTGTAAGAGAAAAGCTTTCCCTAGTCATTTACACTCTGCTTGACACAATGTATCATTTGGATATTTTCATTGCACCCCCTAGATCTCTGCCATCACATGGCAGTATTTTGGCTGTGGGCTGTACCCAAAGAGAAACCAAACTGCAACATTGATTTTTTAAAGGATTTATTGAGATTATTTGGGAGAGGGTGTGATGTTTGAACAATCCAAATATCTACTTCCATAGGGAGACACAGGCCTCTGCCATCAATTAAGAGTCCATGTGATGGACATGGTGACAAACACCAACGTGAAAACTTTTTCCAACCAGCACAAAATATATATTATGTTTGTGACTAAAGGATTTTAATACTTCTAATGTTCTCATTTTTGTTCAATACATTAAAGATTTTATAGAAGTCTTACATTTTCTTTTACGGAATTTTTAGAGCATTTTAGATTAAAAAAACTAAAATGTCAATAAAGCATAGGTGAAATTACAGATGGAAAATATGAGATGACGGTAATGATGAAAAATATTGTACTTATTTGTATACCATTCTCTCCCAGGCTTTCTGTCCTTATGGGATGAAGAAAGAGATGCATCCAACTATTCTTCCTTATCCTCTTTGCTCTGTTATTTTAATAGAGTATAAACTAATTTTATAAAATATTGAAGACTATCTTTTGATATCTATTGGGATATGCTAAAGTTAATTGGTTTGCTTGGAGTTTGGATATGCTGAAGGTGTAGTAATACAGAGCAGGAACATCCTACAGTTTAGAAATGTTATTTTTAAAATTCAGAGAAATATTAATGCTAGTCCCGAAGCATCATTTAGTTATTATTTTCATTAATGAGTGGAGCTTAGGAGGACACAAGATAAGAGCATCAAAATAAATCTTTTTTAGTTCATGATGTGAAAAATTTGAATTTTGATTTTGAATTTTTGGTTATTTGTAAAAGGCAATATCTTCTTGGTATTTCTTCATCTCCGTCAGTTAAAATGTAGTTGTAAAAAACATTATGCCATAAGCTTGCTTTCATTTCCTTTAAGTTCACAGAGGAAGAAAAAAATCTAGATTTTACCAGTTCTAGTCTTGTTTGAATTATATATCCAACTTTAGTCAGAAGGGTAACCAAGCAAAAGTCTTGATTCAGGCTCACCCCTGCTCCAGCAACTATCCTTCCTTGAGCATGTTGGGTGCCATGCCATGCACTGGTGTTATTTAATCTTCATAACAATTATGCAAGGCAATATTTGTTCTTAATTCTCTGTTGTTAAAACCGAGTTGTTGTTTTCCTTCCATTGTCATATGACAAGGAAATGGGGAAAATAAGTAAATACATACATCTGATTGGTTTGGAAATCAAACTTACCCTCTTTCATCACATTAGGTAACTGTAATCTATGGTGTGCCAAAACATCATGGAATTGTTTCCTTGTGGTTTCCAGTGAGTTGTGGTATGGCTGGAAAGGCAGACCCTCACACAAGATTGCCTGAGTTCAAATCCCATCTTTGTATGGGATTACTAGCTGTGTAACCAAGGGTGAGTTACTTAATATTGTTCTGCCTCTGTTTTCCTTATTTTTCAAATGGGGAATGGGGGGTGGTGAGTGGGCACTTGGGTGGCTCTGTTGGTTAAATGTCAGACTCTTGAAGATAGCTCATGTCTTGATATCAGGGTCTTAAGTTCAAGCCCCACTTTGGGCTCCATGCTGGGCATGGACTCTGCTTTAAAAAAAAATGGGGAACAGGTTGTAACACTATAAGGTGCATTGAATAATTATGATGAATTAACTGTACAAATATAAGTAAAGTTCCAGACCACAATTAAGAGTGTAGAAATCATAGTTGTGACTATTAATCTCATCTAGGCCTTTGGATATCAAATGTTTCCTAGCTTTCCCTAGTTACTGAATTTAATCTTCTCAGCAACCCTGTGGTTGGTACGTAATTGCTGTTTCAAATATCTTCTCTTATTTTAGTCAAACTAGTTGGGAAATTTAAAGGAAAGACTTAGATGTGAAAAAAATATATTTTATGTAGATATTATTCTGTTGGTCTTATAAAAATATCAGACCTATGAATAATTCCCTAATGATCGTTTTTCACTGTAACTCTGGCTATAGGCCATTGTTCATAAACTTAATGCTCTTAAACATAAATGTTATGAGAAAAATTAAAAGATCATAATTATAATGGTGCTAGTGGGACTGTAATAGTAGTAATAATAATAATAATAATAATATAGCCTATTTACATTCATAATATTTTACAAAGGAATAATTGAAAAATATTTCTTAAAAACCAATTTGCCTTAATACACAATAAGGTAGAACTCTTTAAAGACTGAGAAGAAAGGTAAATAACATAATAATTACCTTTTTAAAAATAAAAATTGGATTTTGAAAAACCAATGTATAATTACTATGTAAAATATTCTTTGTCTTGTTACAAAGTTAGAATGAACTTGATATTTCATATTAAAAATGGTCTTTGAAATGATAAATTGTATCACAGGATACTATTCTCATTCATTTATATAATAAATGACTTATGACCACTCAGAACCATGCTACCATGCTTATTTAGTGTAAGGCAATATCATCCTTCATTCTCAGGGTTTAATCTGTATTTCTCAAATTGCAATTGTAAGCTTTAAAACAATACAATGTAGCCAGAAAAAAGTTACAAACTAAAGAAGGCATAAGACAAACCTATTCCAAACTACTGTTCTTAAATTATTAGGATGCTTCAGGAAAAAGTTTTCTGGGACTGACAAATCCAGATGATTAGTTCTTGGTTATATTCTTTTCTGATGTTTATGTAGATGTTGCCAGGATATAGATCAGCAGTTTTCAGCTGGAGATGACTTTGACTTACAGGGGACATTTGACAGTGTCTGGGGACATTTTCATTTGTTAAACTAGAGGAGGTGTGTTTACTGTTGGCATCTAGAGACCTCTACAAGGTACAGGGCAGTAAACCTCCACAGCATGTCGCTAAGGTTGAGGAACTGTGATCTAAATGATTCCAGGAAATAGAGTTACCTCTATTTATTTAGTTGGCTTGTATGGCATCTAAATGTAGTTGGCTGGCATTACATAAACTTGTAATGGAAAACAGAGAGTCTCCAGAATGTTTTGGAGTCAATGTATAAGGTTTAACCAGCCAACCCATTTGTTCTTTTGGGAGATACTATCATCTGATTATGTTGAGTGTGGGCTTTGGAGCCAGACGTAGTTGGGTTCATGTCCTAACTTTGCCATTTATTATAAGTGTAGGACTCCTGGCAAGATTCTTCACCTCAAAATCTCAATTTCTAGAGATATTTAATGTAGATAGTAATCACACCTACCTCACGGGTCATTTTGAGACTGATGTTAAATAATGCTTGTACATTATTTAGCACAAAGTAGTCACTCAATAAATATTAGCCATTAATAAGTAACTAGAGATCAAGTTAGAAATGCAAAAGCACATTTTCAAGCACCTGATGATAGGTAATATAACAGGCACAATAATGCTTTACAGTCTTTTGAGGTATGCCATAAATAACAAGAAAGCAACTGAAGGCTGCAAAATGGGAAGACGCCCAGAATCCCTGCTTGATAATTAAACTGAAACTAGTTAACAGTAGATTACATCATTTTTATTGCTTTGCTGTAGAAGACTGTTTCAGGTCTTCATGGACTACTAAACCAGTTGTTTAATGATTTACAATGATTTAGTGAGCTTTATTCTAGTGCCAGCACCTTTTAATTAATGCAGAAAATAACAGATTTGACTTTTGTACAATGCTATTTTATGGCCCCTTTTCGGTTTAAGGGGGTTTCATTGAAAATATGGCATGTTTTTGGATCTGGGCTAAACAGAGAGGGTGCTGGGCTTCCTTGTTTACAAGGTCACAGATGTGTGCTTGAAATAGCTCCAACAATGGAGCTTTCCTAGACTATAAAGCTCTTGGTATCATACCTCAGAGTCTCTCACATCTATGGGATGTACTTGTTTTCAGGAAAATGCATCAAAGGCATTCATGGCATATGCAATATTGACACCCCTGTCTCTTTGGGATGAGACTATTCTTCAGGCAGAAGGAATCATTTTAGTGTTGATGTCCCGAACTGTGTGATTTGCTTGTGTGGGGATTAAGTTATATAAGAGACATCTGTGCCAAAAAGATGGTCAGTGTTTGAGAAGATTGTTGAAAATAAAAGACAATGTGAGCTGTGAATCTGGTTACAGTGTAAGTTGCCATTTATGCAAATTCTACCCACCATTTTTTCTTCAGTTAGGATTCAATAGAAGACTGTATGGTTACTGGAGGCAAAAATACTTTATGCATATCAAATATATGCTACTCTTTTCTATAATGGGATAGTGATTAATTTTATTATGCTGTGAGCCAAGAGATATATTATTGAATAAAGCAGACGAGTGTTTCTGAAAATAAGACCCTAAACCAATCTATTATATGTTACACTATTTATGTAAACTCTTATCATTTACTGTTTCTGATTGAATTAAAGCTCTCCATATATAAGGTTGTAGATCTATAACATTTTGAAACCTTTTTAAATCATTGTATTAATTCTTCCTCTATATTTGTAACAAGAACCTGATTTTTTCTCTTTTTTTTTTTTTTAGCTACCAACTACATCAGAGTTATAACTTAAAGCAAATAATTTATTCTCTATTTAGTCTCTCTAATAGATTCTATTTCCTGATATATGGAATGGGATAATCAGATATTCTTGGCAGTAATTTTGTCGTAGGTTGAAGTGAGATTAATAATGGAAAAAGGTTCTATAAAATAATACAGTATTACTATTTCCCATCCTTTTTTTCCCCCTCTAAGACTCTTGTTAAGTAAATGAATATACCTCATGGTGAGATACCTAAGGAGGAATGGCCTCACCCATAAACTTGTACAGGAAGTTGATGTTACCTTCTAAAATCTAAATTGATAATAAAATGTGAAAATGCATATGCCAGCCATATCATGCATTTATAGAAATACTTTCAAAAGTAAGTAAAGTATATTATTTATAACAGTAGGAATATCTATAAACAATCTAAATATCTACTAATATGGGGATAATTAAATAATTTTTGGTGTAATAATATAGTTGAATGCTATGCAGCTGTTAAAAAGAAATGGATGTTCTGAGTGTGAACCTTGGCTCTGATAGTCACTTAGTTTAGAATATTAAACAAACCATTCCATCTATCTGAGCCTCAGATATCCCATCTATAAAATATGCATAAAGTTGTTCATCTTACAGTTTTTTATGACAAATGATATTTTTCACTTGAAACACTAAACATAGTGCCTAACATGTGGTGAGCTCTCTCTCTCTGTATTTTAATTATTATTATTGTTGTCTCCATCAACAAAATGAACCAATATGAAAATATATTTATGATATATAGAGTAGAATAAAATGTATTGGTAGAGATTTCAAACTAACACTATTGGATTTAAAAATATGATAAAAATTACATGCTTAGAAAATTATGGAAGAGCAGATACCAAGTTGTAGAATGTAATTAAACCTGGGTTTTGAGATGGGATTTTGCTGGGTTCTTGTCCCAGAACTGCCAAAAATCATTTAATCTTTGTGAGTCTCGATTACATTGAGTTATCTACAGGGCTCTCTCCACTTCTGTGATATTATTTTCCTTAATATGTTGAAAAGCCATGAGGAACACTAAGTTTCTACCTGCTGGATTGTCAGTCCCTGCTTCTCTTTTTGAGGACCTCTGTTGTCTGAACCCATTGGATAGAGGAAGTTTTATTATCCACTTTTCAGTTTCCCAGGGTGGGGCAAGGGATACTATCTTGGAACCTCAATCAGATAGTTGACCAGAAAACCCAGTGGAAGCAATTCACTATATTTATTTGTTCATTTAGCAGAATTTATTGAATGTTTATTTTGTGCAAAGATTATACCAGGTGCTGTATATAGTACCAATTTAACCTTTAAGGGATCCAAAGTCTGTTGGATGATGAAACATGTAGAAATAGCTATAATATTAGCTTAGTAATAAACACAAAGTATCAATAAATATGTGACGTGAATTCAGGGGATAGAGCAATATGACAAGGTGAAGGATCTGGGACGATTTTATAAAAGGACTATTTTAAAATATTATCTCATTCAGTCCTCATTAAAACTCCTTAGAGTAATACTATTGTCATTCCACTTAGGCTCAGAGAGGCTAAGTGACCAAGGGCACATAGCCAACACATGGCAGTATTAGGATTCAAACCCAGGTCCACTTGATTCCAGCCCATGCTCTTTAAAAATTCTGCCATAAAGGCTACTCAGGCAAGAGCAAGTGAGGGATCAGAAGCAGCATGAATAAGACCATTGGGTAAAGCAGTATATACCTGAAGGGGACACAAATTTGCTTGACTAGTTGACTCCCAAGGAAGGGCAGATTCAAGAGAGATAAGGGCCACAGGGGACAGTGGGGCACAAATTTAGATGTCAGGTCCCTCAGTCCCACACTTCAAGTAATATCACAAATAATATCTTTTCATAGCAAATGTAGAAATTTGGAAAACAGATAAAGGCAAAGAAAAAATGAAAAGTTACATGTATTCCCACCACTCAGAGAACACCCTTTTAGTCCAGTATGTATGTTTCCAGACCTCGTGCATGCATACACTCAGTGTTTTATATTTATATCATATTTATATTTTAAATCATACCAAAATTTTTTCCAGTCTCCTTTGCTGGTTTCTCCTTATCTCTGGGAACTTAATCATTGGAATTCCCTGGGACTCAGTCTTAGAACTAGTTTCCTTTCTATCTGCACTTCCTAGGTGATTTCCTTTAGTTTCATGGTTTGTAAAAAATGCTTATCTGTATAGTAATGCCTCCCCCATTTATATCTCCTACACAAACCTCTCTCAGAACCTTAGCCTCTTATGATCAGCTGCTTATTAAATGTATCTTCTTGAATTTCTAACCTATATCTAAAAATTGACACATCAAAACTAGTTTCTATTAAGTCCACTCAAATCTGCTCTTGCACGGCTTCCTCCACCTCAGTTGACGTGGTACCATCTTTCATTGGCTCATGCTGAAAACCTTAGGGTCTTCGTTGAACCTTATCTTTCCTTCACATCCCAAGTCCCATCTGACAGCACACTCTTCCATTCTCTCTTCTACTCGTCCTCTCCACTGAGAGGGCCACGTCTCCCTGATCCAAGCCACTGTCATCTCTCCAACTGGGATTCTTGCAGTAATTTCCTGACTGCCTCTTCAGTTCTGCCTTTGTGCCCTAATTCTTGTTACAAAATGTTGGTCTTTGTGTGTCTGTCTTCTATTGAAAAGTCTTCTGGAAAATCACTCTCACATGATATTAAAGCCCAGCCTACCAAAGTCCAGAAAGAATCCACATGATCATACTGTCTCTCGACCTGACTTTCTCTCTCCTTAGTTTTACTGCACTGGAGTCAGATTGGCTCCTTTTCCTTGTTTTTTTTTTTTAAATTTTTTATTTATTTTCAGCGTAACAGTATTCATTGTTTTTTCACCACACCCAGTGCTCCATGCAACCCATGCCTTCCCTAATACCCACCACCAGGTTCCCCCAACCTCCCACCCCCCGCCCCTTCAAAACCCTCAGGTTGTTTTTCAGAGTCCATAGTCTCTCATGGTTCACCTCCCCTTCCAATTTCGCTCAACTCCCTTCTCCTCTCCATCTACCCTTGTCCTCTATATTATTTGTTATGCTCCACAAATAAGTGAAACCATATGATACTTGACTCTCTCTGCTTGACTTATTTCACTCAGCATAATCTCTTCCAGTCCCGTCCATGTTCCTTGTTGTTCCTCAACATACGAAGCAGAAATCTGCCCCAGGGGCTTTGCATTTGATTTTGGCCTTACTTAGAATGTTCTTTCGCTAGATATTTGCAGAACTCATTCTCTTCTTTTAGGTCTTTACCCAGATTTTACTTTTTTTTTTTTTTTAAAGAGTTATTTATGTGAAAGAGAGAGAGCATGAGAGGGGGAAGGGTCAGAAGGAGAAGCAGACTCCCCGCTAAGCAAGGAGCCAGATTTGGCCCCACAGTCCCAGGGACTCCAGGATCATGACCTGAGCCAAAGGTAGTTGCTTAACTAACTGAGACACCCAGGTGCCCCCAGATTTTACTTTTAATGTGTATACTTCTTTGGTTACACTATTACAATTTTCCAACAGCTCTCTTTCTATCTTCCTTCTTGCTCTATTCTTCTTTTTAACCCTTATTACTGTGTACATACAATATTTTACCTCCTTATGTTGTTTATTGTCTGACAACCCCCCCCACTTTAGAGTCTAAGCTTTGGAAGGGCATGAATGTCTGTCTACTTTGTCCATAACTGAAACCTCAGGACCTAGAAGAGTGCTTGTTACATAGTAATTACTTGATAAACACATATTTGACAAATGAGTGATGGTGCTAGAGCTAGTGTATACCCGATTGGTCTATCTGGAATTTATATTCCATTAATTTGTTGTATTTTGGGAGCACATGCAATCTCTTGTTTAACCTTATAATAAGCTAAGTTGTGGCACGATTCTGTCAAGTTTCCAAATCACAATATATTACAGAATATACTTTCCAGGTATGTGAGCTTCATAGCTGATGTCGATAAAGTACAGCCATCGTGTGCATCTACGGCAGGTGGTCATTGTTTTTTTTTTTTTTTTTAACAGTCATTGCTTTATAATCTGTTAGGCCATAATCTAGTGGGGGCTTCTAGGGCAATATAAACACATTTGCATTGGTCAGTCATACACATTTCTACATTCTAAGCACTGAATCATCTCTTTTCCTGGAATGTTCTTCACCCTCTAGTTTTAAAGGAAACTTCTGTAGGATTCTCTATCCCTGGGATGTTTAAACTGTGTTTGGGTGGCCCTTCTCATTTTTTTATGACCTTATTTTTTTATGACCTTATATTTTTATGACCTTATTGCAATAAGGCAGCAAGGGGCAATAAGGCAGCAAGGAATAATGAAAAGTGTATGTGATGGAGGGGCTCCTCGGTGGCTCAGTTGTTGAGTGTCTGCCTTCGGCTCAGGTCATGATCCCAGGGTACTGGGTTTGAGCCCTGTATCGGGCTCCCTGCTCAATGGGAAGCCTGCTTTTCCTTCTCCCATTCCCTCTGCTTGTGTTCCCACTCTGGCTGTCTTTCTCTCTGTCAAATAAATAAAATCTTAAAAAAAGAAAAAGAAAAGAAAAGTGTATGTGATGTAGTCACTAAGCATAGACATAAATTCTAGGTCTGTCGCTAAGGGATTGGCTAGTTTATTTATTTGTTTATTTATTTATTTATTTAAGTATAATGTTTATATTTATATTTATATAATTTATAATTTATATAAATTATATATTTTATATTTTATATATAATTATATATATAATTATATATATAATTTATATTTAAAATTAAGTATAGTGTTGCATTAGTTTCAGGCATACGATACAGTGATTCGACACCTTTAAATGTTATGAGTTGCTGGGCAATTTGTAACTTATCAAAACCCATTACTGTCATTTTGTAAAATGGAGATAATAAAATAATACTTACATCTCAAGGTTGTTATAAGGATTATTGCCACACACATGCAACACACAGACACATCCACACACATAGTCAATGCACATAGAAAATAATATCTTTGGGAGAACAGGATATATTTTATTATTTGCAACATGAAAGCCCTTTGTGTGTCTGTAAATATAAATTGCCCAGGACATTCTCTTCTGGCTCCTCTTCCATTGGGTGTTATGTTCTCTCCCTATTTTATGACTTGCCTTTGTCCTGTTAATGGGCTTTTCCACAATCTGGCCTATATGTGGGGCTGACTTCCCAGTCCCACCTTTTCTTTACTTATGCTTGCTGTTCAGGTGATTATATTCACTGCAAAGGTTTAATGTATTGGTGACCCTCAGTTTATATATCTAACTGGAAACACACATCTTGATCCAGCCTTATAGACCCACCCTCCTGTTTGGCACCTGCACCTAGGTGCTTTAAAATTATCTCACATGTGGGGGCGCCTGGGTGGCTCAGTGGTTAAGCGACTGCCTTCAGCTCAGGTCATGATCCTGGAGTCCTTGGATCGAGTCCCGCATCGGGCTCCCAACTACGGGGAGTCTGCTTCTCCCTCTCACCTTCTCCTCGCTCATGCTCTCTCTCACTGTCTCTCTCTCTCAAATAAATAAATAAAATCTTAAAAAAAAAAAAAAGAAAGAAACTCTCATGTTCTCTCTTTAAAAAAAAAAAAAATATTATCTCACATGTGGGGCACCTGGGTGGCTCAGTGGGTTAAGCCTCTGCCTTCCGCTCCGGTCATGATCTCAGGGTCCTAGGATCAAGCCCTGCATCAGGCTCTCTGCTGAGCAGGGAGCCTGCTTCCCCCTCCCCTCTCTGCCTGCCACTCTGCCTGCTTGTGATCTCTCTCTCTGTCAAATAAATAAATAAAATCTTTAACAATAAAATAAGATTATCTACATTTAACATGTTCAAGAGAAAATTATTCAGGTTTTCTCTACCTCCACCTGTTGCTGTACCAGCCTATCCCATATCTTTAAGTGGTAAAATACACTCATTTTTAGACTCTAAACTTAAGAGTAGACCCTAATTTTTCTCTAGCTTATAACCCATACCCAGTCCATCACAAGTCCAGTTGATTTTACTTGCAAAATATGTCTGATGATGTCCATTTCTTTCTGTATCTGCTGTCCCCAGTAGTAGCTAAGCCACTGTAATTCCTTACTTAGATTATTTATGTCTGCTAATCAGATTTCTTCTGCCCATTATCCAGAACAACAAGCAGCTAGAACAATCTTTTGTAAGACTGAATTCTGCCAGTCATTTGTTTATAACTCCTTAGTGGTTTTCTGTTGCACTTAACATCCAACTTCCTTTTAAGCGTCTACCTGATCCTACATGGTCTGGCCCTTTCTTATTTTTGCACCTCATTGTGTACCATGATTGCTCCCATTCTTTATGCTCTGGCCACACTTGTTCACATGACTGCCTTCTTTATTTTATTGTTCTTTGCATGTCCCAGGCTCTAGCTAAAGTCATCTTTTAGAGTACTGATCTGTGAGCCCTGTAGGAAGCAAATATCACCTGTTCTCTCTTGAATACTTAATTTCCAAGACAGAGTCATAGCATAGACATGCCATAAATATTTGTTAAATGAGTTAATGAACAAGTGCCTGGCATATCATGGGTGTTCAATGAAAGATAATGATGGCAATTATCAGTGTGCATCATTGCACTTCTTCGTTATATTAGTCTTTCCCACTCAATAGTTAGTAGATATTTTTTGAATGAGTAAAAAATTAATTTAGCTTATAACTGAAAGACAATATTTTAGTGTTGTGTGTGCGTGTGTGTGTGTGTATTGAGTATGTCTCAATATATACAGAGCTTGCCTAAAATAATTCTAACACAAAATTCATGAGAATGTTTTAGTTTCACCATTTTGATAGGCCACTTCTAGTCTCACTTATCACTTTGATGGTCTTATGTAATAAAAATGAGCCCTGTTTCGTTATTGAGTTTTCTCACTAATGTTCTGGATTTAATAAGACACTGTGATTTCTTTATATATGGATATGCTCATATGCTTATGAGATATGGTTATGAGATATGCTCATAAGCAGTAGAATTCACATGTTCGTGAGAACAAGCATTGGTCTCTAGGTCTTTGGTCTGAGTGAAGGGAAAGCTTGAGAATATTCAAATAATTTCTCAAGTGAGAAAATTAATATCAGCCTTTGCTCCCTTCTCCTTGTCTACAATGCCAACTTCCTTGCCAAAACTGATTTTTTTTGCCCTAAATATTGTTAAACATCTAGTTATTCTGGAACATCTGGTTATTTGATAAGGTTTTTTATTTTAATGTTTGGCCCTATGCAAGGCAGCCTTTCTCTGTTGCCATAGGAGACAGTAGAAGGCAGTGGTAGAAAAGGTGGGATGTGGGGAATGACGAGAACTGTGATTTGGGTCATCTTCACTTGGTGTCTGGACTAGAATTTTTGCAGACCTGATGGGTTTTGAAAACCATTAGTATTCTCGGGGAAGCATCATACTTGTATAAATTCCTGAAGAAGCATCACCTGTCTTTGAAAGGTGTTGTTTAGGAAGTTAGTCACTTGAAAACAATTTGAGATCCTTTGCTGGCAGAGTGGATAATGTAACAAATAAGTCTCTTATACAATACTTTCAATAACCCAAATCACTAATTTGTCAGTTCCCTTTTACAAACTCTGCTAGAATTGGCTGTAGGCAATTTGGGACAAATTTCCTTCTTCCCAGGAGTTTAAACTGAAATAGATGACTACATTCAAAGCTGTGCTAAGTTTCTACTTGGAAGGGTAGTTCTAAATATGCATCCTTCTAGCCCTTGGAGTCTTTGTGATATGGAATTTTTTTTTTCTGGATCGGAGATAGAGGACTGATTACTGTGAATTTTATTACAAGACTCTGTAATTACTCTGAAGACTCTGGAGGACTGAGCGGGTTGCCAGAGAATTTTCTGTCTTCACCACCTAGCTATAGAATGCCCTTAGAAATGTAATAACAGAAAAGGTCATGTCCTGAATATATATATAATCCTATTCAATATACAAAACAACTGCATAGTTGATATCTTATGTTGTTTCCCATAACAGTAGCCTAGTACATATGATGGGACTTTCCAGATGAGGAAATTCTGGTACTAAGAGGTTGAACAATTTATTAATAATTCTTAATAGCAGAACTGCAACTTGAACTGAATATTATTTTTGCCCCAAACCAGTGCCCACTTCACTTTTTCTTTCTACCTAGTTTGGGAACATTTCACTCTGCAATACCCCAACCCTCTTCTTTTTTTTTTTTTTCCTATAGTTCATTTAGCTTGGAAATACCTACTGACTTTGTTCTATATTATATGGAAACTAGACACAATACTTACTTATTGGGAAGATTATTCCGCTTGCCTTACCTTGCATTTGAAGAGGGATTATGTATCTTTTGTTAGAAAGTCACTTTATTTTTGTGATTGCATAATTAATACATCCTAATACTGAAAATTTGGAAAGAAATAGAAAGTATTTCTAAAACAAAAACTATCATCACCCAGAGATAACTAATGCTTGTTGCTTTGGGTTGCATGCTTCCTGACGTTTTCTGTTCATGCCATTGTTTTGTTTTTAGGATGCTCTCTCTCATCTCCACATAAGAATATCATTTGGCCTGCCACACATAGATTTGCTTTTGTGTACTCCAGAGGAACAAATGAAAAAAGTATTAATGTACGTAAAGTAGGATCAAGAAGCTCTATCGGATTGCTTCATCAAATTACACAATTACAAAAGAGACAAAGGAGAGTCTTAAAGATTTTTAGATTGTTTTTTCAAAAAGATTATATTCCTAATCTACATCCTCAAAGTCTACTATTATAGACCATTAGAGCTTCCCAAAGTAGTTGTACTTACGTTGTTAAATACCCATGCTATTTTTTTTCCAGGTTTTGAAGATCATGATCACATGGACTCATCTAACTAAGTGGTACGTGGGGACATGGTGGTCCTTTAGAGAGCACATCTAAATTACTGGCTAATTCCTTGGTTTGCCACCCAACATAGGACGTTGTTTGATTCTGTCTATCAGAACTCTCCTAAATTTTCCCCACCATGCTATCTTTACTAGCCTGAACTCCTTTCCTAAAATGGTCCTTCTGTTGATCCTGTCAGTTCTGCTTTTGAAAGAAGATGTCCGTGGGAGTGCACAGTCCAGTGAGAGGAGGGTGGTGGCTCACATGCCGGGTGACATCATTATTGGAGCTCTCTTTTCTGTCCACCACCAGCCCACAGTGGACAAAGTTCATGAGAGGAAGTGTGGGGCAGTTCGTGAACAGTATGGCATTCAGAGAGTGGAGGCCATGCTGCATACTCTGGAAAGGATCAACTCAGACCCCACACTCTTGCCCAACATCACCCTGGGCTGTGAGATAAGGGATTCCTGCTGGCATTCGGCTGTGGCCCTAGAGCAGAGCATTGAGTTCATAAGGGACTCCCTCATTTCTTCAGAAGAAGAAGAAGGTTTGGTGCGCTGCGTGGATGGGTCTTCCTCTTCCTTCCGCTCCAAGAAGCCCATCGTAGGGGTCATTGGGCCTGGCTCCAGTTCTGTGGCCATTCAGGTCCAGAACTTGCTCCAGCTTTTCAACATACCTCAGATTGCTTACTCGGCAACAAGCATGGATCTGAGTGACAAGACTCTGTTCAAGTACTTCATGAGGGTTGTGCCCTCAGATGCTCAGCAGGCACGGGCCATGGTGGACATAGTGAAGAGGTACAACTGGACCTATGTGTCAGCTGTGCACACAGAAGGTAAGCATCCTTTATATACCTTGATGTGTGTCTTTTTATGCACTCAGCAGATTCCCTGTTATAATTTCAGGTTTTGGAAGGCTAAAATATTCCTGGTTATTGGGATCTTTTGAGGTGCCTGGTTATCCCAGTAATAAAAGAAGGGTCAAGTGGCAGATGTCTAGAGAGGTTTGGATTTAGGCTAATATGAATGTTGATGTGGCCACCATTAGGTGAAATGAATTTTTTTGTGTGTTCTATTACCGTATTATATTACCTGTATTTCTGCTATGATGATTCTAGAGACTTCTAAGTTTTCTGAAATCTAATTAACATTTCATAATTTTCACACTTAAAGTTGTTCCAACTGTTTCTGATAAAGAGAGGTACACATAAATTGAGGTAGGGACTGGAGGCAGTCTGTTCTGGCCAGGTCTACTGTAATAGAAAATTACCAAACAGTTTAGTCTTTCAACTATTTTTTTTTTCCAAAAGAGAGTATAGTTAAATCTGGAAGAGAGATATGTATGAATTAATATAACCCTTGTCTAGAACATACTTAGTGTAAGTTTTTAACAATTCAAAATTAGTTTTGCTTTGAAATTTATTGTTTCTTTATGCTCAAAGCAAAAAAGGAGCAAAATGTGACTAAGGTTTTATAACAACAACAATATTAGTCCTTATTTGTTATAGTGTTTCAAAAATGTTTTCATATACATAACTTATTAGTTCATGATCAAGGCTGTTTGGGATAGGTTTGGTTTGACTACAGAGGTTAAGTGACCCAAATGTGAGACTCACTAATTACACAACACTCTTTCTAGAACAACATACTGCCTATACTAAGGCCAGAAGGTACAAAATACTTTTAGAGTTCATGGAAGCATGGTGAGGATTAGTTAAGATGAAAGAATCTTACAATAACATTATCAATATGGTCCAAACAATCCAATCCTATAAAATGTGGGGTTGAGTTATTGAGCAATTTATGAAATGACCAGAATGAGCCTACTTTGGAGGTTGGTAACCAATCACCAGTCAGTTATAGCCAACCCTTCGTTATGAAGTAGCATAATGTAGATTTCACTGTGTGCCCACTCATTAACAATGTTCAAAGCTGTACAAACATAAAATGGTCTCCCATACTAGACTGCGATTTTTATGCCTATGGAAATTCTTGTGTATAAGTTTGTAGTTTACTTATTGAGATGTTAGTATGTGGAGATTTTGAGCGATGGATAGATGATTGAGAGACTTTGGATTTTTTTCTAATGCTGAGATTTTCATTATAAAACCAGTATTTCACTTAAGTCTCACAACAACCCAGTGATACAGGCAATCCAGGTATTTTATTCCCATTTTAAAATACAAATGCTTTTAGCATTTAAATGGTCCATCCAATATATACTTAACAGTAATTTTAAGAGTAGGACTCCTCATTACTGACTTCTAGCTTAGGGCCCTATTTTAATTGAACATAATCCAATGTAATCACACCTGAGGATGTATTTACACAATACATATTTAATAAGCACAGATACATGTAAGGACTTCTGATAGTCCTGTGAAGGGACAGCCCACTGTAATATTTATATATTAATACCTTCAATGGGTAGGCAGTCTGGCCAAGGACAGGAGGCATGCATTAATACTTATATAACCATCATTCATGATGACAAGAAGTTACAAATATGTCTTTAAAGTAAACTGACATGGAAAAAAATCAAGTCCTGTTTTATGGGGATGGGCCCCATGGTGGAGATCGTCAAGAAGGAAATGGAATTTGAGTTGGATTTTGATAGGAAGAATACTGACAAATGGTGAAAATTAAGAAGAGATGGATTTCCAGAAAAGGGCACGAGGAAATATGAGTTGGGAAAGTAAAAAATGTTTTAAAAATGTGAAGGATAAAGTTATGTTTTGGTTCAAATCATAAATTTCATTAGGGACTTCCCTCTAGCTTTAGAAGAGTAAGTCTCGGTCTCTATGTAGGACAAGCCAATTCAAGATTGTGCTCTAAGTGAAACTCATAATTATGACCATTGGCTGTTTCTAATTTAAATTTTTTTAACCTAAATGTATGCCAATAGTGATCTAATAAAATAAATAGATTTGTTCATATAAGTATTATTGCATAGCTATTAAAATGAATGAAGCATTCTGTAGGTAATGAAATAATAATAATGAACACCAAGACCATTTTTTAAGTGAAAAAAGCAAGGCGTAGTTTTGTGTAATGGCACGTTATTTGTGTAAAATGGAGTTTATGTAAACCATTGGATTCAAGGAATTGCTCCCAGAGAAGAGCAAAACAGGTAATAGTTGCTACTTCTGAGGAGGAAATAGAAGAGTTAGGGGATCAGGTAGAATGGGAGAGACTTACTTTTCTTGTATAACTTTTACATGCAAACATTTGAAGTTGTGTATTATAAGCATAGACCACCTATTGAAACAACATTAAGAAGGAACATTCTATATGTAGGTAAAAAAAAAATAAGCCAACAAAAATTTCATTGCCAAATCCTGGCAGATGTAGTTATTTTGCCAAAAGTAAGTCAATAGAAGTTGTATTGCTAAATACTAGCAAAATATTTGGATACGAACAGGATTTAGGAGAGAACATGCTTCAAGTACGGACAAAGACAGGAAGAAATACTCTTTGGCTTATTTCTTTATGTGGTTTAGTCAGAAAGTATTTCTATTGCTTTGATCCCAAGCAATTTTGTGGATAATGAGGTTATATGGTGTTGCAGCTCACAATTTATCCGTATAGGAGTGGGGTGGTAAGAAGTATCACAAGGTGAAATCACATCTGGAGTCAGAAAAGTGTTGGAGTATAAGGAGGTACAGCTCTGTTGGGTGCTATGGAAACTCCCCCAGGTGATGCCTGGATTTCTGCGGCCTGGCCCCTCAGAAAGCCCGGAGAGATTTCCCATGAAATGGTAATACCAGTTCTTCCTTCAGCCTCTTTCTTGGCTGAAGTGGGATAATGCTCTCTAGCCCTGGATCTCTCAGCCCCAGTATCTCAAACTATTCCCATGTCCTTATAACTTCCGCCTTTGCTCAGTTGATATTCTTCTTTTTTTATAATTTTTTTATTTTAATAAACATATGATATTCTTCTTTTTTAAAGAGTATTGAAGTTTCTAAATGCTTTTCCAAGATGCATTGAGGTCTATGAAAAGATGTTGTCCATTAAAAAAATCCTTTATCCTCCCCCACCCCACAAGTTGGTCATTTACTTCAAACTTAAACATGGTAGTACAGTCCCCTTGGCGGGGTTCACAGGTGTTCCTTCCAGAAAGTGTTGCTATCACAGAATTCCTGAGGAGAGCACAATGAGAGCTGGGGTTTAGCTTCAGTGTTAATCTCTTATACTTGCCATTTCCTTGATATGTGGTTTTTCTAGGCTACAGGATTAGTATTTACTGTAGCTTGTTGAACCATGCAGAAATTGTGCCTAGGCCTTCTAGGAAAACAAGTTAATAGTATGAAAGTGAAAAAAGAAAAAAAAAAGAATTTTTTTCTTTTTAAAATGAAGACCACACTAGTTCTTCAGCTGTGCGTAGGAAAGGAACAGAAATCATTCAGAAGAAAAAACATTAGTCCTTTAGAGGCATCAATCCAGTCAGCACTCTGTCTGCTCTCAGGGGTCTTTTGCCTCAGCACTTTTGCAAACCTTGGTATGTGGGTCCATTTGATGTCACAGGATCAGTGGTGCTTGCCTGTTTGGAGGTGTGGCAGACCTGCTGCTCTGATGACTTCCTTTGTTTTGTGACTTGGTAGTTCCCTCCGACTCCCAAGCAGCACCAGCCTTGTGACTCTTTTGGTTAATAAGATGTGGTGGAAGTAAAAACTTCCCTTCTTGTCTGTCTGTCCTGGAACACTATCCTCACCATGTGAAGGATAAGAGCACCCAGGGTTTCCAGATGAGGCCATCTTAGACCACTTGACCTCAACTATGAGAGAGCACCTAATGAAGATCCAACACAGTTGCCTTCGTGACCCCACATTACTTGCAGTCACACGTTGAGCCTAGCTGAAGCCATAAATGTTACTCAGCTAACCATAATGAATACCTAAAAGACTGAGTCTTGTATAAGCATACATAAACAGCGATGTGTTCCCATAACTTTTACTGCCCCGTCTCCCAACTAGATACTACTATAACATTAACACTTCAGAATCAAAACAAAATACATGTATTAAAATGAATTACTCTCTTTGTATTTAAATGTGAAATGAAATATAATGTGTTATTTTATAACTGTGAAATAAATGCTGCTGGCAGGAAGGAACATTTATTAAAGTCTTTCATCCATACTCCCATGACTAAAGATTCAATAATTCCCTTAAAGTATTGATGTTTAAGTAATCACACACTTGCATATATTCCGTTATTACGTGCTTCTCCTTGATTTAGCTGTATTTCATTGAGAAAAGTAGTTACAGACTAGATTTTATGTATAAAGTCATGTATATTGTACTTTATGTGTGACTTACAGGATTTTTATACTTCGCAATTTTTGCTGATTTTGTGCTTACTGGAGTACCTAGCACATAGTAGGTGTTCAAAGACTGTTTGCTAAATGGATGGATTTGTGTTAGAATAGTACTTAACTCACTATTTATGAACATATAGCATGTAGATAAATAGCCGGCACTTGTAATTTTTCAGGTTTGATTCTTTATAAAAAAGAGTTGCCAAGATGCTTCCCCTGATTAATTGTAAAATGTTACCCATACCCTACTACTTTTTTGTTTGCATTCATTCTTGAATTTATTATTTCCATCTAATGACATAGGAATGTTAATTTTTTCTAGACAAAAAACATGTCAGTGATGCTCTTGGGGAAAAATGTACCAGTAAGTTGTACTGATAAAATGACATCATTAAGAACATTGTCTTCAGGCTAACCTGCATATTGCAGTGTTGTACCACTTTCAAGTTGTAATATGGTTTTCCATCAATTTATTTTTTTAACAGGTGATAGCAGTCAAGCCCTGCTTGAAAGATCTTCAATGTGATTCATAGTCTATATGCTTAGCCTAACTTCTGAAAAATGGGACCTCATTCCTGTCACTTTTTTTCTATTAATTGGGATTATATCAAGACAACAATTTAGTGTGGAAAGATGAGAAATATCACTGTGGGCCTTAGTAGTACTTTTTAAAGGGGTTTCATTTTGTTTCTCTAGGGATTGAATAGTGTTGAGAGTTTAAATGGATTTTGAGATGATCATGATAATAATTCAGATACAAACTATTATTAATCTTGTAGAATGTTAATACTGGAAGCGTCTTAAGTGAGCACATAGTTTAACACCTCTGTTACAGTTGGGGAAACAGAGACAGTAAGGACAAGTAATTTGGCCTTACTTGTACGTAGTTAGTTACAGGGTTAGGTTTTGGAACTCAGTATTCCTGTCCAGAATTCCATTTCTACATCATTGTTAGGGATAATTACTCAAATTCTTCTTCTTCTCCACCCCCCCCCTTTTTTTGTTATTGTGTTACTTCTCCATTTCATTGCTCTATTCCTTTTCCTTCATCTCAATTATGCCAATATGCTGAAAGATTTTTTTATGTTATGTTATTCACCATATAGTACATTATGCTGAAAGTTTTAATATCTATCTGAAGTAGTAACAGGGACTACAAATGAATTCATTATTGTGGAAGTTAGCTTTGAGAAATGATGTGACCCCTTTGCTCTTGACCTATGAATTAGATGAATTGCTTCTTTACCTGAGTCATATTGCAGGTTTGCAGGAACTTTGAAAGATTTTTCTTTGCTTCACAAAAATTCTGAAAACATGAGACCCCCCCCAGAAATCTTTGTGATTATGGAATGATTGGGCAATTATATTGGTTACCCTGATATAACAACACATAAAAAACAGAAGATGCAGAGACTTTTAGGTCTGTGATATTCTCCATTAAATTGATTTGATTGTAGAACTATAGTCTGGGAAATAGAGTGGCAACTTTAATAGTAATTAAGTAATTTTTCATTTCATACATCACTGTCAGAAACTTCGTTGTTAGTAATGAAAGAAATACAGGTACCCCTGGGAAGTTTGTTCAGGGGATGCTGCTTTCGCCTTCCCTTCCAGATAGCGTATGGTGTATTAGTGGCTGGCCTCTGAGGGAGTTATTATTGCCTTGATCAGGGAAAACATAGGCTCCTTTGACATATCTAACTGAGGCTCGGACAAGATTGTCCCTGTTTATAGATTTGATCCGAAAGGTTGGACTTTAGACCAGGTTTGACTCTAACTCACCTCTAAAGATTCCTGATGGACATAGCATCCCTATTTCCACTTTCTCATGCACTATTACTGTCTATTCACTGCTGAAAATACCGGATATCCACCCCCGACCCCGAAATACTCCATATCCAGGATGACTAAGTTAGAAGGATGCTTGTTTTCAGAGGGTATTTTTGCACTGATGCTTCCACACACACAAATACATAGCTGGGAGAGGGGGATATGCAGTTTCAACTAATCAGATGTTTCCTTTAAGGAAGATCAGCTCTTAGTATGTATGCCTGTTCGAAATAGTTAGCATTTATCCATTTTATGGATGTGTGCGGCCCACATTGTGTGTTCTTCCTGTCTCCTTTATTCCAGATCCCAAAGAGATAACGTTATTTTCTGAGCTTTAGAGTTTGAATATTCAGAAAGTTCATTCATTCTATTTGTTAAAGAGATGATCTTGTGACTTCATTCCTCGGTCATTAGAACCTTCATAGCTTCTAGGTTTATAAAGTTTAGTCTGAGTAATAAAAGTTGCTGTTGATTGAAGATTAGTGTGGAATGGGAGGGCATGGTATGAGGTGTTCACGCTCCAATTAAAACAATTTCTGCACAACAAACCTTGCCCAATATATATGAAGTGAGTACTTACAAAAAAGCAAGGATAGATATCCACAAACGTCTAAACTGGAGATCCTTCCCTTTCTCCCTTTTCTCTCTTTTTCTTTCTGTCTCTCTTACTTACCACATTTTCCTCATCCCTTCTTTAGATGCTGGCCATTTTTATACTTTGTAGGTTGTTCAATAAGTCTAGTCAAGGGTAATAGCCTGATTATTCCATTAATTTGGAAACAAATATATGAAAGTTGAAAATTACATTAATGATATTTTGGAGTTGGAAAAAATAAAATTAAAAGAAGTATCACTGGCATCAAAGGTAGGAGTGTTTACTGTGTGACTCTGAGACAATGACTCCTTCCTTCATTTGTTGTATGAAGAGGTGCTAGAGAGGATGTTCTTGTAGGTGCTTTCCAAGACTGGCTTTCTGTGACTTGCTTTTATGCTTCCATAGACTATACCTGGAATGGATTTGTATAAATGTTGGGCATCACATTTAAAATAAACACAACCAAGTGTGATCTGTTCAAACTAGAGTGGTCAGAAATGGTTATGAGATTTGAAACCGTGTCTTCAGAGAATGAATTTGGCACACAAAAGATAAGACATAGCAGGGACCTGACTGCTACCTGTAGTAGTTTGGAGAATTCAGGTGGAAAGAAGCCGTAGTCACGCTACATGACCAGGAGCATTACAAAAAGAGCTAATTACTGAAATATGAGAGTAACAAATTATGGTTCACTTTTAAAAAGCTTATTTTATTCACTCATACAACTGTTCACTGAAGGAATTGTCTCTCTCAGAAAGTGGTGAGTCAGTTTTCTGTAGGTCCTATGCACAGCCTGGAACAGATAATCACTTGGAGGGGCTATGGAAAAAAGAACTTAAGTCTCATTTGGGGGAAGGAGGGAGTTGGACTCTCTGTTCCTTTTGATAACTACTAATATTGATGACAATTAAATGTCATGTAATTGAGATTCTATTATTCTGTGAATTAAAACATGATTGCATATACTGTGATATCTCATTAATTTGTTACTTGATTCATTTATTCCATAACACGTTCCAATAAAGTAATCGTTTCATAGGTTAGAGAATAAGTATGTAAAGAGGAAGTAATTTCCCCAGTAATGCCGCATCCAGTTAGTGGCAGAGTGAGGATTTGGACCCAAGGGAAATTCTTTTTAAATCAACCCAAATTTTCTCCTTCTATATTAGGGTAGTGGTGGCTTCAAGCAAGAGTGGAGTGCACCTTTATTGACTCCTTTTCTCTCCCTAGGAAATAAGAAAACTACTTGTTTTCCCACTGAGAAAAATCTTTGAGCATGTTTCTTGTATCTTTTTATTCAGCTTTGAAAGCAACACCTTTGTTTGTTCCCATGGAAGGAATTAATTATAGTAAAGAGAAGATAAATTAAGGAGGTTGCTTGTGGCAACAAGTTGACCTCACAGAAGAACTTTGTGTGAGTCTAATGATAAGTACAGACTGTATCTGGTTGTTTTTATTCACATCTTCATTGCAGACGCCACACTCCATCCTTCAGATGCCAGTTATAGGAGGAAGCAGGATGGTACACATTTTTTAGGAACAGGAGAACATATTGTTAGTGATGTAGCCTTATGTATGAAAGACTTCTTTGGAATTCATCAGGATGAGGAGTTATGAAATCCTTATTTTGGCACATTTGCATGTACTCCAGAAAGACTTCTCAACTTAACCAAATGTTGAGTTGGGGAGATTTTTTTGGCAAGAGGTGTGATAGTCAGCTATGTTCATTTGAGGGGACTTTGAAATGAGTGATTATGCCCCAATGATGCATTTTATGTATCTGCTTTCATATACACATGAAGGCTTTTAAGAGAAAGAGATTTCCTAGTTTTTGTTTTTGTTTTTGTTTTTTTCAAGAAGTGCATCAAAACCCACGTGTCGTTTGTAAAACCTACCCATTGGGTTGCACCAGCAGGTAATATAGAGGTGAATAAAAAAAGATAGAGTAGAATGTAAACATCGGAGTATTACATGATAGTAAGTGTAGGTATTGTTTTGTACATTTTTATTTTAGTTGCACATAACCATATGTGTCCTGTGGGTTACCACTTAAAAAATATATTTCTTACTATGTCGTATAGCTAAAAAAAAACCCTGAAAGCTACTTATTCTACTCTTCTTTTTAACATTGTTAATACTTTTTTTTTTTTTTTTGGTAGGGAATGGCAGTATACATATTCATTCTTCTGTGACCATGTCGTGTGGTTTGTCTCTCCTGGATGGGTGGGTTCTAATACTTCTTCTTAAAAATAAGCAAGAATTCTAAGACACTCATGGTAGGAAATGGTGAAGACATTGAGAAAACGTAACTAATTAATATGTTGTTGATAAGTGACATAAGCATCAACATAGGACAATGGCAAGGACACCAAACCAGGAAATCAGAGGCAAGTTCTTGGTCCAAGTTTTTAATCAGACACCAAGACAAGCCTGGGAACACTATGTATTTTTTTTAATATCCCAATAAGTACATTAAAAATAAATACAAATGATATTAATTATAATTTTGGCACTAAAAGTGTACATATATCAAATTAATAGATCTACCCCAACACACACAACACAATGTGATAATATTCCCAAGATAGTTGCTTATTACATAAAACAGATCATGATAAACCACCTGTGTATAATAAGGCACAAGTTTAAACATATAAAGTGATAGTCTTCTTTCAGTTTACTCTAAGTTTTCTCACGATTACATGTACAATCTCATTTGATATGTAGTTAAGTCTAAATTTGAGGTCTTCTGAGAAGGTGGAGATCAAGCCAAACACTATTAATAAGATAAAGTGAAGTAAGATAAGAGACAGCTTTTTAAGAAGTAAAAGTAGTTCCATGAAGTGAGTAAACTACGTTGGGGTCATGACCTTAAATTTACAAGTTTGTTGCAAAAACATCTTGGCAATCACAGTTTCCTGTTACTTTTCAACCATTCTATTTAAGTAGTGGGAACATAGACAAGTTTGAGTATAAATCCTGATTAATATTCTTGCTAGTAGAGGAACTTCAGACTAAGTCACTTACGTTAGTTTTCTCATTATTAAATTGAGATAATAATACCTACCCCACAGACTGTTGTGAAAAATAAATATAAAGATTTTAGTGTCAACCTTGGCACATAGTGCTCAATAAGTGTCTTCTAAATTAGTTTGCCAATCAGTCGCTTAAGAGAAGACTTGATTTAGACTCAGGTCCTGATCTCAGGGTCCTGAGATCCAGACCATCTCAGGCTCCCTGCTCAGCCCTGAGCCTGTTTGAGACTTTTTTTCCCCTCTGCCCCTCCCCCTACTTGTGTGTGCTCACATCCACCCCCCTCACTCTGTAAAATAAATAAAAGAAATATTGAAAAAAATAAATTAGTTCACCAAGAATTTGCCTTGCCTTATTTGGGTATGAAGAGAAAACCTATAACTAAATGTTTCACGTTGGCTTTGCTTAGCTAAAACTGACTAATGAATAAGGTGGAGAGTTAGGAAAGTGACCAGTAAATGCAGTGAGTATTAGAGTTTTACCAATTTTCATTTTGGAAGTTAGGTTTGCCATCACATAATACAATATAGAGTGTTTAGTACCTCGGTACAATTATAACTAGATCCCACGAACTCTTCCTTCAGTTGCTGAGAGGCATTATGGTGCAACAAAATGAGCAGTCTGGAAAATCCCAGAGCTAGACAGTTCACATGGTTGTCTTCACTGTGTGTGTGTGTGTGTGTGTGTGTGTGTGTGTGTGTATGTAGGGGGTGGAGGTATGGGAACAGAGAAGTTGAAAATGGAAAGTTAACACTGTATTTTAAGTATTTCTGAATTATGCTAACTTTTATAACAAGCATGAACATCTTTTGTAGTAAAAAAGACCCTACAATGGATACAAAATTTCTTTGTAAATTTGCCCCTTAACTAGTCCGGGACAGCGGCTTTGCCAATAAGAGCTAAGTTGTTAACACATTGAGACATTCCAGAGACCTGAGTATAAAACCAAAAGGAGATAATACAGACCTTAGGATATAAAACAGATTAATAGCCATATTAGATGGAAAACTAAACTGATGCTCTCTTACAGATCATTATAGCTCAAATAATAACAGTGACGGTAATAATAACCATTATTTGTCAGGCGTGTCCTGTTATCAGAAATTATCAGTTTTTATTAAAATCTATGAATTGATACCAGATATAAATTTTG
Organism: Martes martes; assembly: GCF_963455335.1. Lineage (NCBI taxonomy): Eukaryota > Metazoa > Chordata > Mammalia > Carnivora > Mustelidae > Martes > Martes martes. Next base: position 73,447,849 of record NC_137898.1, on the reverse strand, counting down.
GTGCTATTACTGGCATATTATTATTACTGTTATCTGAGTGCCAGTTCTACCCATAGTTGCAATAAAAATAGAATAGAGTGTAAAAAGGATATGTCTTTGTTCCTTAACTTAAGCTGTCTAAAAACAGAAATATTGTATCTTTGCCAGTTTCTTCACCATCTCTTCATATTTCTTTGGTTATGTAACTTATTTTCAAAAGTCATATATCTACTTTTCACCAGATTAAGGTTGGTATTTCAAGCCTTGATTCTCCCTAATAAGCATAGAGAGTCATTATTTTTTCAGAAATATGAATTATTGCATTGCTATATGATGAATTTTTATCTTTCAAGAAGCTAGAGAAATATACAAGTTAAGTAAGACATATTGAAGTGTCATGTTAGTTTACTTTCAATTTCATGGAATTAAAAAAAATGAATTACAAATGAACCTGGTAATTACTATGTTTCTATTGAAGTAAATTGAGAAAAGAAGGAAAAAATATATCAAGACACAGAAAAAAATTAAGCAAGCTATCTGGCTCTATTATTCATTATCAAAGTTAATTTTGTTGTTTTCAATTCCCAAATTGGTCCACTCATCTTTTATTACAGAATATAATTAGTTCTTGGTTTTTGTGCTGAGGAACCATAGGTTGCCTAGTTATTCCCTTTTGTTTATACTATTCAGTGGCCCCTGATCTAAGATGATAAGTATTGTTTCATTCAGGATAGTCTGAGTTAGGTATGCTTAAGAATATTTTTATATATAGTAATAAGATTTTAATCTCCCTCATTAACAGATACTGCAGACACAACCTCAAACAATAAACCATAAAATGCATAATCACTAGTAATTGAGACATTCTTTGGTTTGTTTAACAAAATTGAAGTCATTTCTTTTAATGAATTTAGACCTCTGATAATTATCTAATTATATGGAACTCTGGGAAAATTTAAACATTTTTTTATTCCTTTTAATCATACTACATTTTTCCCTGATACAAATTTAGATTCTTTGAGTGAAATTATTTGTAAACTCAATCCTATCTCTGATTTTGACATTTCTTGGTATCCGCATCTTCCTTGAAATTCTCAACCTTCTCTCTTTCTGAGTCTTAGTTCGGAATCTTGAACTGTAATATCTTTCACATTCTTCTGAGTAATCAATAGAATTAATGGTTTTACTGAACTGGTTTCATTTACTTGAAAAGCATCATCCTTGAAGGAGGCAGTATTGTTTTGTGACTGTAGAGAATAGTACTTTGGGTTTGTTTGGCAGGAAATTTCTCTGCGAGCTTAAAGCTTGTTACGTGCCCTTGCTTTTACCTTCATTCTGTCAGCAGGTGGCAAATTGCATTGCATATGACTTTAAGGTTTAAAGAGGTTGAGGAGAGTATAAAACTTGTGCCATCCATAGGAAGAAAGAATATCATTGAGAGACATGAAAAAGAAAAGTAAGTTCTCAAAATTTTAATATATGATATATGAAAGTGGCCATGAGTGGACTTTCAGAAATTGTACACATTTTCTAATCAAAGGTAGCTGAAATGAGTCTTAGCTGAAAAAGAGCTGAAACTCTTACTGAAATGATTTAGTTTGAGTCTGGGAAACTTTACCTCCAATCTAGTTAGAGTGTCAAAGAATTTGGTTTTGAGATCAGTGGAGAGAGCATTAATCTTAGAATTACTTTGGAGATTGTATTTGATTTCCCACTTGAGGATGACCTTGGGCAGTTCACTTAACCTTTCTGAATCCGCAGATCCTCATTTGTAAGACGATAGATGGTTATATCCACACTCTCCATACTAGTCTTTTGTTATGATGGTCAATTGAATAATCAGTTAATGTGCTTTATAAATCTAAAGCTATTTGATATATTAATGAAATATTAAATGAACATTTACAGTGTGCCAAGATCTATATGCTTGGGCTAGGCTTTTCTAAAATACTGAGTAGAGTAGTCTGAAGATCAGATGCTGATCAAAGACCTTTCATTAATGATGTCTCTACCACAATAAAAAGAATGAGATTTTGCTGGCTAGATGTGTTTGGGGGATAGGGGACTTCTTTTCTACATCATGTACAGGGCCATAAGTAATACGTTGATGAAGTGTCAGATCTGATATGGCTTGGGACTTCTAGCAGTGAGAGCACAGGTGTGTTGAAGGAGCTCAGATACTGAATTCAGAGAAACCTGAATTCAAATCTCAGTCCCATCCCTACTTGATGTGGATGTGACACCAATTTTCTAACCATCAGTTACATCATTTCCAAAAAAGGAATGATTATCAATGCTTTTGGCTCATTGGATAGTCCTGATTATTGATTTAGTAATATACCTAACACACACACACAAATTCAAAATATCTTGATTGCTGTTACTTTGTGTGTGTGTTTTTTTTCAACCTTCTCATTTTGTAAATGAGAAGCTGAGGCCTAGGAAATTTAAGCAACTTATCTAAGGTCACAGAGCTCCCGGTGCCAGGACACTAATTAGAAAGTAGGCGTAATGTCCAGAGAATTCTTATTTTAAGAAAACTCAGTCTCACAAGGAATTATATATTTGTTATTATTGAAATGTTGTTTACCCCTGTTATCATCGAGTTTAAGGGCTTGGACCCTATGGTCAAATAGACCAACATTTGAGCAAGGTACTTGACTGCTGTAAATCTCAGCTTCATCAATTATAAGGGATTGGGGTGCCTGGGTGGCTCAGTGGGTTAAAGCCTCTGCCTTCGGCTCAGGTCATGATCCCAGGGTCCTGGGATCGAGCCCCGCATCGGGCTCTCTGCTCAGCGGGGAGCCTGCTTCCTCCCTTCTCTCTCTCTGCCTGCCTCTCTGCCTACTTGTGATCTGTCTGTCAAATAAATAAATAAAAAATCTTAAAAAAAAATTAAAAAAAAAATTATAAGGGATTGATGAGGGGCACCTGGATGGCTCAGCTGGTTAAGCCTCTGCCTTTGGCTCAGGTCACGATCCCAGGACCCTGGAGTCAAGCCCCACATCAGGCTCCCTGCTCAGCAGGAAGCCTGCTTCTCCCTCTCCAGCTTCCCCTGCTTGTATCCCCTGTCGCTCTCTGTCTCTCTCCCTCTATCAGATAAATAAATAAAATCTTTTGAAAAAATTAGAAAATAAGGGATTGATGCTGCTGCTGTCGCTGCTGATGGGACACAATGACAGGACATTCACCAGCTGTCCCAGGACTACTCTGCGTACTTGCACATGTATTAATTCATCTAACACTCATAGCAATCCTGTGAGCTAGTACTGTTATCAGTTTTATAGATGAGGAAACTGAGTCAGAAAAAAAGAATAATGGTAGACCTACATCAAATATTTGTGCAAACTAAGTAAGCATTCACAAATAAACATTTATGATGTGCCATTCATAGGAGGCAGTCAGCAAACATCATCTGTTAATACTAATTAGGTTGTTATAATTGCCTTTATTTATTTATTTTTTTTTGCCTAGGCTTTGGTTCAAATATAACTTCTTGGATTACATTTGCACTTTGAATTATTCTTCCATCAGGGCACCTGTGTGGCTCAGTCAAACATCAGACCCTTGTTTTTGGCTCAGGTCATGATCTCAGGGTCCTGAGACTGAGAGCCACTCTGGGCTCCATGCTGGGCATGGAGCCTGCTCAAGATTCTCCCCCTCCCCACCTCTCTTTTTCTAAAAAATGAATAAATAAATTAATTAATTAGTTAATTAAAAAAGAAAAGAAAAATTTATTCTATCATTCTGGTGTCTAAAAATAAATGGCATTCATTAAGTAAAAATAAGGAAGGCAAAAATGGCATATTTAAAATCATATATATTATTTCCAAATTTAAAAGACATACATAAATATTATTTAACATTTGGAAAAGAAAAATACACCAAAAGAATTTTGAAAATCATTAACACTCCAAGAGAAACAAAGACGTTAATATCATTTTTCTTACTCATGCACAATTTTAAAAACTAATTGTAACTAATTTAAAACTGATTATCCACAATTTTGTATTTATTTTTTGTTTGTATTTTTTGTTAATATTGTAGAGAGAATTTTCCCATATTTCTCATACTGTTTACGAACATTGCTGTCTATGAATATATAATCTATCTTTGCTGCAACATGACAGATTTGGAGATCCTTAAGCTGTTTCTACTTTTTGCAATCCTAAAAAGCATGTAAATGAACATATTTTATCTGATGTTTACCTCTGTATAAAAAAAAAACTAAATTAACAGAACAAACACAAAAAGCAAGAGACTAAAATACTGTAAAACTTTGAAACAGTATGAACAATTTTTAAGGCTCTTAAAATGTATAACGTCAAGATTATGAGTTTTTTAGATAAATAATTGCTGGCCTAAAAATTTCAGGCAAATGTAAGTATATTTACCTAATGACTACCTTGCTTAAGAAGCAAAACATTGTATTTCTCCCTGTCTTTGCATAACCCTATCCAAGATGCTTTCAAAATAAAGTTTGGTACTAGGAAATAGAATTTTGAAGATTTAAATATATAGAGTGACCATGGATCAAGCATGAGGTTGTTATTAAACCTTTGTTAGACCTTGTCTCTAGGGTAAATCATCCTTTAATCTTCCTTTGTAAGCCCTGCCCATTACCAAACACATAAATTATGTTGCAGCTTTTGTGATAGTCCTGTAAAAGCAGTTTTATTGGGATATAATTGATACACAAAACTCTGCGTGTGTTTGATGTTTACAGTTTGATGAGTTTGCACATATGCATATGCTGGTGAGACCGTTTTTTTAAAAAAACATCAATGTTGACTGACCTCCTTCCTAACCACATTTTATCCATCTCTGGAACTGTGTCTGTCCTGCTTCGTCCATGGGCTATTTAATCAAACTCACCAGTCATTCTTCTCTATTTTCTCTCCTGAACAGTGTATGTCCACATGGTTACAATACTTGGCAATTTTGTGTCTATATCCTATGGTCTTAATGAAATATAGCAGGGCATAAGAGCACAAAATTTGGAGTCAAACAATCTGGATCTAAGATTCTCACATTTATACTAACTTGGGAAAATCACATAATCCATCTTAAGGACTTGGTTTATACATTTTAAAGGAGTTCTTTCTTTTTAATTTTAATTCCAGTATAATTAACATACCATATTACATGTTGTATTAGTTTCAAGTGTATAATACAGTGATTCAACAATTCTATACATTACTCAGTGCTCATCGCCATAAGTGTACTTTTAATCCCCTTCATTGTTTCATTCATCCCTTCCCCACCTTCAGCCTTCCCTCTGATGACCATCAGTTCTCTGTAAAGAGTCTGGGTTTTGGGGATTCCTGGGTGGCCAGTTGGTTAAGCATCTGCCTTCGGCACAGGACATGATCCCAGCGTCCTGGAATTGAGTCCCTCCTTGGACTCCCTACTCAGTGGGGAGCCTGCTTCTCCTTCTGCCTGCCACTAACCCCTTGCATGCACATTCTCTCTCATTCTCTCTGACAAAAAAAAAAAAAAAGTCTGGGATTTTTGTTTGTCTCCTTTTTCCTTTATTCATTTGTTTTGTTTCTTAAAGTATATGTATGAGTGAAATCATATGATATTTATCTTTCTGACTGACTTATTTCACTTAGCTTTATACCCTCTGACTCCATCCATGTTGTTGCAAATGGCAAGATTTCCTTCTTTTTTATGGCTGAGTAATATTCCATTGTATATAACACTTCTTTTTTTATCCACCCATCAGTCATTGAACACTTGGGCTATTTCCATAATTTGGCCATTGGAAACAAAGGTGCAAGAAACATAGGAGTGGATATATCTTTTCGAGTTAGTGTTTTCATATTCTTTGCATAAGTACCTGGTAGTAGAATTGCCGGATCATATGAAAATTTTATTTTTAACTTTTTGAGGAACTTCATACTGTTTTCCATGGTGGCTGCGCCAGTTGGCATTCTCATCAACAGTGCAAGAGTGCTCCTTGTTCTTCACATCCTTACCGGCACCTATTGTTTCTTATATTGTTGATTTTAGCCAGTCTGACAGGTATGAGGTAGTATCTTGTTGTTTTGATTTGCATTTCCCTGATGATCAGTGATGTTGAGTGCCTTTCCATGTGTCTGTTGGCCACCTGTATGTCTTCTTCGGAAAAATATCTATTCATGTCTTCTGCCTATTTTGAGTTTTTTAAGTTCTTTATATATTTTGGATACTTATCCTTTACTGGATATGTCATTTGCAAATATCTTCTCCATTCTGTTGGTTTCCTTTTAGTTTTGTGCAGAAGCATTTTATTTTGATGAAGTCCCAATAATTTATTTTTGCTTTTGCTTCACTTACCTCCAGAGACATATCTAGAAAGAAGTTGTTCTGGCCAACATCAAAGAAGTTATTGCCTATGTTCACCTCTAGGGTTTTGATGATTTCCTGTGTCACATTTAGGTTTTCCATCAATTTTGAATTTATTTTTGTGTATGGTGTTAAGAAAGTGTTCCAGTTTCATTCTTTTGCATGTTGCTGCCCAGTTTTCCCAGCACCATTTGTTGAAGAGAGACTGTCTTTTTCCTATTACTTACTCTTTTCTGTTTTATTAAAGATTAATTGACCACAGAGTTATGTGGGTTTTCTGTTCTGTCCTTTTGATCTATGTGTTTGTTTTTGTGCCAGGACCATACTGCCTTGATTATCACAGCTTTGTAGTATAACTTGAAGTACAAAATTTTAATGCTTCCAGCTTTGCTTTTCCTTTTCAAGGTTGCTTTGGCTATTTTGGGTCTTTTGTTTGTCCATACAAATATTAAGATTGTTTGTTCTAGCTTTGTGAAAAATTCTGGTGGTATTTTGATAGCAATTATATTAAATGTGTAGATGGCTTTGGGTAATATAGACAACAATATTTGTTCTTAATCCATGAGCATGGAATGTTTTCCATTTTTTTGTATCCTTTTCAATTTCTTTCACAAGTGTTTGATAGTTTTCATATTACAGGTCTTTTACGTCTTTGGTTAGGTTTATTCCTGGGTATCTTATTGTTTTTAGTGCAATTGCAAATGAATCCCATTCCTTAATTATCTCTCTGCTGCTTTATACTGGCGTATAGAAACACAACAGATTTCTATATATTGATTTCATATCCTGTGACTTTACTGAATTTGTTTGTCAGTTCCAACAGTTTTTTGATGAAGTTTTCTATATATAGTATCATGTCATCTGCAAATAGTGAGTTTTATTTCTTCCTTGCTGACTTGGATACCTTTCATTTCTTTTTGTTGTCTGATTGCTGCGGCTGGGACTTTCAGTGCTATGTTAAATACGATGAGAGAGGATATACCTGTCTTATTCCTGACTATAGAGGAAAAGCTCTTAGTTTTTTCCCCATTGAGGATGATCTTAGCTGTAGGTTTTTTTTTTTAATATATGGCCTGTAATATGTTGAGGTGTTTTCCTTTGAGCCCTACTTTGTTGAGGATTTTTATCATGAATTCATGTTGTACTTTGTCAAATGCTTTTTTTTTTTTTTTTGGCATCTATTTAAATATATATGCCTCAGTGGCGGGGGGGGGACTGTTACCTTTGAAAGTGAATGTGACCTGCTGTCAAAATATATCAGAATCTTAGGAAGAAAATACTAATTATTAGGAAACTTAAGTTTCTATCAATGGGCTAATGTATTTGTATTTCTTAGATGTTATTGTTTTCACAGTTTGTTTCTTGTATAGAATTATTCCTCCAAAATACTATTCTGACAGAATAATCATAAATTAATTTTAATTGTGCATCTACAAAATAATTTGTAGCTTTCCTTCCCTTACTAATTTTTCTTAGGTTTATTTTTGCTATAAATTCTATGTTTTGATCAGAAAAAAGATGTATCATTGGAGATGTATCGAGGCACTATTCTTTTTTAACACCTAACATTAGGCTGTGTGTTAATTTAATTCCACTAAACACTTTTGTCATATAGTGGTTCAATTCTGGTATTTGAATTGCTCAAAATTAGGTAATAATTCTGTTGGAGTATGGTATTACATAAATTTTAGTTATCATTAATGACAGTGGAAGCTACTTGTAATAAAGAATGACAGGTTTGTTTATGTGTTTTGTAGCACTTGTCAAAATTCTGAGTACATGGATGTCAAATAAACACATGTTGAATTACATTTCTTCAAAGTTGAATTTAAATATAACTATATAGTCTAAGAAGGACAGAAAAATGAAGTGTTCCCTTTAAGACCTAGGGGGTCACAGTCTTAGAGGTTAGACTGGTATGACTAATTCATGAGATCTTTGTCTATGCTGCAACCTTGGATTTATGGTTTCTTACTTTATGTGGAAGTATGACAATCTGAAACTTTGTCATCAACTAATTTTGTCTAGTAAAACAACTCTTCTTGACCTTCTTTGTTTCAGTAGTGTATTGGACACTCTAACTTAGTTATAATTGCTACTAGTTAGTTACTTAGTTACTAATGGCTACTTAGTTACTAATGCCACTAATTGCATCTCTTAAGTGTAAATTACTTCGAGGTCATTCTTAGGTGCTATCATGTTTCTTCTTTATAATTTTATTGACTCTGCATTCCATATGTCTGCATTACCTTTGTCTTATATTTTCACTGTTGATGAAGTCTTCAGCATTTGAATTGCATTTTCCCTTCCTCCATGTCTCTTGTTGCCATCCTCAGCAACTTCTAAACTGTGATATTAATTTCATGTCCATCTCAGATACTGAGCTCACAATTCATCATCATCAACCACCAGTACAGATAGAAAGTGTTATCATTTGCCCAGAACTACATTTTCCCTTGGCAGTCAGGGACACAAATGGAGGTTTTCCCTTCTGAGCAGCAAAGTATTGTTCATGTTCCTTTTTCTCATTTCCCACTACTCCACACATCCTTTCACAAGATGGAGGGGAAAATGGAGTCCAGTATAACATGAACAAGACTTTCTAGATTTCGTTCTCACTACACTTGTTTTCAGCTTTCAGGTTCTCCTGCCAACATCTTACAGATTTCTGGCTAAGGAAAGGCATCAAGAAGATAGAAATTAATTTTTCATGGTGGAAGACTTGCCTAATCATGGTGTAGAACTGATTTGATTACTTGTCATTTGAGATCATCATCTGTAGAACAGCCAGTTCTGGTTATTTAGGGAATCTACTATAAGTCAGGGCTGGGCCAAGGTGTAAAAGATAATTTATAAACAGCGTTAGGGCCCAATATTAGATTGCAAGGCTTGATCCATAAATTTCAAGCCTAGGCCAGGATATTCAATTTGTTCTTTTTAATTATACAAACAACAATTGAAAATATTTTATTAAGTTGATCAAGGTAGAACACATTGTTTTTCTAATATTTTTGGCCATTATACATTGGCATAGAATACTTTTTTTTTTTATCTTGAGAACTTTTGGCTAAAAATGTCGTATGGTAATATGAATGAACGTGTCTGCAGGTATTTTGGTTTAGTAAGGTCCTCCACTGAAAAACAAAGTCATATTATTTCATTAATATATTTTTAACATTAACATTTTTAAATTTACAAAGGAACCCACCATACAGTAAAGCATCAAGGAAATGATGGAGCATGGATGGCTAGTCAAGGAAAGATCCTGCTATATCTGGGACGAGAGATACAAATTAGTCTGTATCACCTTGAGACTAGACTTTCTCATGACCTCAGTGGCTCTTATTTCTAGTTTAATAGCAACATTTTATTTCTTTAACATTATGATAGGTAGCATGAGTCTGGGAAGTAGAAGGAAGAAGTCAGCGGAAGAATGGTTAGGTCCATGTTGTATAAAATGGAAAGCAGAAACAAAGAGATAATGTTTTCCCTTGGTAGTAGAGAATAGACCATTCTCCAACTTTATAATAGTATTCTGCATCTGCCCACTCAATGAACACACACACACACACACACGTGCGCGCGCGCACATGTGCCTGTTATCTACTTCATTTATCCCTAATTGACCAGGGGAATATAGTGATAATACCCTGGGATATCCTGTATCACTGTTTGGGAGAAATAACTGGAAATTTTCATGGGAATCATCTGGGAACTTGTCAGAAATACACATTCTTGGACCCTACCCCAGACTTCGGAATCAGGGACTTGGGAGTAGAGGTAGCAATCTGTATTTTAGGCATTCTGATGCAGGCTTACATTTGAGAATTAAGTTGCTGAAAATTTCATTTTAAACATAATTTCTGAAAAGTTGTTCCTTCTACATTTTCATTTTTAAATCTTTCTAAAATGGGTTCAAAGCCCTCCTCCTTTAACCCTTCTGGAGTCCCACCATAAGTGAGCTCTTGACATACTGAAAGTTTTTCACACCACACTTAGCAACCCAAGAAGGTGCTGTCTTGTACTGTAGTTCCATTTGAACACATTTTACCCCTCTGGTCAGACAAATAAGGACAGTGACTGTTGTAAATATCCTCCTCCTCCTCCTCCTCTTCCCCTTCCTCCCCCTCCTCCTCCTCCCCCTTCTTCTTCTTCTTCCTTTTTTTGTCTTCCTTGTAGTTTACCCTAGATCTTGTTAAGTAGTTGGTGGATGGTGACCATGGAGTCAGGGTTCTACAATATCGGAATACTTAAAATCTTAGTCTGTGTAGTGTACATTGAATCCTTTAGCCGTGAAAATCAGTTTTCACTGATACAGAAAGAAAAACCATGAAGCGAATACCGATTGGGGACCAGGCACATATTCATTTAAAATCTATGTTGAATACCTGCTGTAAATCAGGCCTCAGTGTGTTATCCTGGGGAAAAATATGATAAGGCAACTGTCCTAGGGAAACATACAGCCTAGGGGCCCCTGGGTGGCTCAGTTGATTGAGCAGCTGACTCTTGATTTTGGCTCAGGTCATGATCTCAAAGTCCTGGGATCCAGCCCCACATCAGGCTCTCCACTCAGCAGGAGTCTGCTTCAGGATTCTCTCCCCCTCTCCCTCTGCACCCTCTCTGCTCTCTCTCTAAGATAAATACATAAATCTTTAAAAATAACCAAGAAACAAATCCTACTTTTGCTTACATCTCTCATGTTGTCTAAGAAATCCCATCCCACCTAGGCCAGGCCTCACCCAACACTCTCTACCACATAACTTATTTTCTTGAGAACCCTTATTATTGGGTGCCTGGGTGGCTCAGTGGGTTAAAGCCTCTGCCTACAGCCCAGGTCATGATCTCCGGGTCCTGGGATGAAGCCCCGCATTGGACTCTGCTCGGCAGGGAGCCTGCTTCCTCTTTTCTCTGACTACTCCTGATCTCTCTGTCAAATAAATAAATAAAATATTTTTAAAAAAGACCCCTTATTATCTCAGATTCTCATGTGCTTTTCATCATTGCTATTCTTTTGTTTCTTTTCTGCTCTCCCCCAACTTGTCAGAGGAGGGACCTTGCCCACTATCCCCAATGCCCAAAGGAGAACCTGGTACATAATATTCATCTATGAAATAATTTTGAATGGATGGATGACTTAAAGGATAAACCATGTTATGTAAGAGAAGAAACTGAGGTTCTAAGAACTTAACTGAATGGACATAGAGCCTGGAACTCAGGCTTTTTTCCAGTTCTAAAGCTTGCGTTCCTTAGCTGCACTGGGCACCTCCACAGGATTTCCCCCCTGTAGTGTCTCTGTCTCTCTTTTCTCAAGGGTGCACAGGAATTTGAGCTACAGCTCTCAGTACAGATTGCCGGTGCTTTAAAATTGTCTTCCCAAAAGGACAGGGAGCTTTGCAATTAAGTGTTTCTTTGAGTTGAGATACCTAGGAATGCTCAACCTTGCGTAGAACCAGCTCTCCCAATGGTTTTGGTATCTACACCCCCAGCTTGTGAAAGCATCCTTGAACCAAGTCAAGGAAGCAGAAAGGTACAGTTAAGGAAGCAGTTAGCCAATGGATTGCTGCTGCAGTGAACTGACAGCAGGAGCCTTGGCCATGGGCGTCTTTTAAAGAGTCTTATGCAGGGACACCTGGGTGGCTTAGTTGGTTAAGCAGCTGCCTTCAGCTTGGGTCATGATCCCAGGGGCCTGGGATCGAGCCCTGGATTAGGCTTCCTGCTCAGTGGGCAGCCTGCTTCTCCCTCTCCACTGCTTTTGCTCTCTTGCGTATGCTCTCGCGCTCTCTCTCTCTCTCTCTCTCTCTCTCAAATAAGTAAGATCTTTAAAAATAAAAATAAAGAGGCCTGTCCAGGTAATGGGATGAGCTTGTTGGTGGTGATAGTTTTTCCCCTTTTCTGAGTATTTTTCTTTCTCTTTATGATATTGAGGGAATCAGAAGGCTCAGGAAGAACTTTAAGGAGATTTTTTTTCTTCTTGTCAGGATTCCAAGTATTCGCTGGATCTCATTCATTTTATTTCTTTTATAGAGTAGACATTTAAACCTGACCTTTTCTCATTAGTTTTAAAATATTGAGTATCAGATTGTTCTATTAACAAATTCATTTATTATAGACCACTGAGGCTGTATGAAGATAGCTATGACACAGAACCGAGATGGTGACATGAGGCAATTCCTTCCTCAGGGGGACTCTCACTGTGCTTTAGAAAGGAAACAGGCCTCATAAGAAGAATGTGCTGGACTTGAATCCTAGATAGGCCCTTTTAGGAAGCTCCTATGCTCAGTAAGCCTCAGTTTCTTTTTCTGTCAAATGGGATTCGTCGTCATTACATGGCAGGGATATTCTAGAATTAAGTGAGATAGTGATTGTGAAGGCTGTTAGGACTTTGGCTGGCACAGAGTATATACGGCATAAATGGTTGAACTTACTATTTTAACACAGGATGATACATAATGATACATCAGTTCCCAGGTGTCATGAATTAGTAATCTACCAAAACTAGGCTGGGGCTAAGGGCTGGAATTGATGTTGCCTCTAGTTCTGTGTTAGGTCAAATTATCTGGAGGTCTTTTTTTTTTATTTTATTATGTTCAGTTAGCCAATATATAGTACATCATCAGTTTTTGATATAGTGTTCAACAATTCATTAGTTGTGTATGACACCCAGTGTTCATCACAACACATGCCCTCCTTAATACCCATCACCCAGTTACCCCCCAACCTTCTCCCTTCTGTAACCCTCAGTTTGTTTCCCAGGGTCCAGAGTCTCTCATGGCCTGTCTCCCTCTCTGATTTCTTCCCACTCATTTTTCCCTCCCTGCCCCTGTGGTTGTCCGCACTATTCCTTATGTTCCACATAGGAGTATCCGGAAGACTTTAAGGAAGCTACCTACTAATCCAATCGAAGGAAGACCATCATGACCACACACTGGTTCGGTTTCACTCCTCTACTTAATAGTTCTATAATTAGATTTTTCTAACTGTTAACACGCACTAATCTTTCATAATTCCAATAGTCTATCCCTAAATTCTGCACTGGTTCTTCACATTCTCAGTATGGATCTCTCTTCCTTCGCCACTTGTCAGAAAGATGACAACTTAGCTTAAGAATGCTTTCTGTGAGGGAGCATGCTTTGCAGTTTCTGTGGTGGTAAAAAGAATTAAATTAAATGTTAAAGTTAAATCTTTGCTTAAAATATGTGTTTGTGTTATAAACGCGGGATTGGGACTCCAAACACCTGGGTTTAAATTCTAGTTGTGCCACTTACCACCTGGTGTGATCTGAGACTTTTACGGCTCTGCTGTAAAACAGGGCCAATAATGCCCACCTCACAGGGTTAGTATGTGGATTACATTAAATAAGATAATGTATATTCAGCACCTCAAAAGTGAGAAGTTAACAATCCTTAATGCTTTTGCTTACCTCCTCCTACAAACCATGCACAGCTGTGCACCACCCCTCTCCTGCCCAGATTTTGCACAGATTAGATTATGAGGCACGCCCTGAGGTTGCTGCAGCTGCAGCACATAAACCAGAGCTCAGTGTGTGAGTGAAGAAAATTGTAATAAGTGGGGCTTCCAGAGTCGTGTCACTTCTTTCAGGCAGGGCACCATCAGCCATTAAATCATATGAATGGTTAAACCAAAGGTCATCAATTCATCACCCTATTTTATAGCGGAAAAATTTCTGCAGCTTCTAACATCGGAAATAATGCCTCCACTCTGAAATTTGAGATGTATTTGAGATGAAAAAGGATGTTTTTAAGATGGCGTTTTTCTTGATATTAAGCTTACATGGTATGAAAGGGTGGAAAAGAGTAACTTTGCAGCAGAGAACCTAGTAAACATGACCTCAGTCAGGTGATCAAGTGTAAAACTAAGTCATCAGCAATGCTGATGGTATGCACCTTTGGTATAAGGTGATGAGAATGACACTTTCTTTGGTGGTCTTTCTTTTCAAAATGTGTCACCTCAGTCTAATTATGAGAAAAGTATTAGATGAAGGACAGTTCTACAATTTTCTAATTAGTGCCCCTCAAAAGGGTCAAGGCATTCAAAATGAAGAAAAATCTGAGAATCAGTCAGTCTTGAGGGCCTAAAGAGACATAGCAAGTGAATATAATATGGTACCCTAGATGGGATCCTAGCAAAGAAAAATGAAATTAGGTAAAAACTAAGGGAATCAGAGTAAAGCATGGACTTTAGTTAATCATAATGTATCAGTATTGGTTCATTATTTGTGACAAATGAACCATACTAAAGCAAATGTTAACAATATGAGAAGCTGAGTATGAAACATGTAAGGCTTCTCTGTACTATTTTTGCGATAATTCTATAAATCTAAAGCTATTCTAAAAATTGTTATTCTTCAAAACTCAACTCCCTCCTTTAGGAAACCTTCCTCTTATGTAAGCCTATAATGTTACATCTTCCCACTCTCCCCTACCACCATGGTTTGGATTAGTATCTCCTGTCTATTTCATATCACATTGTATTACAATCGTTTTACAGGGCAGGTGTTTGGTCTTTTATCTCCATATTCTGGTGCTTTCCACAGTGTTTCAGATACCTGATAGATATCACTCAAGTAGTAGAATAAGTGGGGGGAAAATGGAACAAATCACTGTTAAAATAAGTACATGAATTTTTAAAATGAACAAATAACCAGAGACAGTGTTATTATGGCCAGCAGATTCCCTGAACAGGGACTGTGCTTATAAGTTGTTGGAGAAGAACAGTAACTGAAGGTCCTGGCTGCAGCCCATTTCCCATATTGTTGCAGCACTGATAATATAATCTCTAACAAGTGGTTCATTTTTGAGCGGCAGGACCCTATTCTAGCGACTGGAGATGGTCCACACGTGCCTGTTGATTTTAAGCATAGCCATTTCCTCTATAGTGACAGTGCATCCTGCCTATAGGTTTCATTCATTAATTCACTTAACAAATGTGTAATGACAAAGTCATAACAATAGCTAGCATTTATTTGAATACTTGCTACATAGTTTATTTAGTCCTACAATGTGCTGGCTGCTAGAGTAGATTGATGGCAGCCAACACTTTGTGTTGTAGATTGATATCATTGTTCTTATTTTACAGATGAAGAAATTGAGGCAGAGAGTTTAAGTAACTTTATGTAAGGTTGCATAGAAGGGGTCTACTATGCTCCAAAAACTGGATATACAACCAGAAGAGCAGGAGAGACAAAGTGGAGGGAGGCATGATAGGAAGTGGAAACGGAGTGATAACAGTGGGCATAGTGACTTTTACTTTTCCTACTTTAATAGAAATTATGTAGTGAAGACTCAACAAATACCCAGTAACAATTGCACACCTGACATAGTGCTTGTTAGAGAAAGCACATTTTTAGTTTAAAGAGTTCAAGCCAGGATCAGATAGACGTGGACTGGAATCCTGGGTTTGCAGTTAGTAGCTTTGTTACCTTGGCCAATCAGCTTCAGCTTTGTCCCTGTAAGTAGAAATTCTAGTTCTTCTTTTGCAAAGTAATTGGGAGGATTAATGATTTGTGTCAAACACTGGATACATGGTAGGTATTTGATCGTTGGTAAATGGCATTTTTGTTACACGTGGGAGGATAAGAAAAGTATAGTAACTGGTGGGAGGAGGGAGAGTCGTTGTGCTAAGGCCAGTTTTCACTTTGTGTATTTTCCTGGGCCTTGTTTGAATATTAATCTTAGCTGAATGAGCCTGCCCCATGGACAACATTCTCAACAGAGATTATGTTATAGGGGAGAAAGCAGTATTAGGAGACATGTCTACTTATCTTCTGTTCAGCATTGCTTAAAGACTAGAGGCATGGTCATTCCAGAAGTCTAGCAGTTCAGTTTTGATGATCTGAGGGTCATACATAGAACAAGGTGTATTGATGAAGTCCTGATTGTCAATGGAGTCAAGTACAGGCTTGCTTTTCCATATAGTCTGTTTTACAGAGACAGACTCTTAGAGTTGCAAGGACTTGAGGGCTCATTATGTTTATTCCCCTTATATCCACCTATGTGTAGTCATTCATGAGAGAATATGAATGACTTGTTGGTGTTACTGATAGTGACACTCTCATTTCTTATATCTTGTAATAAAAATATGTAGCTTTTCTTTCTACCAGCTATTTATTTATTTATTTATTTGTATTTTTTTTTGACCCTCATTGGCACACAATGTGACATTCGTTTCAGGTGTACAACATAGTGGTTTGACAAGTTTGTATCTTAGGCTGTGCTCACTCACCAGAAGTGTAGCTACCATTTGTTGCCATAAACATTATTATAGTACCATTGACTATATTTTCTATGCTGTGCCTTTTATCCCTGTGATTTATTCATTTCATTTTGTCCATCCTCCCATTCCCTTCCCTTCTGGCAACCACCAGTTTGTTCTATTTATACATCTGACTCTGTTTTGTTGTTGTTGTTGTTGTTAATTGGTTTTGCTTTGTTTGTTTTTTGTTTTTTTTTAGATTCCACGTGTAAGTGAAATCATACTCTTTTTTTAAAAAAGATTTATTTATTTATCTGAGAGAGAGCACAAGTAGGGAAAGGGGCAGATGGAGAGGTAGAGAATCTCAAGCAGATTCCCTGTGGAGCGCAGAGCCTGATGCGGGCTCAATCTCAGGACCCTGAGATCACTACCTGAGCCAAAATCAAGAGTCGGATGCTTAGCCAACTGAGCCACCCCGGTGCCCTGTGAAATCATACTTTACCAGCAATTTAAAATAACCTTATTTTAGGGGCACCTGGGTGCCTCAGTGGGTTAAACCTCTGCCTTCAGCTCTAGTCATGATCTCAGGGTCCTGGGATTGAGTCCTACTTCAAGCTTTCTGCTCAGGAGGGAGACTGCTTCCCCCTTTCTCTCTGCCTACTTGTGATCTCTCTCTGTGTCAAATAAATAAATAAAATCTTTAAAAATAAAATAAAACAAAATATCCTTATTTTATAATCTTATTAAAAAGTTTATGTGTAAATGGCTATTATCCAGTTCCTTTTCCCCATGGAAAACTGAGTGAAGGCAATATTTACTTTAGGATATATTCAAGACTGTTTTATCCTTCTATCCCTTGAGAGGTAGAAATTGGTATCTGTGTACCAAATCTGAGGTGCCAATATGTTCTTCATTGGTTTGACCTCTCAGAAGAAGCATGTCTGCTGAGTTATGTCCAGATGCATTAAAATAGCACATGATAATGGCTTTATATTATACCAGCTCATTGGCCATAAGGAAATCACTTAACTTCTTTAAACCCTGGTTTCATCCTATCTATAAATGGAGATGATAATATCAACTTTTTAGAGATATTTAAGTGACTATGGAGAGTGTATGTAAAGGATTGTACATTGGTCAGCAAATACCACATTCTCAAAATACTGAAAAAATTATTAATTTCTTTCTGTAAAACTAGTATTAAAACATTATCAGTCTTGTTGCTCAAAATCCTTTTATAAAGGAACATCAACATGAAAATTTCCAATTGGGACAAATTTTATGAAAATATGCATATATATGGAAGACCAATATTTTTTCATGTGCATAACATATAAATATACATATAACATAAATATGTAATAAATATAAAGTATATGTGTTATATATTGTATTATATATACATGGTATTATATAAATATATATGTGTGTGTGTAGGTGTAGGTGATAGACATTTTTTTTTCTTTTTACCTAAATTTCCAGGGAGCTCAGTGCTTTCTAAAGATAGTATTTTTTTTCCTTAGATGATTGATACCTTTAATTCGTTTTCCTTCCAACTGGATTTTCATTATTCAGTTTCAGCAATCTGCTCCTTTTATTATAAACCACATTAGATCACTTTTAGAAGGAATGAAGATCTCAGCTGCACACATATCATGCCTTCTATTTCAAGAGAAAAAATGAGACTGGCAAAGTTAAATGACATGTTCTTTAAATCACATTGTTAGCTAATGGGAGTCTCAAGGTAAGAATAACCAGGTGATGACTGGTGTTCTTCCAAACTGGTCTGTGTAGTCACACTCAAAGTTTTAATGAGAGCTCATGAAGCTATTTTCAATCAAATAACTTTCACCCACTCAGGAAGCTTTTCTAATGGAAAGTTCGATGAACACCCTCCAAAGTGCTTAACACATATACTAGGAAATGGCAGCGGGTGCTATCTGTACTCTTCAGAAATGCACAGAAGAAAGTATACGTTTCTTTTTAATAGCTTCAGGCAAAAAAATGAACTGACAATTGCCTGATGAAGAATAAGGCTCAGATATCCACATGAGGGCAGACTCATATCTAGAAACATTTCTATTTGCCATGAGTTAACTACCTCTAAATATTACCTAAGGAATACATCTTCCCAATACTGCCAAGACACCCATTGATCTCTTTTCAGTCATGAACACAAGTGGCAGGAAGAAGAACAATAAAATGAACAGCCAGCACGTTTCCTCGGAACTGGCACCAAACTGATATCATGAGGTACTTCACATTGAAAAGAAACAGAAATAATGAGATATAAATTTTAAATTGCGTGCACTGGAATCACTGACTTTTGTAGAATAAAATTTACAAAATTACATAACATAGCAATCTTATGACATGTATTTATGAAACTTTAGAATTGTGCTCAGTTTACCAATAAAGAATTAGAGGTTTTTTTTTTTTAAGATTTATTTATTTATTTATTTATTTGAGAGAGATGGGGAGAGAGAGAGAACAGAGGGAGAGTGAGAGGGAGAAACAGACTCCCAGCTCAGCATGGAGCCCGACATGGGGCTTGATACCAAGATCCCAAAATCATCATCTAAGCCAAAGGCAGACACTTAGCCGACTGAGCCACACAGGTGCCCCAAGAATTTGAAGTTTAGACACACTAAGTGCCCAATCCAACTTCAAATAAATAGTAAGTCATGGAATGTTATTTAAACCCAGATCTTTCGACACCTAGTTCTGTGTTCTTTCAGCTGAACATTGTGATATCATGTTTTGTGTGATTCAGATGATTGACATAAACACCAAGCTGTGGTCTTTCACAGGGTGCTGGCCACCTTGTGAACCAGCCTTGGTAAAGATGAATGGGTCCAGTTTGCCTGAGCACCCACAGTGGGCAGTCTGTTCCCAAGAAGTCAGCAGATCCAGAACCGAACATTTAAGAGTAATGGACACAAGGAGGAATAAGGAGCCCCATGCGCAGGAACAGTGAATTGAGGCAACAACTTCTAAGCCAAGTTCAGATTAGCTCAGTGAAATTTCTTCGCACTTTTATGACATGCCAGCACTGTTGACCTTAGCACACATTTTATGTTGTGTTGTGTTGGGATACTACATTCTAAAAATGACTCCTGGCCTTGGATATTTTGCTGCAAAGAAATTTTTGATTAAGAAATAGAGGGATGGCTCAGTTGGTTAAGCGTCTGCCTTCAGCTCAGGTCATGATCTCAGGGTTCTGGGATTGAGCCTGGCATGGGGCTCCCTACTCAGTGGGAAGCCTGCTTCTCCCTCTCTCACTCCCCCTGCTTGTGTTCCCTCTCTCACTGTCTCTCTCTGTAAAATAAATAAATAAAATATTAAAAAAAAAAGAGGTTGAGTTACTGGTCATAGTTAAAGAAAAGATGTGTGGGGTGTTGTGCATGTATATACAGAGACACGTGTGCATGTGTGTGTGATGTGTGCACACATATTCATGTATATGCATGTAGTTGAGGGTGTCATTAGTGATTATACTTCTGAATATCTTAGTAGAAGACCTGATTTATTGATGTTAGCCACTCCTGAATTAGAATGTGTGTGTATATATACATACACATATATATTCTTTACAGCTATATCTTTACAGATATATATGGAGATACATGTAAATTCATAGATTCAAATCTCTCTATACTTTTCATATATAATGTGCTCTGTAAGAACTGAGGGAACACACAGTTTTCACATAAACTCTACTTATGAGTGATTCACATTCTAGGCATTGAGCAAGGTACATAGTCAAATAATTTCAGTAATCATCTGGCTGGCTGTGGTAAGTGCTATAAAAGGGTTAAAATTGCTAAAGGGTCACAGAAGGGACATTAGATTTAGACTTGAGATGTAAAAACCATTTCTCAGTAGAAGTGACATTTGGCTAAACCCTTAATTATGAAAAGGAGGGTGACATGGGGTGATGGGCAGCTTTCACAGTATATAGCTATTGCCACAACCAGAAGCAAAAGGATTTCTGCCTGAAAGTAGTTTGGGGGTAGTAAATCTGACCTCATAGAGCAAAGACTTGAAAGCAGGTCAGAATATATTGAGTTGTTGGGGGTTTATGGTGGAATTTCGTTACCTGATTTTTTATTATTTACTCTCATCTCCACGAGTATCCTGATTAAAACATGTCCATAAAGTGTAATGCAGAGATCCAAAAGTCAGCTGTAAGCAGGTGTCACATGGAAGGTTCTACACTTCCTCTTCTGGGGCTATTTTAAATTACAAAAGAGAAGTTAGAGACAAATACAAAAGTTTCCTTCTAATATTCCCCAGAAGGCAGAAGTACTCACAGATATTTGTTCTGTGTGGGCCAAGGCAGGAACATGAGTGCTGAGAACCTAGTTTCTCCTACAGTAGCTATTGACAAATCTAGAAAAACAATACATATCTGTTTTACCTCCAGCATCTCTCATTTATCGTATTTACAAAGCTCTCACATGAGGCGAACTAACATATCATCCTCCAGACTGATCTAATCTGAGCTGAAAAGGGAAATAAAGCTGCCTGTATCAACTTGGTCCACAGGGACTTGGATTCAGTGAAATATGGAGAATGGATCATATTAAATTTGTAATGATGCAGCTAATGAATAATGAATGTTCTGGTGTCTGGTGCTGTCTTTGAATAATCATCTGCAAACATATGTTTTTTCCAGGACTTCATGGGATGTTGATTTTATGCAAACTAGAAATCCTCCACCATCTGTAATGGCAAATAAGTTCTCAGTGCTTTGGCTAATAATAGAGCACCGAGTAAATTTCATGAAATTATTCAAACAGTATGGAAAGATTTCTTCATGTTGTTCTTGAGCATTGCCTGCTTGCTCTTTGACCATTTGGGCTGGCAATGATGCTGATGTGCTGAGGTTTTAGGGATTTTTTTTTTTTTTTTACATCATTGGTCTCCTTGGGGTCTACAGATTTTGTTCAGTGTTGTGCATGCTTTGAATACATTGTTTCCTTCTCTGCATCTCTTTCCTTGTCATGTTAGGGTGTGGGTTGCCAAAAACGGTGCAGCAGTAGCTCCTACTTCTTTTAGTAGGCTCAGCCCTAGACACAGAATTCTATACACACTGGAGGCAGAGTCATAAAGTAATTGTATTTTTCTACATGCATTTTACCAAGGTCTCTGTTTGCAGTATGCAAGATAACCAAATTCACTCTCCCAGCATGCTAAGTTAAATGGTCCACAGTCTGCTTGAGGTAACTCAATGCCAGGGCCCACTGAACCGGATCTCGGTGCTCTAACCTAAGGAATGCGGACCAGCATGTTAAATTCCTTCTACCTCGTACAGATGTTTACTTGCTAGTATACTTTGCAGGTATATTTTGCCTTCTTTTATTCAGAGGTCCATTGCAACAAAAGACTACTCATGCTACTGTTCACCTTACTTTTCATTTCTTTTCCTTTGACCATACATTTTCCACTTTATTATTTTAAATTTATGATTATATTCCCTTTCTTTCTTTCCTTCCTTCCTTCCTTTTGAGTCAGTGTAGAAAATACATCAATTAACCTATGCATTATTGCTATGAAATAAAACAACTCGGGAGACAAAATACCTTGGTGGTTTGTAGAACTAGGTTTGGAATCAGAGTAATTGGGGGCCAAATCCAGACATGGTTCCTTACCAGTTACGGAAGAAAGGGCCAGTCATTTAATCTTCATCAAAGCAAATTTCCTCACTTATGAAAACGTCTATGAGATGATATTGGTATCTTGTAGATATTAAAAGGAGTGATAGCACCCACATAATAACAAATGGCGTGAATCTTAGGTATAGTAATGGAAGCAGTGCATTTAGCAGACTTGCTCCCAGTGAAATCTCAGTGAATGGTCAAGATGTTATGACTGCTGCGTTGACAGGAGTGTTGTCATTGGTAGTGGTGACAGCAAAGATGGATCATTGTGCTTTTTCAAGTGTATCATACCCACTTCCTTCTGAGAGTAGATTGCAAAATTCTAGTCATCAGTGTTGGGACGCCACTATGACTAAAAGGGCAATTTTCTGTGAAGTTCTGGTTTTCACTAGTCAGGATTAATCCCTACATGTAAGCAAATTGAAAAATTCTTTTGCAGCTCCTGACAATTTCTCCACAATATAGAAAAGTTCAGCTAGACACACTGAACTGATAATATAGATGTCATCTCTCCTTTAATTTTTTTTTTATAAAATCCACAAATGCATTAGCCTGAAAACCTTGAGGAATATATTAGTAAAATATTTTTAATCTGTCTGCCCTCAAAAACTAACACCTAAATTAGCATTGCATTATTATGTTAAAATACAATAAGAAACCTGACTGTAAATTACCAAAAGTAGGGTTTATGAGGGATTATAGGAGTTGTAAAAGGGTCAGGGGGGAGAGGCCAATGCATTAGGAAAATTTAGCAGATGCACTGTGAACATTAATTACCTCTTACTGAGGTTTTGTTTACTGAAGTGAGCAGGTCCTAAGTCATTGCGTTCTCTTAGAAAATGGTCACAGTTAGCCTTACACCATAATTTATAAAACAGAAAATATTGTTTCTCTCTCCAAATTGAACCATGTAAAACTAAACACAGATTTTCTTATCAGTCTTCTTAATAACGAACGAGGGAGGGACCTATGGCCCCCCCAGGATACTTAAGACACCAAGGCTTCTCACTTTCTCATATTTATGAGCTGCACTCCCCAGACACCAGCAACCTCATGGTGTGGGGCATTATATGTGGCGCTTTGATATAGAAAGGGTGCTGGAATAGGAAGGAAGAGACTTTGTTCTAGGAGCTATTCTTCCCCCATAGGCTGTGTGTTTCCCCCAGGGTCACTGTAAACCTCTGTGCTTGCAATTTCTTATCTATAAAAAGTTGTTTGTTTTCTATCACTAGTTCTAAACATTTTCAGTCACAGTCCCTTTGAGAATACCTACGAAACCTATGAGTTTTCTTGTCAGAAATATGGAAATCTTATCAATCTATACGCAGTTTCAATTATTCTGTGCCACCCTGATTCTCTTACAACTGTGTGGACCCTCGGCTAAGGACCCTTACTCTAGACAGTTGCTGCTGTCTACCAGAACTCCATAATTCTATGATCTTAGACATTTAACATTTTCCCCTCAAATAGTTTATACCTTAAAGGGAGTGATGGGAAAGTGTATGTATGTGGAAAGACTCTAGGGAAGAATTCTGAAACTGGGGTATGTACATTTTTACTTCCTCTAGCTTCAGATTTGTTGTGAGATTTGGGCATCATTATTCAGCTTCATCTTTGTAGGGTAACAGTGGAAAAATCTTAGACTTTGGAATCCGATCTCAGTCCACATTCTGGTTACTTCATATACTCATCGTGCAACTTTAAGAGAAAGTGCTTTTGGGCATGCTTTCACCATATATAGATCTGTCTAATCACGTGTGGTCTTGAGGCTTAAAAAACTCACATTAAAAAAACCTGTTTGCCCAGTATTTACCTCAATCCCATGCAACTGATTCCCTGTCAAGTCTAAGAAGGCACTGGCAGTGGTTACCCCATATCCACCCTTCCTCTTCTCCCTTTGCTTCCCTAACCTCAGTCCTCTCGCGACTCTTTCCAAGTCCTCAGACTAACTGTGTTGACTGAGGTGTAGCCTGTGGTCTAGTGTCCTTGTAGCAGCTCAGGCTCTTAGATAGAAGCCATCATACATGTCAAAGCCATCTTAAGACTTGCCTAAGTTGTAGGAACCCTTGCATGTATACCTCCTGTTCCCAAAGTAATATTCATATTAAAATATACTCACATTCTACATTTAAAAGTTTTCTGTTGCTAAAAATGTGAAAATATTTTTATGTCTTATAATTTTGAGGTTTGAGTTTAAATAAGTTCTTTTTTTTTCTGTTGCTTTAATAAGTGTATGCATAGGAGTGCATGCGTATTTTTAGGTGTGTATCAGGTATGTACATGTGTATGTGGAGAGATGTACCTAATTACTTGATGTATGTTTCATTTTGCAGATAGCTCCTTAAAATCATAAACCTTTTGATTTCACATTTTTATTTTATGGTTTGAGGACAATAATTGGTTTGTTTAGGTCTTAAGTTGTTTGGTAGTTTGTACAATTTTATATGTATATTATTTTTATTTTTTTACCTGGTGGTTATAATGGCTCTATGGGTTTTTTTTCCCCCAGCTTTATTGAGGTATAGTGGCAGTTTAAATTGTAAGAGATTTAAAGTATACGTAAGAGATTTAAAGTATATAATGATTTGATATACATATACATTTACATTGTGAAAGGATTCCTCCCATCTGGTTAATTCATATAGCCATCATGTCACATACAGTGGTTTTGGCAGAGTTCTAGTTTTGACAGTTGTTAGATGATCTTGAGTAAATTGCTCCATTTCGCTAAGCTTTAGTTTTTATCAATGGACTTCTGTTTGTCATTCAAGGAAACTTAGGTTAATGAATGATTGAAACGATATGAACATAATGATCTAATTATTCACCTTTCAATTTTTTCACAATTAAAAATAGGTCGTTAAAGTTGAAAGTCTAAGGAATACCAAAGAAGGAGAAGAGTTAAGAATAAGAACTAAAACTACGTGATTTACAATTTAGTGTTATTCCATCCACGCATACGGACATGTCAACTTACCTTTGTTTTAACAAATTCATTTTATACACTTGGAATTAACCTATAAACACTGAGATTATTCTTTACATTTCAATTTTGTTTGTATTTTGTTTTTGTAAGGGGGCAAAAGAGGAAGAAATGCGTAAGAAGGATTAGACACTGACCTGTGTCTTTTATATGGTGTTTAAGGTGAAAGGGTTAAAGGCAACTTAGACTCATTAGTGATATGTTTGTCAGTTACTTTTTTTTTTTTTTTAAGATTTTTCAAATCTATTTAACAGAGAGAGAGAGAAGGAGAGCACAAGCAGGGGCAGCAGCAGGCAGAGGGAGAGGGAGAGGGAGAAGCAGGCTTCCTGTCGAACTGGGAGCCTGACTCGGGCTTCCATGCCAGGACCCTGGGATCATGACCTGAGCCGAAGGCAGCCGCTTAACCAACTGAGCCACCCAGGTGTCTCTGTCAGTTACTTTTTTAAAAAATGATGCCCAAATGCCCTTAATTAGGAAACAAACTCTAAAGAAGTAACAGTGGCAAATGGACATGCAGGTATTTTAAAAGAACCCATGCGTATTTATTATTCCTTCTATCCTCTAAACGTGTTTTCTGTTGATTGCTTTTACCAAAACCATTGCTTAAGTATGACCACAAGGAAATCATAACTTACTGTATATTTTGAAGAAACAAAATTTTGCCCAGAGTTTGAATCAGAGTTAAAGAGAGATCTTTTTTTTTTTTTTTTTTAAGATTTTATTCATTTGAGAGAGAGAGACAGGGAGAATACAAGTAGGGGGAGAGGCAGAGGGAGAGGGAGAAGCAGACTCCCCGCTGAGCTGGGAGCCCCATATGGGGCTCAATCCCAGGATCTGGAAATCATGACCTGAGCCAAGGGCAGATACTTAACCATCTGCGCCACCCAGGTGCCCCAAGATATATCTTTTAAACTTACACCGTGGAATGAAAGAAAGTAGAGGAGACCAAACTATATTCTCCAGTATCAGAAATTATGATGAAATTTTGTGCTGTGTAAAAGTAGACAACTTCACTTTATGATGAAAACAATTATAATGACAAAACTTCTGTATTCCCTGAGTTCTAAGTGAAAAGACTAGCTATTAGTGAATTATCATTTATTATCTACTCTAACCATAGTTTTGAGTATATGCTATTTGATTTCCATACAAACAAAGCCATGAAGAATAACATTTAGGTGGGTAAAAACAGACTAGTAAAACAATTTTACAAGAAAATAGTCCTTGTTGATTTATGTATAATGGAGAAAATAAGAGAGAAAACATGTTACTTGTTATAGCAATCTGAGCATAGTCAAATTTAATTTTACTTGGAGTATTTGCTTAATTATCCAGCTAACCATGACTTTTACTTTTGTTAGCAAAGTCAGTAGTTTAGGTAGTAAATACTCTATATCCTTCAGTTTATGTATCAGCACTGGATAAAGCTTTCTTTTCCTTTTTTTCTTTCTTTCTTTCTTTCTTTTTTTTTCAGCATACATAGGATCCCAATGAACAAATTTTGGCCCCAAACAATTTTTTCTCCTTCATGCAATGCTACTATTTCTACAGGCTCCTTTTTAATCAAGACTCAACAAAAAGAAAAAATATAATTTTATTCCATATCTAAAAGCAAAATAGGTATTTTTGAGTATATTATAATCATACTAAAGTTTAAAATTCTGTTTTTAAGTGGTTCTCAGGACTCCTTTTTTAAAATTTGAAGTTATAGATGCTTTAAAATTTTGAGTGATGTAACAAATAATGGATAAAAGTTGTCACTGAAGCCATCCAAGTGTAGTTATTAATGACAGAACAGTGAACCCAGGAAGAGTAGGGAATCAGGACCCATTTTTACTTTTCACCTTGATTACATAAGAGCCCTCTAACTGGCCTCCCTCCTTTCACTTTGTTCTTCCAATCAGTTCTGTACTCTGGAAATCAGAAGTTTCTTAAATAGTGACCTGTTCACAATGCTCTTTTGCTTTAACCCCTTTACTGCTTCTGGATGAAACCTGTAGTACTTAGAAAGGCATACAAGCCTTCCATGGCCTGTTCCCTTCCTACTTCTCCAAGTAGTATTTCTTTTTCTCCCTCATTGACTTACACCTATGCTCTATTTGTAAATCCCATACAACGTGAAGTAACGGAGAACAATAGTAATAAAAACCACTCCCATTGATTGAATACCAATGATGTGATCAATCACTGAGTTTCAAGTTTTGACTTATACATCCATTTGAGACAATACTTCCTGAATGCCTACCATATACTTGGCATTATACTTAGTGGAGAGATCTATCGCCAAGCAAAGATCACTAAATCATCTAGATCAGGCAATCCTGATCCTTGCTCTCCTCAGGTAGTAGTCATGGAATGGAGAGGAATGCACATTCTCACCCAAGCAAATGCAAAGTTTCATATTTGTCGAGAGCTACAAAGTCAAGGGAGCAAGCATGATAGGAGCATGTGACCTAATCAGGAAGGGTAGGGAAGGTCAATTGACATAAGAGGTGGAGAATGACTAGAAATTATGTAGGCCAGGTGGGAGACCCAGGAGTACAAGGCAGAGGCAGTATGCAGAATACAAAGCATAGGAGGAGGCTCTGAACACGCGAACTTCAGAAGGCCAGTGGGGCTGCAGAGCGTTCGGGAAGGTGAGTCATGAAAGTGACTTGAGTGAGACAGGGGACGAATCATTTAGCCCTTCATTAATTATTTGGTTTAGGAGGCAATGGAAATCATTTGGGGCTTTTAAACGGAAGTCTGACTTTACCTGGTATTTGTTTTGAAAAGGTACCTGAGCCTTCATGGTGGAACATAGGTTAGAAGCAGGGTCCAGCTGAATGTAAGGAAGTGTCTGAGAGAGGATGTCTGTTGTTACTTAGGCCAGTTTGGAAATGATGGCTGTAAGAAGAAGTGAAATATATTATCTCCTTTAAGCCTGACAACAATGCAGTGAGGTCCACTTCACAGATCAGTCCATTTAGGCTTAGGGGAGTTATATCCATTTACTTAGTCCTGAAGGAATATGTGGCATAGTCAGATTACAGAAACCAAGTGTCTGAATTCTAAATTGTATTCTTCAACTCTGCCATTTTCTTTCCATATTGTGTCATGTTGTGTGTCTGACTTTGCTATAATCTTTCATTACTGTTTCCTCACCTCGCAATGGGCTTCCATGTAATGAATCCCTGCAAGTCTTCTCCAACCACGGCTGTTTCAGGCTCCCGGTCCCTGTCAGGGTCTGTCCTCCATGACTTCATAGCACATTGTGCTTTCCTGTTGTTTCCTTATTTCTTTCTCTCATAGTTCATAAGCTCCTAAAGATGGGGTCGGACTTTTATTTTTACAGTCCAGATGCCTAGCAAGATGGCAAAAGTATAGTAGGTATGAAATAAAATTTAAATAAAAAGAATGTTTAAGATAATCACCCAGATCAAGCAACTCAGACACCCCCTGGATCCTCCGTACAACATTTGTGGCAAAGGGTCACTGAAAACATCCTTCGGCAATAAATTATTGACCACTTTCTAAGTGCCAGCCATTCAACTAGACACTAGCTATATTATCCTATTTTATGCTCACAAAGTCTTTTTTAAAAATTGGTGTTACTGTGTCCATATCGCAGATGAGAAAACTGAGTAACTTATCTAAGACTGCCAAGTCCAGGGACGGCCTGGGTGGCTCAGTAGGTTAAGCCGCTGTGTTCGGCTCAGGTCATGATCCCAGGTGCTGGGATCGAGTCCCGCATCAGGCTTCTTTCTCGGTGGGGAGCCTGCTTCTCTGTCTGCCTCTGCCTGCTTGTGTGCGCTCTCTCTCTGACAAATAAATAAATAAAATATTTAAAAAAAGAAAAAAAAGAAAAAAAAGGCTGCCAAGCCCACAGTTCAAACTTAAATCATTCTGAATTCAGAGATCTTTGACCTAGATTACAATGCGTCCATCCCTGTTACATTTGTTTGGTCTTTTCTTAGCTATCTGGCGCTAGATAGGAAATAACATCTTACCTTTCCTGACCCCAGCCTCCCAAATTACATACCGTCCCCAAGTCCAACAAACCTGACAGAAACGTGGTTCTTTCTGGCCCCTGTCTTTTCTGCTCTTTCCAGGCCCTTCTACTTATGGAAAATATACCTTGCTTTATTTTAGTTATTTATTTAGAGTGGTATACGTGCAACTTTTCCTGAATTGATGAGAAATCCTTCAAGTTTTGGCAACAACTGTTTCAAAGCTATTCCTTTTACAAATACATAAAACACGGTAAGACACGGTAAAATATTTTAACCACCAGTTGTGCAATCTGACTTGTCGGCACCCATCTAAAGATAGATTTCACCTCAGTAAGAGCTTTGTTGGCCCTGCTTCTAACACATGAAATCTTTCGGTCATAGAAGGCAGTAGTGTCCTAAGCCCAGCTAAGGCTGGGTCTGCTGCAGTGCATTCCACTTCTCGAGGTAAAATTCTGGAGTTCTCAACTGTATATAACTCATACATTATCTCTCTGGGCTTCATAGCTCTCTAAGTGGACTGAGGAACCAAGCAGAGCTGTGTTTGAGAGATGTCTTTCTATAGAAGAGAATGGATTTCTAGTCTCGAAACCATGAATATTACACCCAGTTGGATGTGGGATCAAAGAATTGTAGATTTTGAGTGGACCTGAAAGTTCATGTAATCAAATTCCTTTTCTCACCAACCTTACAAACAGTGCACTTGCCTATGCTTTATAGAAGAGCAAAATGGTTCTTAGAAGGATAGAAGTAACTTGCTCAAGTCCCAAAGGTGGATTTCAAACCCAAGTCTCAAGATCCCAGAGCCTAAGCTCTGTTAACAGTAAGACTTTGTCCTGCGGATGTCTTCCTTCATTATCTTAGGAGTGTTTTGCTTTTCCTTTTGGTTTCAGATTAGAGATCCCCAAATCCTATGAGCTTCTCTCAGATGATGTATCTTTATTCTGTCCTCACCAATGGTCCCCAACCTTGGTTACTAAATGGGAAAAAAAAGGACTGCCCCCTCCTCCTAACCAAGTGCTGGAGGTCTTTAACAGAGACAATTGAAAGTATAAATGTAAACAATGTGAGAAATCCAATTTTTAAGTTGTAGAATAGAAATGTCAATATTAGATATTTTCAGGCTCCTTTGTACTTACAATTTATCCCTGATAAAATAAGATGATGTCAAAATATTGCAAGCCAGGGCCCCTGGGTTGCTTAGTTGTTTAAGTGACTGCTTTCGGCTCAGGTTGTGATCCTGGAGTCCAGGGATCGAGTCCCACATCAGGCTTCCTGCTCGGCAGGGAGGCTGCTTCTCCCTCTGACCCTCCACCATCTCATGCTCTCTTTCTCTCTCTCAAATAAATAAATAAAATCTTCACAAAATTTTACAAGCCGTATTTTCTTGCTGAATAAATGAGAAATTTACTTAGAAATCTAAATGTAAGTGTCTTGGAATTTAACATAGAGGATAAAAGGAGATTATTTGCTGTAGCCTCTGGCATTTAGGAGAGAGTTGTGGGATATTCATTCATTAAAAAATGCAGCATTTAGCACCTATTAATATGCCAGGATCTCTCCTACCTTCTCTCTTTCTAATTGCATTCCTGCACTACCCTCAACTCCAGTCATTCTTTCATTCCATGAAGACCTAAAACTCATTGATTTTACTTACCTTTTTAATCTCCATCTCCTTTCTCAGGTCCTCATGACCATTTCATTCATATGAAATTCATTCACTCACGTGGCCTGTATTTCAAGTTCAACTTTATGCGCACTACCTGGCATAACTTTATTTTTCCTCATGTGTAGTTCCTGCCACCGTACTTGGCTGGTACAACTGCCTCGGCTGAGCCTGCTTTCTCCTTTTTTATATGTGCACCTGAGCAGCTGAACAGGGCCAGAGAAAACACACAATGATCCTGACTACTTTTGCTTTAATTTATTATCATAAACCTTATGTGGCCCCAATTTACCGCCTGTCAATCCTACAACCACATTTTGTTAGTTCATTCACCCTCCCAGTGCCCTAGATTACTGCTTCACACCTGCTCCTCTCTTCTGATACCTGTAAAATTTATCTGGCTCTTTACATTCAATATGACCTTCCTTCTTATTTCACCCAGAAAATGGAGAAAAATCAGGTGAGATCTTAATTCTCTTACCAACACATCCGCCAAGACCCCTGAAATTTTCCCCGTGTACTTGGTTCTCTCTGCTATTTTAGTATATGAACTGTGTATACGGTCTTAAGGATTATTATGGTTCTGGGGATGTAACTCCTTTCTTCATTGAATGTACTAGCTAGTGAGGGTGGTAGGAATTAAACAGATATCTGGGTATGACTTGATGTCAGAAAAATGGGGCAGAAGTTCCACATCTGTTTTTAACTAGCTACATAATTTTGGGAGTGGGTGCAAATATATCTCTTAAACCTCATTTCCCTGTCTTTAAAAAAAGAGGCAGCAATATCTACTACCCATATTATAAGATCTTAATGAGATAACAAATGTGAATATGTTTTTTAAATTTTAAAACATTTTAGCATGAAAAATAGTATTACTTTGTCAGAATTAGGACTACATGGTCTGCTGCCTAAGCTGTGTATTGCTTCAATCCAGTGCAAGGTGGGGAGAGAGGCTTCCACGGAGATTTTGACGGTAATGCACCACTTAGACTTGTGCTTCAAATTAACAACTTATTTAAGGGTTCAAGATCGTGTCTCAACAGCTTCCCACTGCAATTCATTCAAGCTTTCCAATTTGGAGATGACCATTAAAAATTAGTCATTAATCCTTTAAGACCTAGTCCGAGTGTTGCCCTTAGAGTCTTCTATGCCATCCAGACAGTCCTTCCTCCACGTTCCAAGAATTCCCATTATTTGAATTCAACCTAATGCACATGACATTGTACACCCTCTGTCTGTCTGTCTCTGTCTCTTTACCATCCCCTCATTAGACAGATTCCCCAAGAGTAAGGATTTTAAAGGCTCTATTGTGATCTCTTTGCGTCTTGTGTTTGCAAGATGAAGCTTGGCACGATAACGGGGACTGGGCCTAAAGCACTGCCTTGTCTGTTTGTTCTCGATACCCCTCCCTGACCCCACTCCAGCTGTTGCCCCCACAGCAAAACTTGGGAGAGCAGAGCTGGATCTAGCCTGTTGTTGCTTCCGGCACTAGCCTGATGCCATCAGCATAATAAATACTAAGCAAATGTTAGTGGAAACATGGCAAGGGAAGAAAAACATAAGTTCTTCCATTTATTTAACATAACTGTTCAAGTATGGAATCTGTGCCTTGTCATAAGAAATATGACACTGCAGATAGAGCAGTGAACAATAACAGGAAAAAATTCCTGCTTTTCGGAGCTTATATTCTACTAGTGAAGAAAGACTGTAAAGACAAATAATCAATGAACCCTAAAGTGTGTGAGTGTGGGATAACCTAGACTGAATGTTAAGGTTCCCAGGGCAAGCCTCACTGGGGAGGGGACTTTAGAGAACCATTTCAAGGAGCCAAGGAAGTGAGGTACTTGGCTATCTAGGGAGGAGAGTTCTGAGTAGTTGGGGAAAAGTACAGAAAAGTGACAGAGAAGGGAAGTCCCTGCAGAGTTTTAAACAGATCAGGATTATTATTTGATTTCGCTAAAATACGTAAACAAAAATATAAGAACGTACACTGATTGTCAAGTGTACAACAGTTGATTTTGTTAAATACTCATTTCTGTTGGTCCTGTGTATTTCACTGAGGTTGGACACATGCAAAACAGAAGCTGCTCTTGTTGCAGCTGGTGTATTTGGAGAATATATGTCCCAAATTCACACATTATATATTTGGTGAATAAAGGAGCTAATGAACTTGAATGACAGGTTGCTGTTACTAAAGGTAGTCTACCAGGACTCATTGCAAAACAAGCCTGTCTTTATTTGGGAATCAGGGTAAAAAAAATCCAGTTATTTGTATTAGCAGCTTCTCCTTTTTGAGTATTTCTTAGGAAGTAAGGGCTCTAAAACGGGATTTTTCTAATGTTCTTGAATGGCAAGATCATGCATATCCGGTTTGCTAAATATATCCACCAACTCTTTCCCTGATGCAAATAACTTACACATTTTAATAAAATTCTTCTCTTCCTTTTTATGACTTTATTTAAAGTATAATCTTCTGGAATTTTTAATTGTCTTCCAACTTTGGCACTTTACATCTTTCCTAACCTAAATACAGTTAGGAAAGCAAGCTGAAAATAGATAAATTTGAAATAGAAGCCACTGCATTTAAGCCAAGTGGTTTAGAAGACAACATGTGCTCCAAGCACTTCCTTTATGCCCACATGCCTTTTAAAATGTTGTTATTACCATATTTCCAGAACTCTCCTGAGGAAGAAGACAGCTCACAGTTCCAAGAAACATAGGTGCTTCTTATTTCAATATAAATAAAAATCACGCTGAAGTGAAAGCATTAAGAAAAAAATAGGACTTATAATTTTTGTCTTAGTAATGACAATCTGCCTAAAATATATGTGTTTTGTTTTTGTTGGCTTTATTACGATTAATGTGCTGTTATTTAAAGTCCTTGAATGATTTATTTTTAATAAAGCAGGATGCTGATGTCAGAGCTTTGAAAAATAAGCTTTCAATTTTGAGATAATTACAGCTTCACATGCAGTCATAAAAAATATACAGAGAGACCTCATGTACTCTACACAGTCTCCTCCAATGGCATTTTGCAAAACTACAATACAGGTCATACCCTGGCTAGTGACGTTAGTCCAGTCAGGACACAGAGCTGGTTCACCATCCCAGGGAGCCCTCATGCTTCCATTTTCTAGCAGTGTCCTCCTGTCACCCCTGGCAACTGCAAATCTCTTCACCATTTCTACCATCTTGTCATCTCAGATGTGTTCCGTAAATGGAACGCTACAGTATGTGGCCCTGTGGGATTAGCTTGCTTTCTTTAGCACAAGTCTCTGGAGATTTGTATAGATTGTTGGATGTATCAATGGCTTGTTCCTTGTTATAGATAGGCAGTGTCCATGGTATAGATAGATATACCACAGTCTGTTTACCGGTTCACCCACTGAAGGACATCTGAATCTGATTCCCATTTTGGGCTATGACTAAGGAAGCCACTATGAACATTCCAGTACAGTTTTAGTGTGTGAACATAAGTTTTCATTTCTCTGGGATAAATACCTAGGAGTACAATTGCTGTGTTGTAAGGTAGTGAAAAGCTTCATTTAATTTAAGTTTTTTTTCCCCCAAGAAAACTCCAAACTCTTTTCCAGAGTGGCTGTGTCCATTTTATATTCCTACTATTGATATACGAACAATTGGTGGTGTCATTCATTTAAAAAAAAATTTAAAGTAAAGTGTTTACTTTACGGTAAAGTGTTTAATGATGTCTCTAGTTTCTTTGACATTTCCCTGATGGCTACTTATGTTGAACACCTTTTCATATGCTTATTTGTCATCAGTGTATCCTCTTCAGTGAAATGTCTGACCAAGAATTTTGCCCATATTCTAATTAGAATATTTATTTATTCATGTATTCATTTTTACTTTGAAATTTGAGAATTCTTTATATTGTCTAGACAGTATTCCTTTGTTGGTTATTTGGTTTACAGATATTTTTTTCCAGTCTATAGCTTGTTTTGTTTTAACATGCTTAATATGGTCCTGTGTAGAACACAGTTTTTAATTTTGACAAAGTCTCATTTATCAGCATTTCCTTTTATAAGTCTTGCTTTCTGTGTGTTTGTCTGTCTGTTTTGCCTGTGCATGACAACTTACTGAATCATCTTTTGTTGAAAAGGCTCTATTCCTCCAATGAATTCCTTTACCCGTTTCTCAAAAATCAGTTGGCATATTTGCATATTTGTGTGGGTGTATTCCTGAGTTCTCTGATCTGTTCTATTGATCTGTGTGCCTGTCCCTCTGCCAGCATCAGATATTACTGGTTACTGTAACTGATACTGGATCTTGAAACCAAGTACACTGACCTTTTTCTTTCCCTCCAAAATTGTGTTAGCTATTCTAGTTCCTTTACCTTTGGATAAACATTTTAGGATTATTTTGGTCTGTATCTATGAAAAAAATCTGTACATTTTTTTTTTATTTAGACCTAAGTACTTCATGTACTTTGGTACATGGATGGTAAATGGTATAGCATTTTTACTTTCTGTGTTTATATGCTTATTGCTAGTATATAGAAATACAGTTGATTTCTGCAGCCTTGCTAAACTCACTTGCTAGGTGAGGAGTTGTTTTGTAGATTTCTTGATGTTTTTCTATTTAGACAATAGTGTCATCCCCAAATATGGATAGTTTTATTCCTTCCTTTTTAATCTTTCTACTTTTTATTGCCTATTCTACTGGTTTAAATGTCTAGATCTATTTTGAATAAGAATATATTCTTATTCAAGATCTGACATCCTTGATTTGTTCTCAAACTTAGGAAAGTATTTATTCCTTTATTAATAATAATAAATAAATAAATAAATATTTATTATAATTCTCAACAACAGTTAAGTGGAATGTTCTATAAATGTTCAGTAAATCCTGTTACTTGATGATGTTGAACATTCTCTATCCTTACTGGTTTTTTTGCTGGCTATTCAGTGAAATGTTTAGAAGAATGTTGAAGTCTTCCACTGAAATTGTGAATTTGCTCATTTCTCCTCTCAATTTTGTCAGCTTTTGCTTCACATAATTAGCAGCTTTATTATTTATTGCATACATATTTAGGATTCGATTGCCCTTTTAATCATTATATAATGTCTTGCTCTATCTCTGGTAATTTTCTTGGCTTAGAAGTCTGCTTAATATAACCACTACTGCTTTTTTTGATTATGGTTTGCATAATGTATCTTTTCCCATTTTTTCTTACTTTTAATCTGCCTATGTCATTATATTTGGAGTTTCTTATAGGCAGTATATTGTGGCCCATGATTTTTTAATCCACTCTGTCAATCTCTTTTAATTGGTGTATTTAGATCATTTACATTCAGTATAATATTGCTATATTATGGTTCAAGTTTCCATTTTATTTTTGATTTAAAAAAAAAGGTTTATTTATTTTAGAAAGAGAGTGTGTGCTGGGTGGGAGGGGCAGAGGGAAAGGAAGAGAGAGTCTTAAGCAGACTCTAGGCTGAGCCCGGTACGGGGCTCAATCTCAGGACTCTGAGATCATGACCTGAGTTGGAACCAAGAGTTAGACTCTTAATTGACTGTGCCACCCACATGCCCCATTATTTTTGATTTCTGATGATTTTCTAGTATTGGTTTCTTTGTGGGTTTTTTTCTACCTTCCTGTGGTTTACTTGAATACTCTGAAATTTCATTTTGATGTATTTATATTATTTTTGAATGGATCTGTTTGAAAAGCTTTTCTTCTAAGCATTATATTAGATACACGTAGTTTATCACAGTCTAGGATGTTATTTTTCAAGTTCAAGTGAATTATAGGAAATGTACCTATATTCGTATCTTTTTCCCATTCCCTAATTATAATATAATTATCTTAAGTATTTCCCCTACGCTTATTTAAAACCATGTTAAGCGATGTTATGTAATTTCTTCAACTGTCACACATAATTGAAGAGAAGGGAAATGTAACTTATTTACTTATATTTTACTTTTTCTATTTCTTCTTCCTTTCTGATGTTCCAAGATTCCTTCTTTTTCTTTCTCTTTCTGTTTAGAGAATATACTCTAGATGGTCTTTTGATGTACATTTCTGACAATACATTTTCCTGGTTTTACTTTGTTTGAAAATATCTTATTGCTCCTTCATTTCTGAAGAACATTTGTACTGAATATAGGTTTTAGTTCCAGTGTTCTTTTCTTGCAGCCTTTGAAAAATACTTTGTTACTTCTTTCTGGCCTCACTGGTTTCTGATAAGAAATCTGCCAGTACAGATTATTTTTTCACAAAAGGTAATGTGCCCTTTCTGTCTAATTGCTTTTAAGAGGTTTTGTCTTTATTTTTCAAAAGTTTAGCCATAATGTGCTTTGTTGTGGATTTTATGGGATTTATGTTTGGAATTTGCTTAGCTTCTTGAATCTCTAGGCTTATATCTTTTACCAAATTTGGGAAGTATTCAGCCATTATTTATTTCAATACATTTTGCTTTATTTTCTTTCTCTTCTCTTTCCAGGACTCCAATGACATGGTAGTTAAGCATCTTTTGTTACAATACCTCAGATCCCCGAAGTTCCTTTCTTTTTTAATCCATTTTCTCTTATTAAGATTGAGTAGTTCTGTTCTTCTGCTTCCCTATTCACTGATTCTCCTATTCCCTCCATTCTGTTGATAAGCCCATCCATTAAAGGGTTTTGGTTTTTTCTTGTTATTGTATTTTTCATTTTTCATTTAGTTCTCCTTTATATCTTCCATTTCTATGCTGAGACTTTCATTTTTTTTTCATTATTTTCACAATTTCCTATTGAAACATTTTAAGGTGACTATTTTTTATATTTTTTAAAATTTGAGTATAGTTGACATACAATGTTACATTAGGTTCAGGTGTACAACCTAGTGATTTGACAAATTTATATGTTGTGCTATTTTCACCACAAGTGTAGCTGTCATCTGTCCAAGTATATCACTACTGCAATATAATTGACTATATTCCTTGTGTTTTAACTGGTTTACTTTGACATTTCTCTAGCAGAAGAAGATGGAGTGTCACCCTGTTACTGTTAGGTGGGATAGAATTCCAGGTTCCCCATTTGGTCTCCATTGATACCCAAGCTGGGTGTCAGTTACTGCTGAGCAGGATTAGAAGTTCAAACTCCGTATAAGACTTCCCACTGACACCACTGGAAGTCAGGAGGAGGTGGTATTTTCATTACCACTGAGTGGTGATGAAAGTTCTGACTGTCCAAGAGGTCTCTTTGGTGTCAATCCATCAAAGAAGGTCATAGTCCCTCATTTTTACTAGGTGAGAGTAGAAATTCAGACTCCTCACATGGTTTTCACTAAAGAGGGTGTTGCTTTCTTAATACTGCCTGGCAGTAAGGAAAATCCTGGCTCCAGTATTCCTTCATCCCTAACACTACCATGATAGGGGGATTAGGTATCTCATTATAGCTTGGCAAGCATATTATAATTCCATTGACTATATCTGTAAATTTTATCTATAAATTTTTTTTAATATAGTATAGTCTCTGGACTATAGTCCAGAGTCTCTGGAACATACTAGCTCTAGTACAGTCTCTGAAACATATTAGCTCCTCAAAAAATGGTAGTTAAATCATCTAAATTCCTTCTTCTCTGATTAGATGGGTCCTGCCTCTGACCTGTGATTGCAAGTATCTGCCCTGGTTCAGCTTGTGTGCTTGACTTCTTCCGAAACATTTGTTCTCAAAGAGATCTACCCATTTTGATTCCTCCCAAGTGTTCATCACCCATGTCAGCTTCTTTCCTATTTTTAGGCTTTCACTGGTAAGATAGATATATTGTAACAATATGGATGAACCTGGAGGGCAACATGTTAACTCACAGAACAATATTGCATAATTCCACTTATATGAGATATTTAAAATAGTCAAACTCATAGAATAAAAGAATGTGATAGTGGTAGCTAAAGGGCAAAGGGGAGTGGAGGAAATGGGGAGGTGTTGTTCAATGAGTCTAAAGTTTCAGTTTTGCTAAATGAATACATTCTAGAGATCAGCTGTACAGCATCTGTAAAGAAGGTAGGTTACATTTTGTATTCTTGCCACAATAAACAAACAAACAAAACCAAAAAACAAAGAATCATAAGGAAATTCTGGAAGATGTTGGTATGTTTATTACTTTGATCGTAGTGATGGTATCATAGGTTTTGCATATGATCAAACTCATCAAATTATATGTGTTAAATATGTGCAGTTATTTATATGTCAAGGATAGCTCAAGAAAGCTGGTAAAAGGACATATACATTAGATTTGTATCATTGCCCTCAAATCTGCACATCTTAAACTTAACCAACCATCTCTGTATTGAAAATAACATTTTTCTTTTCTTGATTCCAACTATAATGTCAGAGATACCACTCTTATCCCTGTCTTCAAGGCTGGGAATACCACTTGTACTTAATTTTACTCTCTTCTTCACCCTTCATACCCCATTACCAACCAGCTCTTGCCAAATCTTCTTCATGATGCTATGTCATCTTTGTTTTCCCTTACATTTTGAGTTCTGTCAATCAGACCCCAAGTCTCTAATCTATTCCTGGAATGTTGTAATTGCCTTAATTGGTCTTTCTGTCTTGCTCTTTCTGTCAATCTACTCCCATAAAATTGCCACATGTATCTTATAAACACACAATTTTTCATGTGGTTTTCTTGATAACAATTGTTTAATAACTTGGTATGACCCATAAGATTAAGTGTGATATTAAAACCTGGAATTCTAGGACCTTATAAATCTAATTCCAATGCATCCTTCCTTGCTTCTCTGTGAAACTTTTAGGCAACAATGTATATATACCTATACTAGAAAGAGTCCCAGGAGATAGTAAATTTGACTTTTAAATACAGCTCTGCCACTTACTGTGAGACATTGGACAAGTGATTCTATTTGGTGACATTTTTTTTCCATCTGTCAAATCAAGGTCGATATCTAGAAAATCCCTAATGCCAATTTTAGATTTAGTATTCTAAAAGAATATACAAATACTATATTCTTCACCTACTATTTACTCTTTTCCCTCTAGAAAACCAGACTTCTTTGCCATATTTGAATATCCAATTTGCTTTTGTTTCTTCCAGCCAGTGGATATGCTAGATGAGGCCCATTAATGGTTTGTAAAAACAATTCAGTGAACAAAAATGTATTTTAAATAAACTTTTTAAAAAGTACATAATGCAGTATTATGGAAATATCAGAGTGCATTAAATATAGTAAAAAGTATATTTCATGATTTTTTTCATTCTAAATGAAATTCACATACACACATACACACACACAATGAACATGATGGAAAATGTTTCTTAGCACAAATTAATGAGGTTGAAAGTATAGCTTTAAACCATACACCACACATCCATAAATGCAATATTTGAATTATAATAATTCTACTGGACACGTATACTAGACCCTATCGCTAACTCTTCCTCGCATTGCCCTATGTTTCCAGCTCAGTAGTATTGGTTTCCTTCATCCTGGCTCTGACTCTTAGCTTCAGACCTCTGCTTTAATATCTGTCTCTGGAGAACTTTGGTTTGATACTATGTGGAATTCTTTCTTTCTTCTAGCATCATAAGTTCTTGTGTGGCATGTTATCACTCTCTTCATTCTTGACATATCTCAGTATAGCTCCTGTCCTAATATAGCTCCCATTATGACTCAGATACTCCCCAGATAGCTTAAAATGGACGAAGTAGAGCAGGTGAGAAGAGACCAAGAGAATTCAGATTTTTAAAAATATGTAGATGTTAGATGTTTTCTTTTGTTATTTTTGTCTTTAAATGAAGAAGGAAATAGGATTGCCACCGATTTATGCTGTTTTGAATTTAACCACCATTCAAATTTATTAGGTAATATCCTCTAGTCACGCAAGGTATTCACGCCTAGGTGTCTGTTCATGCTTGTGTGTATTAAGTGTGTGTTGTTTCAACCTGAATTATCTTTTCATGGTTTATGAAGCCCAAAAGCACCAAATGCCATCATTTCTTCTCTTCCGTGGCATTCAGGCAAGTCCTTTGGAATTTCATCAGCATGTTCCTTCATGGTTTTGAAGATGTAATGTTTTATTACGGATAGGGTTAACATTTCTCATGAACTACAGAGACAAAGACAGAGTAGTAATCAAATTATGTGCATAGAAAATAGGCCATTTTTATAGTAAAACTATCCCACAGGGTTTTTCTGGGTTTTTTTTTTTTTTTTGGTGCTGAGTTGAACTGTGAAACTAATAAATTGAGTGATAATTAAAATTTTCCTGAAAAATGTGAAGCTATAAGCTCTCACATGAGTGTAATATTTACTTTGATTAACAACCATGTACCACTGTCCCTCTGTTCTGTGAGGGTTTTAAAATTTTTTGGTTTTGTTTTTCTTCTGTCATTTATTTTAAAGACTATATCTGGGGTGTCACCTGCTAGAAAGTCTCTGGATGAAGAATTCAGAAGAAAGCAATGACACGGTTCCTCGCTATCCCATGCCAATGGCTCCAGTTTATGCTCACTCATTTGTATATATTTTATCATTTGACATTTCAAGAACTGGAGCTTGCTGGAGTCCCTTCCCATATTTGATACAACTTACATACTATTTTTCAACCATATTCTTGGAAATGAGAACTTGTGTTTAGAGAATGCCAAATGATTTGTACCCTGGAGATCTCAGTAGCTTAGCAGCCATCATAGTTATTAATTAAGCCCATCCTGATGATTTCTAATTGTCCTTGCTTGGGGCCACATCCTACATCATTAATGCATTAAACATCCTTCATAACATTTAGCCTACTCTCCTCTTCTGTACTTTTCACGATATACGTCCCTGGCCTTATTTTTTTTTTTTAAGATTTTATTTATTTATTTGACAGAGATCACAAGTAGGCAGAGAGATAGGCAGAGAGAGGAGGGGAAGAAGTCTCCCTGCTGAGCAGAGAGCCTGATGTGCGGCTTGATCCCAGGACCCCAGGATCATGACCTGAGCCAAAGGCAGAGGCTTTAACCCACTGAGCCATCCAGGTACCCCTCCCTGGCCTTATTTTAAGTCACATGTTCACACATAGACTTTGTTCTATTCAACTGTCTCTTAGTGGTTCTCCTGTTTCGTGTCTTTTCCCATGTGGACATCAGTTGTTTCCCGTTCTCTCTGTTTAGAGACCTCCTATTCTAGTCTCACACCCAAAGCTCTCCGTGTGTTTTAATCTTAGTTATAATGTCATTAATTCTCTGGGAATTTTTTTTTTTTTTACTATCCTTGTAATTTTTTAACTTGTTTTTAATTTTGAAGGTTAGGTGCCCCACAGCTAGACAGGACACATTTTGTTCATTTCTATACCTCTAGAATCTGGCAAATTATAGGTATATAATAAACATTCTTTAAATGATTTGATTTTAATAATGATTATGAAAACGAATGAGAGGTAAGTGAATGCTCTGAGTACAACATAAGAGGTAAGTTATTGGTAAAGCATTTCCTAAGGTAATTAAGAAAACTTAAGTAACAACTCCTTGAAATCAGGGGCATCCAGTCAAACCCTACCTCACTGGTCCTTGCTTCTTGATCCAGGGTTCCCCTACTTGGGACAGTGATTTAGTAAAGAAAACCTTGTGACAGAAAGTTAATTCAAATCCTCATCTTAATCAAATCCTAACCATATCAAACACCAACTGAGTGTTTTTCTATTTTACATGCTTTAATTCAGTACTTTTCAAACAATGGCAGTGGATACTGGGGCGTCCCAGAGACTTTCTCAGAGGATCCATGATATCAGAATTCTTTTCACAGCAATACTAAGGCATTGCAAACATATAATATGTAATAATGATAACAACTTAAAAGTAATAATGAAAATTAATAATATAATTGAATTTTTGCCAGGTATCTTACTAGATGTTTTAAGTATTTTTTGGCTTAATTTTTTTTTAATTGAAGCACGATTAGCATATAATGTTATATTAGTTTCAGGTGTACAATGTAGTGATTCCACAATTCTCTACATTACTCAATGCTCATCATGCTAAGTGTAGTCACCATACCATGTTATTGTATTATTATTTTCTCTCAGTTAATTTCACAGCAAATTTATAAAGTAAAAATAATAGTCCTGGTTTTCTAATAGAAGAAGTAATTGAGGCTCAGAGTTAAGTGTCATGCCTCAGGTTATAGAGTTAAAATATAGTGAAGGAGGAATTCAGATCTAGGTGTATTTGAATCCAAAGTCTGTTCATTGCCCCACACTACTTTACTGCTTCATCAAAATTTTATGGAGGAAAAAAACATGGTAAAGAGCCATTACTAGTCATATGAGAGTATTGTTTCTATGTAAGATAAACAGAAGAGTGATCGGTGCTGTTGTAAAGATGGTCAAGGAATAATTCATGAAAAATATTTTGTCTGAGCTGGATGTCTAAACGATGACTAGATTTTAACAAGTGGGAAGAGCAGGGAGAATAGAAAATCACTCTTGTCCTAGTGACTCTGTATAAAGAAGTAAATGTTGATCCAATGAAACACATTTGGAGAACTACAAGGCATTCTGTACTGATATAGCTTCAAGGACAATAAACCAACAGCCAGAGATAAGTCTGGAAGGAAGATGGGAGGTAAATGACAGAGTACCTTGTTTGCCTAGATAAAATGCTTGGTATTTGACTAGAAACAATGGGTAGGGGACAATTCTTAACGACAGGTTTTTGTTAAATTGTTTATTTGGGAATAATTTTAGACTTACAATGAAATTGCAGAGATAAAACATGATTCCTGCCTACCTTTTACCCGGTTTCCTCTAATGTTAACACTTTACATATTTC
This sequence comes from Martes martes, assembly GCF_963455335.1. NCBI lineage: Eukaryota > Metazoa > Chordata > Mammalia > Carnivora > Mustelidae > Martes > Martes martes. Next base: position 73,404,243 of record NC_137898.1, on the reverse strand, counting down.
TGGTACATTTGTTAAGAGTAAAAAAAAAAAATTGGGCACCTGGGCGGCTCAGTGGGTTAAGCCTCTGCCTTCGGCTCAGGTCATGATCCCAGGGTCCTGGGATGGAGGACCTGGGATCAAGGCCCGCGTCAGGGTCTCTGCTCAGCAGGGAGCCTGCTTTCTTCTCTCTCTGCCTGCCTCTCTGCCGACTTGGAATTTCTCTGTCTGTCAAATAAATAAAATCTTTAAAAAGAGTAAAAAAATTAACTTTGGTTTAATATCATTAACTAAATTAGAATCTTTATTTGCATCTCGTCAATTTTTCTACTAATTCCTCTTCTTCTGTGCAGGGATCAAATTCAGGATATTATGCTGTATTTAGTAGTGTTGATACCTCTGGTCTTTGATAGTTTTTCAGGATTTCCTTGTTTTTCATGACCTTGCCATACTTTGAAAGAGTGTTACACAGTCATAGATTTTTTTAAAAAATTGAACTCTTTTGTGATAAATTCACATGCAGTTAAAAAATAATACAAACAAAATCCTGTACCCTTTAGCCAGTTTCCACCAATGATAATACCATGCAAAACTGTAGTGCAGGTCTGGGTGTTATACCCAATTAATGAATTATTGAACTCTACATATGAAACTAATGATGTATTATATGTCAGCTAGTTGAATTTAAACAAAAAAAAAAAATCCTGAAAAAGACAAACTATAATGCATTGTACCGTCAAGAAGAAGGGTTTCCATGGAGTTCCATCACCATGTTCCAACCTCGTATTGCCTTTTACAACCACAGCCACTTTTCCCTTCCTTTCTTTTCCTTGACTCCTGTCTACCACCACTCTGTTGTCCATTTCTATATTTTTACCCTTTTAATAGTGTCGCATAAATGGAATCATAGTATATACGACTTGGGGTATTGTTTTTTTTTTCATTCAGTAAAATTCTATGGAGATTTATATGAATTACATGTATTAATAGTTTATTCCTTCTTGTTACCCAGTAATATTCCATGGTATAGATGTATCATCATTTATTTATTTTTTCTTTTTTTCTCATCATTTATTTAAACATTCACTCACTGAAGGACATCTGTTTCTACTTATGGTGATTAAAACTGTTATGAGGATTTGTGTACACATTTTTCTGTGAACATGAGTTTTCATTTTCTAGGATAAATGTCTTGTGCAGTTTCTGGGTTGTATGGTAGCGGAATGTTTATTTTTATTAAGAAATTGCCAAGCTGTTTCCACAGTGGATGTATAATTTTAAATTTCCACCAGCAATGTATGAATGATTGGTGTTATCATTTTTTATTTTAGCCATCCTGATAGTTGTGTAGTGGTAACTCATTATGGTTTTAAGTTGCTTTTTCCTGTTAGCTATGGTATTGATCACCTCCTCTCTATTTGCACAAAATTTTCAGTGGAATATTTCTTTTTTGTTTTGCATGTCATCAGGCAATTTTTTAAAAAAAATTATTTATTTTTTTCTTTTCAGTGTTCCAGAATTCATTGTTTATGTACCATACCCAGTATTCCATGCAATACGTGCCCTCCATAATACCCACCACCAGGCTCACTCAGCCTACCACCCCCCACCCCTCCAAAACCCTCAGATTGTTTTTCAGAGTCCATAGTCTCTCATAGTTCATCTACCCCTCCAATTTCCCCCAACTCCCTTCTCCTCTCCATCTCCCCATGTCCTCTATGTTATTTCTTATGCTCCACAAATAAGCGGAACCATATGATAATTGACTCTCTCTGCTTGACTTATTTCACTCAGCATAATCTCTTCCAGTTCTGTCCGTGTTGATATAAAAGTTGGGTATTCATCCTTTCTGATGGAGGCATAATACTCCATAGTGTATATGGACCACATCTTCCTTATCCATCTTATCCTTATCGTCTGTTGAAGAGCATCTTGGTTCTTCTCACAGTTTGGCGACTGTGGCCATTGCTGCTATAAACATTGGGGTACAGATGGCCCTTCTTTTCACTACATCTATATCTTTGGGATAAATACCAGTAGTGCAATTGCAGGGTCATAGGGAAGCTCTATTTTTAATTTCTTGAGGAATCTCCACACCATTTTCCAAAGTGGCTGCACCAACTTGCATTCCCACCAACAGTGTAAGAAGGTTCCCCTTTCTCCACATCCTCTCCAACACATGTTGTTTCCCGTCTTGTTAATTTTGGCCATTCTAACTGGTGAAGAGGGTATCTCAATATGGTTTTGACTTGAATCTCCCTAATGGCTAGTGATGATGAACATTTTTTCATGTGTCTGTTAGCCATTTGTATGTCTTCATTGGAGAGGTGTCTGTTCATGTCTCCTGCCCATTTTTTGACATGATTATCTGTTTTGTGTGTGTTGAGTTTGAGAAGTTCTTTATAGATCCTGGATATCAACCTTTTGTCTGTACTGTCATTTGCAAATATCTTCTCCCATTCCTTGGAATGGCTCTTTGTTTTGTTGACTGTTTCCTTTGCTGTGCAGAAGCTTTTGATCTTGATGAAGTCCCAAAAGTTCATTTTAGCTTTTGTTTCCTTTGCCTTTGGAGACATATCTTGAAAGAAGTTACTGTGGCCGATGTCGAAGAGGTTACTGCCTATGTTCTCCTTTAGGATTCTGATGGATTCCTGCCTCAAGTTGAGGTCTTTTATCCAAGTGAAATATTTCTTTATATCTTTTGTTCAGTTTCTAATTGGATTATTATTTTTATTAATTTAATGTTGAGCTTTGAAATCCTTCATAAATTGTAGCAATTTGTCCTTTGTGAGATATGGTTTGCAAATACTTTCTCCCAGTCTGTAGACTGCCTTTTTATTTCCTTCATGTGGGTTTTCACAAAGCAAAAGCTTTAATTTTGATGAAGGCCTATTTATCAGTTTTAATTTTATGGATTATTCTTCTGGTGGCAAGACTAAGAACTCTGCCCATCCCTAGATCCTAAAGCTGTTCTTTATGTTTTTGTTTTCCTAAAGGATTAATAATTTTGTGATTCAAGTTTAAGCCTGTTATCTATTAAATTAATTTTGTATCTTAGATTGAGCTTAATTTCTAGGCCTATAAATATCTATTTCCTCTAGCATTATTTCTTTAAAAGGCCGTGCTTCCTCCATTGCATTGTTTTTCTACTTTTGTCAAAATTTATTGAGCATATTTATGTGACTTTGTTTCTGAGTTTTCTGTTCCATTGGTCTTTTTATCTTTTCTTCCTCCAATACCTTTTTGTTTTGAGTACTATAGTTAAACAGACCTTACTCTGATTAGCTATAGATTTTTAAAGGCACACATAAAGCAGAAGCTATCTTCATTTTCATTTTGTATTTTATATTATGGACCCAAACCAAAGGCAAATGACTTTTACTAACTCTATAAACCTGAAAGTGAGAATGAGGTCTCATAGAAAGAGTTCTGGACATAAATCTAGGTTCAATTTCTGTCCTTTTTATATCCTGGCTTGTTATTTTCATCATTTCATTTAAATTCCATGGGTCTTTGTTTCCTTTTTTTAAGTTTATTTATTTATTTATTTATTTACTTGAGAGAGAGAGAGTGCACAAGTTGGGGGCAGAGGCAGAGGGAAAGGGAGAAGCAGACTCTCCACTGAGCAGGGAGCCCAGCGCTGGGCTCAGTCCCAGGACTCCAGGATCATGACCTGAGCCGAAGGGAGTCGCTTAACTGACTGAGCCACCCAGGTGCCCCCAGTCTTTGTTTCCTAAAAACATACCTGACTGGGCTGTTATGAGTCCAAAATAAAGTAAGATAAATTAAGAAAGCAGTTTTCAGACTTTTGATCTCCACAATTCTTTACATTCTTAAAAAGTAGCGGGTCCCCAAAGAGCTTTTGTTTATGTGGTTTATATATATTGATATTCACCATATTAAAAATGAACAGAGGAATGTTTAAATATATTTATAAACTTAAGACAATAATATAATAATTATGTGAAATACCAATTTTTATTAAAAATCGTTTTCTCTACCAAAACAAAAATAATTATTCAAAAGAGTGGGTATTTTAAAATGTCTTTGTGAATCTTTTAAATGTCTGGCTTCATACAAGATATCTCAATTCTAATAGCTGCTTCAACATTCAGTCTTTTCAATATGTTGTTTTGATCCAAGTATTTAACAAAATTCTAGCATCATGCAGTTAGATAAATGGATATGTCACATTGACTCTACAGTGAAAATATACAAATAGTATCTCCTAAAATGTTAAACGCAATATAGCATCTGATAAGCATACCAATGAAAATTTTGAGCTCTTTTACAATGAAATCAATTGGCTAATTTTTACTTTTTTTTTTTTTTAAGATTTTTTATTTATTTGACAGAGATCACAAGTAGGCAGAGAGGCAGGCAGAGAAAGAGAGGAAGGGAAGCAGGCTCCCCGCCGAGCAGAGAGCCCGATGCGGGGCTCGATCCCAGGGCCCTGAGATCATGACCTGAGCTGAAGGCAGAGGCCCTAACCCACTGAGCCACCTAGGCGCCCCCTAATTTTTACTTTGAATGAATATTTTACCCTTGCCTGATTTTGTAATTCTGTTCATTGGTCACTTGGAAAATAATGGTTGACTAAGTTATGAAGTTCTTCTAAACATTGACACATTTTATTATGTTCTTTCAAAAGATCTTATTTGTTAATGTCACCATTGATCTCATTAAAATAGCATTCAAGTACTGAAAAACTGTTAATTTTATGACAATGTATAAAAAGTTTTCCAAAATTCTTTCTTTTTTCTTTTAATTGCAAGTTCTATCATCCGCATAAAATATGGCCAGTTGTTTCCTTTGAAATGATAGAGGCACTTGATTAAATTTGTAGAAAATAGGGGCACCTGAGTGGCTCAGTCAAAGCTTCTGCCTTCAGCTCAGGTCATGATCCCAGGGTCCTAGGATCTATCCCGTATCAGTCTCTCTGCTCAGTAGGCAGTCTGCTTCTCCTTTTCCCTCTGTGTTCTCTCTCTCTCTCTCCCTCTTTCTCTGTCTCAAATAAACAAAATCTTTTAAAAAATTGAAAAAAAAAAAAAAGGAAAAAGTATCAGCCAAATATCCAAGTCTAAGTCACTATCATTTGTATTTTGGTCATTCTTTCAAATAAAGCTGCAATTCTATGAAAGAAATGACTAGTTCATCTCATAATTCAAACTCACAAGTGCTGTTCCTAGAGGCAACCATCCTATTTTGGTATGCAGCAAAAGAGCTTCATGAGTATTTTCTATTTTATCATACAGACCACTTTAAAGATGTGCATTGAAAAAAAAAAAATAAGTTGATGGGGCACCTGGGTGGCTCAGTTGGTTGAATGGCCAGCTCTTTATTTCAGCTGAGGTCATGATCTCAGGGTCCTGGGGTCCAGCCCAGCATCACTGGGCTCCTCACTCAGTGGGGAGTCTGCTTCAGGATTCTCTCTATCTCTGCCTTTGCCCCTTCCTGCTCATGCGCGCTCTCTCTCTCTCTCTGTCTAAAATGGGGCATTTTGAAATCAAACAACACTTCCTTCAAATGCCAGCACAAGAGCCTCAGAGTTTTGAGGGAATCTTATGAAATATGTCTTCCTCTAGAAAATTTCCTTTTACAGGCATATGACCCTTCCTGAAACATGGAAAGTGTCCGTGTGATAGCTCAAATTAAAATCTGAATCTTGTCACTGTAGAAAGTGTGCTTCTTACCTGCCGCAGTCACTTACTCAGACCAAGTCTTGACCTCTTGCAGGTGACACTGCTTCAGATATCCAAAACCTTTCTATATAATAACAAGTAGACAGTACCCCTGAAATTCAAATTTGTGCATTCTGAGCAGAACTTCATTTTTAAAAAATTGAGCCCAGTTTTTAAAGACTTTATCAATAATTATCAAACATTTAAAGGTGTCTTATGTTGAAACCATCTGTGATGAATTTATCCAATCATTTAAAATGTTCCTTCATTTAGAACAGGGGTCTTTTTAATATTTTCAAGTGAATCTATTTTTTTTTTTTAAAAGAATTTATTTATTTATTTGATGGAGAGAGAGAGAAATCACAAGTAGGCAGAGAGGCAGGCAGAGAGACTGAGTGGGGGGGGGGAGGGGAGGGCCGGGAAGCAGACTCCCTGCTGAACAGAGAGCCCCATGCAGGGCTGGATCTCAGGACCCTGAGATCACCACCTGAGCTGAAGGCAGAGGTTTAACCCACTGAGCCACCCAGGCGCCCCTCAAGTGAATCTATTATTTGAAAATACAATTTTGCTGGAATCTTATTCTCTGCACAGGAGAAATACTATTTCATTCAATATGTAAGAAAATTAGAACAAACTGAGTGTTTTTTGCTCCATTATTGAGTAGTTTACTAGAAATGAAATTATTCATTTACTGTCTTCTCCAGCAGGATTATTTAGGGGAAATATGCTAAGCCTATAGGAAAAAAAACAGCATACCTACATATTTTTATTTATTTATAGGACAACTTTAGTGGAAATAAGCTTCCACAAGTAGTCTAAAAGAATTCTATTTTTTATTTCTGAAAAATAAATTGTTTTATGTGTTGGTTTGCTACTAAATTGCACTGGTGCAATATAAAAACTTACTCTGGGTGCTTAATTCAGCAAACAATTATTGAACATTGCTTTTGTGTATAATAGAGTGCCGCTAATAATAAAGAATACAGTGTTGAAAAACAGCATCATCAACTTCCTCACAAATCTATTGTGAGTAAAATTTACATAATAATAGCTATTATTGATTAGTTTTATGCCAAGCCATGTGTTTAGCACTTGGATTTTTAAATGTATTCCTTACAACAACGTCATTTATTAGATGTTATTATCTCCACTTATTAGATAAACAAAGTCTTTGGAAAATAAGAATCAAGCTACGGAAGTCCTATAAAAAATAGAGCTTACGAAAGGAGGGAAACAGATTCACAGGACTCCTAAAACTTAAGTAAATTTCAACAAGAGTTTAGACCTTGTTATTCAAGGTATTTTTGAGAACTCTGAAAAGGAAACAAAACCATAATAAAGTTTAAATAAACTTTTTAATCCCTTTTAAATAAAAAATAGAAAGTTTAGAAATACAAAGTTATAAGACTCTGTAGGCACACTATATATGGATTTTGGCAGGGTGTTTAACAAGATATAATATTCACACATCTCAGATGACAAACTGTATGGATTGTTAAGGCAGACTCAGAAACTGTTTGGTAATAGTAAGAAACACACAGATTCTGTGGGGGTTGGGAGTTTGGGTTCTGTGTTCAGAATCATAATTGCACTCCTTACTGTACCTCTGTTTCTTTGTAAAATTGCAATAACTTATTGAATAGCTATACTGTATCTGTCCGGGATTTTACTGAGAATCAATACATGTGAGCTCTTATTTTAGATTAAATAATCTGCAACAACCCAGAAGTTGTTACCTAGTGGTAGACCACAAACTCTAATTGCAGTCATGTCCTGCGGATATTTGCATTATTGATTTGGATACTGACAGAGATGGAGTACTGATGAGATTTGGAAAGATTCAAATCTTTGAGATCTGGTCCTTCAAAATTGTTAAACATCATGATAATAGTAGTAATGAAAGGATAATATACCATTTGTTGAACCCCTACTATATGCTGAATACTTCTTATGTATTTTCTGTAACCATCACATTAACCCACAAGGGTTAGCACTTGTTGTTCTCTTTTACACATGAAGGACCTGAGGCACAGAGAGGTCAAGGAACTGACCCTTAATCACCCAGCCAGTAGCATTTTAGAGGTACAAAGGCAGGTCTATCTCATACCAAAGCTCAAACCCTTCTGTTACATTCTGCTGTCTCTAATGAGATGATATTTTATAGAGACAAGTTTTATTTTAGTTTAAAACATACTGTGCTTGAATATGAATAGAATAATGCATCTGTGGCTTTCTAAAGCTCTCATTAAAAGCTATCTAAAGAGGAGCCCCTAGGTAGCTCTGTCAGTTGAGTGTCTGACTCTTGATTTTGGCTCAGGTCATGATCTCAGGATCTTGAGATTGAGCCCTATGTCAGGTTCCATGCTCTGTGTAGACTCTGCCTGAGATTCTCTCTCTCCTTCTCCCTCTGCCTCCACCCCTGCTTACACGTTCTAAATAAATAAATAAATAACTTAAAAAAAAGTCATAGACTAATTTACTGTAAATTAAAGCTGAATCAGTAATGGTATGGTGGTATTTTCATGATAACCACTGGAGGCTCTACTGTAGCCCACCCTAGTAGAATTGTATTCCATTTTGGGTTGAGGGACTCTCCTATAAGAAGGGGCCAAACAAACCATTAAATGTCTCAGAGATGAGTGACTCTGTAGGTTTCATTTCTGTGCCACTTAAGCCTGGGTTGAAGGAGCTAGAGATATTTGGCTTAAAGGAGAATTAATGGTCCTTCTTTATGTTTTTTTTTTCCTCTTGGGAATTTATGTACATTTATATACACTATGTCACATACACACACATACATGAACATGCACACACATCAGATGTATAAAATTAAACTATTTATAGTGTTTGCCAGTTTAAGGTTATGGGGAAAGCAATAAATCATCAAAATGTAAATTTTGCCCAGCAATCCCTTCTATATCTTAAAACTGAAAGACGTTCTTTTTGAATTCCTGGTGAACCTCTTATATCATTTCAGAGCCTCAGCTGGCACAAAGGTAACCAAATCCTGTGACGTTTACAAAAGAAGAGTGCATTTATTATTGGAACAAAAGAGTGACTGCATACTATAGGCAGCGGCTATGACTGCATTTTATAAAGCACAGAAAACACTGTATGAAAACTCTTAGATTACTTTTGATGTGTAATACCTTTGGATCCAACAGCATTGACTCAATAATTTGTTCTTCAGAGGGAAACCCTCAGAGTGCTCTTGCAATCTGCTCCCACTGCAAGCAATGGCAATCCTCACCTTATAGGCCTTTACCCTTTTCCTAATATTATCTATACCCATAGTTCCCCCAGGAAATCTAGGAATCTTTGGGGACAAGGCAAGCGAAGCCAAATGGGGGCTGAGTTAAGACCAGCTTTGTTTAACTTTTCCCTTAACACTGGTACTCCCTTACCTCATTTGACTCCGGACCTTGTTAACCCATTAGGGCTAAAATGATCTAGACTGTCCAGGTCTTTGGTACCTCTTCTGACGTGACCTCTTTCGTGCTTATATGAGGGATCTGTGCCAGAACTGTATTCCTTAACGGGCCTCCCATCTTGACTCCTTCTGGACAGTCCCCCAGACTACACTGCAAAACCTTGTGCGAGGCATTGTCCTTTTATTATCTTTAACGCAACCTCTGGTCATCTTTTGTGTTTTTTAACCCAATCCTGGGAAGTCTTCAGAGAAGCAGTATTTAGATTTATGAGGAGAGGATCTTTGAGGAGGGAAGGATGATGAAACATGGAATGAGATGCCTTTAATGTAATAACATTGAAGTATTTAAGCAGAGTCTGAATGATCATCTCACAAAAAAGAAAAAAAAATAGAAAACCAGGCAAGCTAAAAATTCCATTTCAACTTTAGAAAACCAAAATAGCATGACGTTTCCAGCATTAGCATTCCGTCTTAGCCCAGTTCAGCTGTTCTCTGCGACTGTTCCTTGTTAGACACCAGGAAGTCAAAGTGGGTGGCTCAGAAGGCAGTTCTCTCATCAATACCCTGGTAATATGCTGATTTATCCTGGCAATGTATTCAGTGTCATAAATGTGTTAATGTATCAGAGATTTATTTAACTTTTGCGGGTATTTTGCATAATGAGTGGCTTTGCTTTGATGATTGTACCAGGCAAAAGGCTTTTAACCTTATTTGGCTAATTCCTCAGGAATACAAGTTTCAAAATATACCTCTGTGGGACTAAGTAGGCCTAAGATTGGGATGTTATTGCAATCATTTCTCGATGTGTATTTCAAGGGTCTGTTTCACTGGAAATGGATAGTATGTTAGAACCGTGTGGGACTATGGTGACCATGACAGCCCTGTCAGTGCTTTTATTTAGGCTAATGAATCTGAAACACAGAGAAGTTCAAACTCAACCTGCAGAAACGGTATTTGAAAGTAAAAATTTCATTTAAGTGTTTAGCTCTCATGTTCTAGAATAATTTGAATACTTGTATTACCTATTTCACGAAATCCATTTTAGCTGGTGAAATCCCATCTCTCAAGTCTTGGAGGGGCTTGTATGTTCACTAAGGCATGAATGTACTATTTGGGACTGGGATGATGTTAATATTTTTTAAAATAGTGATTGATGCATTTTCACTAATTTGGTAAGTCTCGGGCATTTCTTGAACCCATATTTTATGTCAAGTTTAGTAGTATTATTTCCAGACAGAAGTCACTCTTAAAATATGGTCATTTTTTGAGGCAGTTGATATTTTAAAAAAGTGAAGAATAAAAGCAGTATGAGGGGGAAAGTCCCATAGGTTGCTTCTTCAAGAAACAGCCAGAATATAGGAAGCTTTGAATTACCCTGTTAGCTTGATCACTTCACAGGAAACCAATTGCTGAGGGACTGGATTATTTTTCCATTGCTGTGTAGCAGATAACCCTAGATTTCAACAACTTAAAACAACAAAAATTAGTTTTCTTACAGTTTCACTAGGTCAGGAATCTGGGAGCAGCATAGCTGGGTAACTCTGGCCTGAGTTCTCTCATGAGCTTCATGGGAAAGCTTGGGTGGAGGAGCAGTCTCTCCTGCTGGCAGGCCTAAGTTCCTCAATGACTAATGGGTGGAGATTTCAGTTTCCCACCACATGGGTCTCTCCTTAGGCTACCTGAATGCCCTCACAATATATCAGCAGGTCTCTGGGAGACATAATGTGCCCAAGATGGAAGCTTTAGTCTCTCTATATTCTGTTCATGGAAGTAACAGGTCGTCACTTAGGTTGTATCTATTCATTAGCAATGCGGCAGTCAACTCAGCCAACATTTAAGCAGAGGTTAATTCAGCTTTATTTATTGAAGAGAGGAGTATCAAAGAATTTGTTAGCATAATTTTAAAACCAGCACATGGATATCTGAAGGGAGGAGCATTTATAGACCAATATGGCTTAGTGTCGCTAATTCCAGCTCTGAGAGCACCCGTCTGGGATACAGGAAAGAGCACTGTTGAGGAGTGTGAAGAGACATCATTTTTATTCTGATATTAAGTCAATGTGCAATCTAAAATAATGGTTCTCAAACTTCAGTGTGAACACAAAAACCTTGAAAGATTGCTAAAACTTGGAATTCCAGGTCCTGTGCCCAGACTTTCTAATTTGGTGGGTTTCAAGCAAGGCCAGACAGATTGAATTTCTAAGAAGTTCTCAGATCATGCCAAAGCTGCTGGGTGGGACTCATTTGAAATCTCAAGACTAATTGGGGCACCTGGGTGGCTCAGTGGGTTGAGCCTCTGCCTTCAGCTCAGGTCAGGGTCCTGGGATCGAGCCCCACATCGGGCTTCCTGCTCGGCTGGGAGCCTGCTTTCCCCCCTCTCTTTGCCTGCCTCTCTGCCTACTTGTGATCTCTCTCTGTGTCAAATAAATAAATAAAATATTAAAAAAAAATCTCAAGACTAATTAACTGTCTTCCTCAAAATGTGGCCCATGGGCCAGCAACATCAGTGTCACATGGTAGCAAAGTAAAATCTTAGACTCCCATTCAGATCTACTGAATCTAAAACAACAGTTTATCGTGATCTTCAGGTGATTCATATGGACATTAAAGTGTGGCAAGCACCACAGTCCTTAGCATATCAGGACCTCAGGTTTCACATCTGTTAAAGGGGTGATGTTGATTTCATTTCAATTGCAACATACCATGGGACGAAAAACTGAGGTTTGAAACCAGACATGTCAGACTGAATTGTGCTTCCACTAGCCTTAGTTTCCACATGGATAAATGGGGATCATAAGAGCGTCCTCCCTTAGTTAGGGTAAGAATGAAATAATGTTCTGAATATAATGTGCTTCATATCCATTTGAATGGAGAGTTACGGTCTGACATTGGTTTTACACTTTTACATGAATATTCAGGCTGCAGTTAGCACAGAGGTGTTTATGAAATTGCTTGTTATGTTGGTTCCACCTATTTGATTAGTTAATTTGGTAAATTTACTGATGCTCTAAGTGGAGTGATTCCAGCTAATGATTATTGATTTTAACCTCAAGAAGAGAGAAATAAAATTGAGTCCTAGGTAATTACAACTTAAAATACATACATTGAGAGTACGCAGATGCTGATTAAAGATTATGAATATTTTTTTAACTGCTATAAAATCGGGACCAAGTTGGAGGGAGGCAGATGATGGCTCAGAAAGTAATTAAAAGAAAAATGAGAGATGAATGAATGGAAAACATTGCCCATCAAGTGGACTGTTGTTTGCTACTGGAAGTGTTCAAGTAGAGGTTAGGTACCCTGAGAATGTATATTGCAGAGGGGTTTCTTTAAAATAGATGATTGAGAACTTTAAAATAGATGATTCTCAAGGTCCTTGAAATACTAAATTCTAATTTCATGACATTTGCACTGTTGTCTCCTCTTTTTGTTCTTTCCCCTCAAGGCTCCGGGAAGTCCGTATTTTGATATATGCCTATTGCTCTCATTTGAGAGGTATTGATGAGTTTCCACCAAACAACATAGCACATTACACTGTAGAGTATATCATCAGGAGTCATTCATACCCATTTAGAATCAAAGCTCTGCCACTTACAAGGTACGTATCACGGGCAAGTTACTATACACCTCTCAGCATCAGTTTCCTCATTTGCACATGGACTTAAGAATAGTAGTAAAGTCAAAGCATGCTCCGAAGTCCATAAAAAATGAGCCATTTGAGGGATTTAGCACAGATGGACACATGGTAAATTTTTAATTAATGCTAGCTATTCTTATCTGAAATATTTATCTAGGACATACATCTCCTCAACTTTCAGAACCCTCTGCTCTTCCCAGTGCTCATAGTGAAGGAAACATGGATCAGGAACTAAAGCTTTTCCTGCATTACTCTCTGAGTCTGCAGCATTCACGGGGCCTTACTTTGCTGTACTTCAGAGTAATATAGCTGGTTACCCAGAAAGAAAAATTGACAGCAGAACCCACATATTTATTTCCCAGGATGGGTTTCCTTTAGTGGAAGATTTTTTAGCTGGTGTGCAGTTGGACTGACTCGAGCAGGCCCACCAAACAACTGAGGTTTGGTGCGTTGTCTTTTCCCTTCCCACACGTTTTCCTTACAGCTCACAAAATAGTGCTCCTTCTCTGCTTCTCCTGCATGTCAGGTACTGTTGTTCCAACTAATGTTGGAATGAATGTATTCCAGAACCAAATCTGTGATCTCCTGTTATGTCCTCGCCTCCTGTTTCATCCTAAAATCACTTGAATTTCTTTTTTTTTTAAGATTTTATTTATTTATTTGACAGACAGAGGTCAAAAGTAGGCAGAGAGGCAGGCAGAGAGAGAGGGAGAGAGGGAGAAGCAGGCTCTCTGCTGAGCAGAGAGCCTGATGCAGGACTTGATCCCAGGACTCTAGGATCATGACCTGAGCCGAAGGCAGCGGCTTAACCCACTGAGCCACCCAGGTGCCCCACTTGAATTTCTTTTAAAGTTCATTTTGAACTGACATTTCACTGGCAGGTATCACCCATAGTTGTCAAATTACAGACCCATGTGATTGATGAACTCAGTCTAACACTAAACTCTTTCTTCTTGTGGCCATCATAGGCTGCTTCTGTTTCAGTACCCCTTCCTCTGGTCGAGTAACAGGGGCTGGCTCTGTCTCTACCCAGGGACAAAGAGCTGGAACGTTCTTGCTTCTCGTCCCTCACTTGTAAAACCTGAGGTACTGCTAGTAATCCTACACGGTGCATAATGGAGCTCTGCTTACACCTAGCATCGTGGAGCTTTGCACACTGTAGTAAATGGCAGCTATTATTGTTTCCTTACAATTTCACTTTCAATTCTCCACCTGCCATTAGGGTTTGTGAATATTCAAGGTTTTACTCAGTTTGTTTGTTTCACACTGTACATGGTTTCTTCTTCTCATCTGTCCGCAAGCTTCAACTATCACTTACGTGCTGAAGAATGCCAAATGGATATCTCATGTTTTAATTTATCTTAGTTCAAGCCTCAAGTGTCTGATCCTTGACTATTCATTTGCACCAGGATGACCCATAAGCACATCACATTTCTGTCTAAAACATCACTCATTAATTTTACATAATCTGTTTCTTAACAATTAATCTCTTCTCCTGTGTTTGGTATTCCCATCCCCTTGGTATCTAAGAAAGGGTCTTCACAATATTTATTGAGTACCCTAGAGTCACTCCTTATATTTGTTTACCAAGTTTGTCTTTCTCGTGCCTACTTACTTGCCTCATTTGATGGGGTGAGAGACAAAAAAATTGAAGAGGTGAGAGGTAAGAGGTATTTTAACAATTCAGGCAAAGGTTTGATATGGTTTTAATCTGATACCATAACAGTGGGCACAAAAGAGAAATCCATAGACAAATCATCATGATACAAATCTTATATAACAAAAGGCAAATGATGACATAGGTGTCAAAGTATTCTGAAATATCAGTGTTCTTTATATCAGTGTGATTCTATATCGAAAACTATGTTCTGATAAAACATATTTATTCACATGGTTAATATAATCTTGGAGTATTAGGTTCATGAATCCATTAATTCACACATTCACTGACACATAAGTTATTTCTACAACCATTAAGTACATATTTTAAGCATTCTGTTAAGACCCTTAAATACAAATATAAATATTGTCAAGGACCTAACCATCTAAAGAGGGTGATAGGCAAGTACATGTAAGACATATTGTTTATTAGTCTACTCAACAGATATTTTCAGTCTTTTCCTCCATTGTCATATCTACACAAAAAGCTGGGAAAGCGATTGCTCACCTCTCCAAACTCTCTTGTAACTAAAGTTCTAGCTACAGAGATTTTCTAGCAGTAGATAGAAAACTCTTGCTTTCTTGAAAAAATGGATAGAATCAACTGACAGGACCCCTTATCCTCTTTCACTACATTCTGGATCTTGAAGACAGCCGTGGTACATATAGATATTATAGCCACCTTTGTACAACTAAGAAGTAAAGAGTTTTAGGATAAAAGACCAAGATTCTAAGGATGAAATAGAAATTTAGGGGTCATAATCTCTTTGCAATTTTTTTTTAGCTTCTTTCAGTTTCATGTTGCTTGAATAGTAGCTCTTAGCCTTTGCCAATTTAACCTTCTAATTTTAGAGCTTTTAAAAACTTTTTTGAAATAATTTCAAATTTAGGGGCACCTGGGTGGCTCAGTGGGTTAAGGCCTCTGCTTTTGGCTCAGGTCATGATCCCGGGGTCCTGGGATCGAACCCCACATCGGGCTCTCTGCTCAGCAGGGAGCCTGTTTCCCCCCCTCTCTCTGCCTGCCTCTCTGCCTACTCATGATCTCTGTCTGTCAAATAAATAAATACAATCTTTAAAAAAAAAGAAATAATTTCAAATTTATAAAAATGTTGATAAAAATCCAGAGCTCTTGTATACCTTTCACCCAGATATGCCTGTTAATGTTTCTCATGTTCTGAAAAAGTTAGGAAGTTTCAGAAATGATGTCCCATTATCCTTCATATTAGTTTCTTTTGGCTACCATAACAAATGACCACAGACTTGATGCTTAAAACAGCAAAAATTTATTTTCTCCTAGTTCAGGGTGTCAGAAGTCCAAAATTAACATTACTGTGCTGGCATGAAGGTTTATGTCCACGTAACTCTAATAAAAGCCTCTATCTTCACATTGTCTTTCCTGTTCTGTTCAAATATCCCTTTTCCTCTCTCTGATAAGAATACTTATAATGGCTTTTGAGGGCTTACTTGGATAATCCAAGATAATCTTACCATCTCAAGATTATTACTTTAGTCACATCTGCAAAGATGCTTTTGTTATGAGGTGATATTTATAGATTGTAAGTATTGGAACCTGAAACCCTTAGGGGATCATCTGCCTACCATATCCTTGATTCTCCAATATGCATTTTCTCTGTACAAGAACATTTTCCCATCCAAGAGTACTATGCTAACCCCCATTACCTACTCACCCCATCTCCCCACCTACTTCCTCTCTGGTAACCATCAATTTGTTCTCTATAGTTAAGAGTCTGTTTCTTGGTTTGTTTTGTTCTTTTTTCCCCCTATGCTCATTTGTTTGTTTCTCAAATTCCACATATGAGTGAAATCATATGGTATTTGTCTTCCTGTGATTGACTTATTTCGCTTAGCATAGTACTCTTGGATGGGAGAATGGAACAGTTAGAAATATTGATTCCAGACATGCAGTGTGCTGGCTCAGAGCTGGATCCTGACATGCTGTCACCTGTCCTCAGAGGGCATGCCAGCCAAAATACTGGTTAATCTGTTAACTTAATTACTTTCAGTTTAATGCTGCTACTAGCTGTTTGGCAAAAATCATCATCTCTTCTTCCTGTGTATACAGCAAGTCTTCATTTTTCAGCTTCACTTCATTTTTAGATAAGTGGGGCCAAAATATGGAAATTTAACCACTGGAATGCAAGCAGAAGTAATGTGTGGCATATTTAGATCAAAACTTTAAAGGAAAAGCTATACTTCCTTTGCCTCTTTTTTCTTCTTCTGTCTGCTAGATGCAAATACCAGTGGAAAGTTAGGGAAAGTAGCAACCAGAGGATATAAGAAGCAGAAATGCCTGAATTGTACTGTGTGAAGCGGAGCCACTCATATTGAACTACTGGGTAGTGAGTAAGAAGCTTCCATTTTGTTTGAGCCACTCCACTTTCAAACATTTATTTGTTATAGAAGGTAAATCAAATTACCCAAATGAATACATCTTTTTAAGTTAATATTTTTCTTAAATAGTGTATCTTGTGAATAGATAAGTTTGGTCACTGAACCTATATTGGGGTATGATAGTGATTCAGAAAAGGTTTCCCACAGGAAGGAATACCTACTTGGGTCTTGAAAAATAAATATTAATTAGGCAAAAGAAAGCATTTTTATCAGAGAAAACAGCATATGTAAAGGTTCAGAGGGGGTGTTCCCATGAACACAAATGGAAGTTGTATTCATGGGAAGTCAAGTTTCTTGAAATGGCTATAACTCAAAATGTATGAAGACTGGATGGAAACATAGATGGAGTTATATATTTTATGCTAACTTTCCTTCTGCGTTTGGAACTAGTTCATCATTCAGGTGGAACATTACAAAGCGTATTCCTATATTTCATTTTTTGATATCAGTTTATTTCTTCCATGTTCATTACAGTCTCATGTCTAAAGAATTAGATGTAAAACAAATTTTCATGCAGAATTAGTACCACTATAAACATCTGAGCTTTGATGATGCTATTAACATCAGATCTACATATTATATCTTTGACAAATAAGAGTTAAAGGTAATTTCAGTTCATTGGCTGCAATCTATTTTATTAGCACCCAAGAGCCTTTTCTTAATGGGAGTTCAAGGAGAAGGGTGATTGATTTCAGTAAAGAAATCACTGACATGAAGAGGTTCTTTTGATGGAAAAGTTAGACTGGTCATATTTCATAAGAAACACTTGGATCTTAGCTAAGAGGGTAATTGAAAAAGTCATCTTGGCATAGTGTACTATGTTTAGCAGAGGCAGTTATTTTGGTCTCAAAAACTACCTGGAGTATATTGAGTTTGGTCTGTGGATATAGGTATCTGCAAGTATTGCCCTCACATCATTGGTGACCCAAGCTAAGTTATCATAGCAGGTAAATTATATAATCAATGACAGAATTTGAAAAAAAAAAAAGTTTGAAACTGAACATACTGGAAGGAAGAAAAAAAAGAGGGAGGCTAACCATAAGAGACTGTTAATGATAGAGAACAAACTGAAGATTGATGAAGAAAAGTGACAGGGAATGGACTAAATGGGTGATGGGTATTAAGGAGGGCACTTGTGATGAGCACTTAGTATTGTATGTAAGTGATGAATCACTGACTTCTACTCCTGAAACCTCTATTTCTCTATATGTAAACTAACTAGAATTTAAATAAAAACTTGGGCAAAAAAAAAGCATAGATGTTTTAGATCATTTTACAGAATGTGTAGTTAATGGGGACAGGAGTTAAATGACTGAAATATCTTGCTGTGCTCCCCATTTCATTTCCTCTTCCCCTGTTGTCTTTTGCCTTGTTCTGTATTCATTGCCATTGCCCTAGTTCATGTCTTCATTGTCTCCCGCTTGAGTGAACCGACTGTTGTCTTGCCTCCAGGATTATCCTCTTCTGTTCACAATATATCTTCCACATTGATGCGGGAGTAAAAAATCCAATCTCATTTTTCTTACCTCTGAAACACCCTACAATTTCTATCCATATCCTAGAGAAGGAATCAAGATGTCTTGGAATTAGCATACAAGCTTTGATACAAGCTTTGATTATCCTCTTGCCTACTTTTTAAAATTCAGTTTTTTATTTTTTAAGTGTATAATTCAGTGGTTTTTTAGTATATTAACAAACTTGTGCAAACATTACCACTATCTAATTCCGTATTGTTTTTATTACCTTAAAAAGAAATCTTGAACCCATGAGCAATTATTACCTTAAAAAGAAATCTTGAACCCATGAGCAATTACTTCTCCAGCCTCTGGAAACCACTGATCTACTTTCTGTCTCTGGAGCCTTGCTCATCCTGGATGTTTCACATAACAGATTCCATACAATATGTCCCTGCCTGCTTTTTATGCCCTCTTTCTTTTATAACTCCGTCTCCCATAGCCTTGATTCCAGTTCTAATTGTAATGTACTGTACTAATACAGACTAACTACTGGATCAGACATTCAAAATCGACCGTGTATCTAACAAGACATGTGTATTTCTTTTTCTCATAAAAGTCTGGGCTGAGCTTTTTCATATAAAACCCTCAATGAAATTGTCAGGGACCCTCTCTGTCCTATTGCTGTACCATCAGCAGATGGCTTCCCATCATGTCTAAATTCCAATTCAAAGGAAGGGTAAGGCCCAGCTATCTCATTCATGTGTATTTCTTGGTCATTTATGGGATTCTCTAAGGTATGTTCCTCGCTTGTACCTGTTCTGCTGTATAATCTGGTAGGTGACTTTTGCAGGTAGGGTATTTCCCTCCTCCCTGCCTGCCTCAAGTGACATCCACAGCAGCTGCATTTCCTCTGTGCCTGTGGCCTCAAACCAGTGGCCTACACCCCTCTAACTCCAGTCTCTCAGCCTTCAAGCAACCATCAACTGGGAGCTTAGGTTTCTGGACTCCTGTTATCCTTCTATCCTATGAGGTATAGTGGAGTCCTTCTGTTGTTAATCCTTAATAGATAAAGGATCATTCAGCTGATCTATATCTTCTTGGATGAGTTTGGATAGTTTTTCTTTTTTAAGGAATTGACTGTGTTTGGCTTCTCAGATCATCTGTCACTGTTTAACAAATTTGTTTTATGAAATACCTTCTGATTGAGGGGCACCTGGATGGCTCAAATTGGGTAGGCATCCAGCTATTGGTTTAAGGTCAGGTCATGGTCTCAGGGTCATAAAATTGAGGCCCTCATTGGGGTCCACATTCAATGCAGAGTCTTCTCTCCCTCTGGCCCCTGTCCCCAACTCTCATGTGCTCTATGTCTCTCTCTCGCTCACTCTAAAATAAGTAAATAAGTAAAACCTTAAAAAAATACCTTTTAATGGAAAGACTTGTTTCTGTTTTAATAGCTAAGCTATGCCTGATGAAGTGTAGGACCCTGAATTCCATATACCAGTTTGGCACTTCTTTTGGACTAGATGCATAATCACAGCTAGCTTTGAACGATGGTGAAAAATAGAATTTTTTATTCTGGATGGCCTTTGAACACAGCAAAAACTCATGGATCTTGTTCTATGAGAGAATACAGTAAAAATTAAAGAACAACAAATGTAACCTGTGAGTGTGCTCCTTGATTACCCAAATACATTTGTGCACACTTCCTTGTACATGGGGAACATACCTCATTTGAGAGACAGTCTCAAAGACCCATCCAGTGACCATATTTGGCATGAAGGTTATAAGTACTCACCAGGTCTAGCTGTAGTTCTGAATAATCCAGTGACCATTACATACCCACAATGCAACACTAAAATAAGAAAAGTGCAGCCAAAGTAAAACGACCATCAAACTTGTCAAATTCATGGTCATTGAATTGCTCAGTTTTCCCCTTTTATACTTTAAATGTCTGAGAGTATATCATGATGTCCCTTATTTCATTCCTGATATGGATACTTACATCTTTTTTTCTTTTTTGGTTACCAGCCTGACTAAAGCTTTATCCTTTTTTTTTTCCAGTTATGCAGTTTTTGTTAATTTTTTTTCTGTTGCTTTTCTATTTGCAATTTCAGTGATTTCTTCTTATAACTTCATTTTTTTCTACTTGGTTTGGATTAACTGTCTCTTTCTTTTCTTACGTTGGAATTTAGGTTACCAATTTAAAATCTATTCTTTTATTAGATAAGCATTTAATGCTATAGCTTTCTCTCTTAAAACTTATTTATATGCATCTTACAAATTTTGTTTTGTCTTTATTTATTAATTCAGTCTAACTTCTTTTTCCTTGAGAGTTCCATGTTGACCCTTGGCATTATTTAAAGGTGTGTGTGTGTGTGTGTGTGTGTTTTTTCCAGCATTACTTACAGTAGTCAAATTATGGAAGCAGCCTAAGTATCCATGGCTAGATGAGTGGGTAAAGATGTGGTACACACACACACACGCACATGCACACGCACACTGAAATATTACTCAGCCATCAAAAAGAATGGAATCTTGCCATTTGTGACAATATGGATGGGTCTAGGGAGTATAATGCTAAGCAAAATAAGCCAGTCAGAGAAAGACAGATGCCATATGATGTCACTCATTCTACTCATTTGGTGGAATTTAAGAAACCAAACAAAGGGGGAATGAAGACAAACGAAAAAATAAATTGTTAATTAGAGAGAACAAACTGATGGTTACCAGAAGGGTGATGGATAGGGGGTGGGGATGGGTGAAATAGATGAAGTGGATTAAGAATACACTTCTCTTGGGGTGCCTGTGTGACCCATTCAGTTAAATGTCTGCCTTCAGCTCAGGTCATGGTCCCAGAGTCCTGGGATCCAGCTTTGCATTGGGCTCCCTGCTCAACAGTGACCCTGCTTCTCACTCTCCCTCTGCTCATTTGCTTTCTCTCTCACTCTAATAAATGAAATTTTTTTAAAAAAAGAAGTGCCTTTTTTATTTTTTAATAATGCACTTAACCTTGATGAGCACTGAGTAATGTATAGGATTGTTGAACTGCTATATTATGTACCTGAAACAACTGTGACACTGTATGTTAATTACCCAAGACTTAAAGTAAAGGTGTGTTGTTTAGTTTTCAAATATTTGAGGATTTTCCAGACATCTTTCTGTATTTCATTTCTAGTTAAATTCACTATGGCACAAGAATGCACCTTGTTTCATTTTTACTTTTATAAAATTTAAGGTTTATTGAATTTCTCAGTATGTACTCTGACTTGGTGAATGTGCTATGTGTGCTTGAGAACAGTGTGTATTCTGCTGTTTGGGGCTAGAGTACTCTACAATGTGTCAAGTTGGTTCCTAGTGTTTTTGAGCTATTCTATAAGCATCCTGATTTTTTCCTACTTGTTCTTTAAATTAGTGAATAGAGTATTAAAGTTTTCAACTACAATTGTAGATTTGTCTATTTCTCTTTTCTGTTCTAATAGTTTCTGATTTACATATTCTGAGGCTATGTTGTTCATTGCATATACAATTAAGAATTTTTGTGTCTTCCAAGCAAAATTATGTGACTTCTTATTTCTGATAGTGTTCCTACTTCTGAGATCTATTTTATCTGGTATTAATAATGCCACCCCCATTTTCTTTTGGTTAGGGTTTCTTTATTACATCTCTTTCCATCTTTTTACCTTTATCATTTATAAGGTTTTATATTTAAAATGAGGTTCTTATAGATAACATATAACCATATGTCTTAGACTTTTATGCAATTTGACCAAAACTTTTGACCAGTATGTTTAATACATTCACACTTAATGCTGTTATTGATATGGTAGGATTAAAATCTATGAACTGCTAGGTATTTTGTATTTGTTCCATCTGAGTTTTTGCTTCATTTTTCTTCTTTTTCTGACTACTTTGGTTAATCATGCATTTTTAAAGGAAATTTTCAGTTTGTTTTCTTAAAGCACTTTTAACATGTTACTCCATTATCTTCCAGCGTGCATGATTTCTGAAGAGACATCTGTAATTCTTAGTATTGTTGCACTGTATACAATTCGACTTCATTCCTTGGTGACTATGAAGAAATTATCTTTGTCTTTGGTTTACAGCAGCTTGAATATGATGTGCTTAGATCTGGTATTTTTGGTATTTATCCTGCTTTTTGTTCTGAGCTTCTTGAATCAGTAATTTGTTGTCTGTCAATAATTTTAGAAAATGATTATGCTTCACTTATCTCTGCATTTGTAGATTGGGGGCCATTGGTTGCCATGTAACAATAGCACTTTGAAGAGGTCAGAAAACTTGTGAACTGGATGTTTGCCCAGCATATTTTTATTGTTAGATTGGGAGTGGTGTACATTCTAGCTCCCTACATCCCTGAGAAAAATGTGGCTTTAATATGGTATTAAGTCTGGAAAATCTGGCTTTCTTTTTAATCCTTTATAAATCCTGTCTATCCCACTGTTTCTCAAAATCATGGCAGCTATCTTTGAGTCATTGGAAACAACAGGTTTAAATGGGAAGATAATTTGATTTTTGCTACTGCAGTAGCTCCAGTGTCTGGCTAACATTTTTTAATTAAAAAGGTTTGGTGCCACATCCTTTCTTCCAGCTAAGATGCTTCTTTTGAAGCTTCCTAATATTTCTGTTTCAATCTAAGATTTAAAAAATCAATTCACTTTTCCAAGCTGTAAGGCCGCAAACTACCAAATTCTCTATCAGTTTATATTTCAAGCTGCATATAGAGAGAATGCTTATTACTTAGCTTATTTGTATAGTCTTCACTCTGAGCAAACCCCGTACTTCCAGCCCAATGTCCTCCATCTCTTCTGAGCCCTTACTAAAATATTAAGGAAGGACCCAATATATACCGGTATTCTGAATATTTCTGTTCATTTCCTCTTGAGCATTCACTCTCTCTTAAGAAGTGATCTTCTTTTTAAATATCGTGACAAGTTTTACAACTATTTACCACAATATTCTAAGAGTTGTCAACTTTCCAGGGTGTATTACCTGGATCTTCATAGCTAACTCTGTTTCCTCAAAGACAATGCCACATATTTAATATTCTGCTAAAGAAGCATCCCATTTTAAGGTACCAAAGTCTAAATTGTTTCAGTATAGGTTCATATACTATTAAAAAAATATGAACAATGAACTAAAAGTGTCTTAAACACAGAGAGAGGGTAAAAACCCAAGCTAGAAGATGTTCAAAAGCCTGAAGTCATCAGGGGCTCTGAATTTTTCTATTCTGTGACTTATTCTGCCATATCTAGCAGGTTGATTTTATCTTCATGATCCAAGGTGTTCAATAGTATAATGGTGTTCCAGACAAAAGAAAGATAAAAGAGAAGGATATTATGTTAAATTTAAAACATAATGTGCATGTTGCATACATTATTCATGCTCATACTCAATTATCAAAACTTGTGTAAATGGCAATATTTAACTATAAGAGAGGCTGGAAAATGTAACTTTGATTTTAGGTAACTGTTTGCCTTGCTACTAATTAGTGGTTTTATTAGTATCACAGAGAATGGTGTAATGAATATGAAGGAATGGCTAACAATTTGCCATATGTATCCCATTATTTAATGCAAATTTACATTTATTTTGCCATTTCTCATTGCCTGAAATAACTGTCTCTCTTGTTTTCTAACTTGTCAACTCATGTTTCTTTTGAAACTGCATTTGTATATCACCTACTTTCGGAATTTTTTATTGAACCATCTCCTCCATCTATACAACAAAGTTACTTTCTCCTCTGCCACACGGTACTTTTCTAGATTCTGGAACTTCTTTAAACTCAAGGCAGAGACTATGCTTCATTCATTTTGGTTTTCTATGTGTCTAACAAGGATGTGCTACAATGTAATGGCTTGATAACAGTGAATGTATTTTTAATTATTAGGTAAATATGTGAGTGAATGGATAGATGGATTAGGAATGAATAAGTTGCTAAATGAATGACTAACTGAATAAATGGACCGATTTTCTAGGGGATCAACATACAGATGGCTGAAGGAATTAATGAATGAGTTAGGGAATCATTGGATAGGTGAGTAGATCGATGAATGAATGGATTGCTTAGTGTGTACATACATGGTTAGATGAATGGCTGGGTAAGTGAGTGAAGGGGTGGAGACATGGTGAGTGGATGGGTGGATCAAAAGGTGGATGAATGAACAGATAAGGGATAAGTGTATGAATAAAAGGGAAGGGAGATGAATTGATGAATCATTAAATTAATGGACAAATGGATGCATAAATGTTTTGGTGAATGAATGGTGAGTGTATATATATACACATAATAATATGTTTTAAAATATATACATATTTAAATTGATACTTTTGCCACACTGCATCATTTTAGGATATAGAAAAATCTAGACTTTTAAAGATTTTGTTTATTTACTTGACAGAGAGAGACATAGCAAGAGAGGGAACACAAGCAGGAGGAGTGGGAGAGGGAAAAGCAGGCATCCTGCTGAGCAGGGGGCCTGATGTGGGGCTCAATCCCAGGACCCTGGAATCATGACCTGAGCAGAGGTAGATGCTTAATGACTGAGCCACCCAGGCACCCCACAAAGTCTAGATTTTTATCACATTGCCATTTTTCTCTGATTTTCCCAAATTATTTAAACTCTGTACATCTCAATTTCTTCATCTCTGAAATCAAACCATAATAATATCTTGCAATTTTTTGTAAGGGTAAAATAAGGCATTATATAATGTGACTGGTACCAATCATTGCTCCAAAGGAGTACTTGTTACTGCAGTCACCATCATCATCAAATACTCAGCCAACTCTTATTTCCTGTGCAGCATTTGACTGATCCCTGGATGTATACGGAATTATGTTCATTATTGTGGCTCTCTGCCTTCTAGGATCTTCCAGCTACTGTGGGTAGATAAGACATATGTATTAAAGGATAACCACCATTAATAAAAGGAATATTCAGTGCCAGATGACAGATTTATTAGGAAATGAAAAAAAAAAGAGATCGTGAAAAGTCAAGCAAATCTTGGAATGTTATGTTGGAAATTTGGGAGGTAAAGAGAAGGAAGATAAAATTAACAGAGAAAAGATAATAACATCTTATCTACATGTCTTATTAAATGGCAAATTATCTGAAAAATCTGAAAGTAAAAATGTGTAAGTATCAAATAGTCCATTTTACTGTGAAATAGAAAATGAGGTCTCAAAACACCCGAATGAATGGCCCAAGGACAGACAGTGACTTTGACCCTGGCACAATTGCAAATGGCAGCCTCAGTTCTTGGCTGCTGTGTCTCTTTGGATTTGCCAGTATTCTTAAAATAAGCAAAATGTCTTTTAAAAATGCTGTAACAGTTCTCTGAGGACAACCTGGCTGAATTATTTTGACTTAAACCAAAAAGCAAATCACGGGGACAGCTGAGCTCCTTGAACATTGTGCCCACTTGTTTATCTGCCTGTCTGCTCAGAACAATATTCTGAAACAGTGATTCATTTATGCTGGCCGGTCTCAGTGTTCTCCTTTCACCCCACCTGGCTCTGGTCAAGCCTCCTAGATTGACTTGACTTGACTTGATTTATATATTTAGGTTATTCCTGAAGAAATTACCACCCAGAGGTCCAGAGATTCCTGAGCAGGTATAAATCAAAGTTTTAGGGTTAAAATTTAGCAGCTATTTTAAGCTCTGAAGTCTAACACAATCAGATCCAAATCTAAACTCTGACAGATAGCTGGGTGTCCATTAGTATATATTGTCCGATATCTCTGAGCCTTGTTAGCATCCTTATTAGTATCCTAGAAATTCCAGTATCTGTTGACTCATTTACTATGATGAGTCTAGGATTTGTGTTTTTGTTCTTGTTTTTGTTCTGTGCAATAAATGGAATCAGAAATAATAGGTGACTTTACCAGAATCACTTGGGGTTTATTATTTATTAGCATTAATAATATAGTTAGTATAAATAATACTAATACACAGTCCTATAGGTTCATTTGGTTTCAGATCTAACCTCTAATTCTGTTGAACCCCTTTACTCTTGTTTTTGTCCCATACTATCAAATACAACTAACATTATTGGGTCATCAATAGTAATGAAGAATCCAGGATAAATCAACAAAAACATATTCATCTCTCATATTTTTCTGAGTGTACCAGAACTCCTGGGTATTGTTTGCCAGATTTCTCTGCTTCCACATTTGTTCTGCTACTGTCTATTCTCACCATACAGTGTGATCCTTTTACACTAAAAATTAGTTCTGTTGCATGAAGCATTAGTCAGAAATCAACTTGTTAACAGTGAATCTTCCTTCCTAGAAAACTTTGTCTTTATAAAGAGTGGTTTACAATGTCAATCTTAAGAACTCTATAACTCCCTTTTAATATTTAACAATATTCTTTTTTAAAATCAAAATTGTGTGTATTTGAGATATACAACATGATTTTATATATATATAGACATGATTAATATAATCTGGCTAATTAACAAATCTCCATACACAGTAACCTCTTTTTTGTGATAAGAATACCAGAAATCTATTCCTTTAACAAAACACAGTTGCAATTACGTAACAATATTCTCAACTCTTGTGAGAATTAAGTAAGCTTATATGAAGTATTTAGAATATTGCCTGACACTTAGTAATTATTAAAAGTGTTAATTATTGGATAATGTCTCTGCCTTGCTTATAACCTTTTAGTAGTTCCCAAACTGATTCTTAGTAACTGCAAATTGACCAACACATTATTCTGATCCCCACGACTTCTCTGACCGCATGCCTTTACTTTACCCATGCCCTCAGTTTGTTCTAGGCAAATGGATTACTTGTTCTTCCTCAAAAACTCCAAGTAAAAGTTAGCCTCAGGTCCTTTGCACATGTAGTTCCCTCTGCCTACAATGTGCTTTCTCCCAATAGTCTGCATGTCTTGCTCCCCCACCTCATCCAGATGTGTACTCAACCATCATCTTAATCAGTGAAACTTCTATTGAATACCATATTTTTTATTAAGTTTTCATTTTAATTCCAATATAGTTAACATACAGTGTAAAATTAGTTTCAGGTATACAACTTAGTTATTCTACATCTCCGTACATCACCCTGTGCTCATCACAACAAGTGCCCTCCTTAATCCCCATTACTGTTTCACCCATCCTCCTACCCTCCTCCCCTCTGGTAATAATCAGTCTGTTCTAATAAAGAATCTGTTTGGGTTTTGTTTTTTTTTTACCCCTTTGTTTGGTTTCTTGAATTCCACATATAAGTGAAATCATTGACTGACCTATTTTGCTTATTATACTCTCTAGCCCCATCCATACTGTTGCAAATGGTAAGATTTCATTCTTTTTTATGGCAGAATAATATTACATAAAATAATGAAATACTATATATACATACTACATCTTCATTCACTTATCTAGCTTATCTATCAATGGGCATTTCCATAATTTGGTTATTATAGATAATGCTACTATAAACATAAGGGTGTATGTGTCTCTTTGAATTAGTGTTTTTGTCTTTTGAGTAATTTAGTTGAAAATTTAGTTGGGAAATTTAGTTGAAAATTTTTTCCTTATGGAAAATAAGAGATGAAAATTTTTCCAAGTTCTAACTGTATATTTTTATCCTGTTAAAAAGGCTATTGACTTTAATGATTTATTCCTCCCCATCTCATCTAAGCATAAATTCAGTAGTATGATTAATACCAAAGCACTGACATCTTATCACATTTCTTTCTTCTTGGCTGGGCAGTGGTTCTAACTCAGAGCTCTCTGGCTCTGGCTGACTCAATCAAGGTCAATAACTCAGCACTCTCCCAATCAGAGATGAAACAGTGTGTGTTTGTGTTTGTGTGTGTGCATGTGCAGGTATAGGGGAGTGTGGTCTTTTGGTGTGTTCCCAAAATAGAACATCTCAAAACTTTAAAAGAACTATAGTTTTGAGATAAACAGTTTATCAATTCAGACCTGTAAAACTTTGTATACTCTAAGATTTCATATTCTAAAAATAAATTTTGAGATTTAAATGCATACAAAAATATAATTATAAATAACATATTTCTATAACATTCAATAAATACCAAAAAATTATTACTATAAATAACATATCTATGGTAACATGTACATTGAAGCTAATTAAAAATTATTATATTGAGTATGTGAACATTAAAAATTATATAATTTGAATACTAGTAAAATTTTATAAAATTTTATCAGTTTCTCAGACATACCTGTCTCGAATAGTCACTGATAACTTTTTTGAATATATTTGTTTTATTATGATATCACTATTTTTATTTTTTTCTACAAAATTGTTATAAACATCTTCAGACTTGCATTTTGAGTTAATAAGTTTAAATTGTTGGTACCTTCAACTGATCTTTTCTTTAAGAGCAACAATTACCAAAATATAGTATAAAAACTTTGAGAGGACTCAAAATCTTTTGCAGCACCCATGAAATCGAAACCACTTTTATATAAGACTAGCCAGTCATTTACCTTTTTTGCTCTCATTCTCTCTTGAATGTATGGTAGAGTTCTCCATAGGCTTACTCACATGATATCACAACAGATTGAATGCAGAAGCGAATATGAAAATCCCAACTGCCTTCTCTAAGTCAGATACTTCACAAAAATTGAAAAAAATAAAGAAAAGCACCTCTATTCTCACTAAGAATTTTTCTATAGAAATGTCTACCAATTTCTATCAAAGTATTTATAGTAACATATAATGGATTTATTATTTTAAGTAAAGTAATATTTTTTTTAATTTCCAATATGCTAAATATCAATATATATCACCCACAAAACAGAAGTCATTCTGGGTACTCAGTAATATACCTAGTAGACATCAAAAAAATTCAAAATGAAAGATGTATTCAGTTATATTTTTATATTGAAATGTATAGATATTTAAGCATACATAGTTTTATAGTTATGGTCTTTTCCCCTTTCTTAAGAATATTTTTTGAGAAATATTTTTATAAGTCAAAAACTCATCAAACAAATTGTTTCTATGATGATTTTAATTACCTAAACAATTTTAGATGCTGGAAAATTCTGTATCTTCTCAATTTCAATCCTTTGTGTTATAAATTTCCCAAATTAAAAAATAGGAGTCCGTAAAAATATTCTTTCCATAGAGGCACCTAGGTGGCTCAGTTAGTTAGGCATCTGACCCTTGATTTCGACTCAGGTCATGTTCTACCAGTGATGATCTCAGGGTTGTGAGATCCAGCCCTGCTTCAGGCTCAGCACTGAGAGTAGAGCCTGCTTAAGATTCTCTCCTTCTCCCTTTGCCCCTCCCTCCCCAATGCACACTAGTGCACACATGTGCTCTCTCCTTCCCTCTAAAATTAAATTAAATTAAATTAAATTAAATTAAATTAAATTCTTTCCATGGTTTGAAATAGTGCAAAACATAAATATAGAATTTAAGAATTAGAACACTATGCATAGTTTGAGCTTTCCTTCTAATCTGTTCTTTTTGCTTTAGTAGCATAAATTTAAATACTTTTTTCGATAAGCTTTGTTATCATTATGTGTACTTCTACCAAAATTTTTAAAAGATAACTTTTTGGGGACTCTATTAATTGAATAGTTTGATCACAGATTATAAACTGAAATCAAACAAAATCCAACCAAAATTTAAACAGCTGATTTATAAAATTTATTCACTATCAAGGAAGAAGATTAAGATTTATGTAAAGTTAGTTCTTCAAAAGCTGACACTTTTAAATTTTGCTTGATGGTGGATAGTAAAGAGACAAAGGACATACTTAAGCATGCTAAAGGTTATTTTTTAAATTATTCAGTATCTGCTCCATTACAAATACTTAAAAGTTTAGCTACACTTTGTATGTTTGTGTTTTTGACAGCTATAGATTCTACTTGGATTGATGTAATGTTGAAGCTTATTTTGATGCTCTTATGAATTATGTTTATAGTGCAACAAATTGCAAATATATTGCTGCTTCTTACTCTTCTTTGTATAGTAAGATGATTGTTTTTTTTCATGGTGCTGTGCTCCATCAAAATTTGTACTTTTATCTACATCATAAAAACAAGTCACTTTATCTTCAGTGCTTATCTTTTAAACTGAATTTGTGGTAGCATTCACAGTACTGTTAGATATCTCACTTTCAGTGGAAAGAGCTTTCAAAAGTTTATTCTGTAACCTGGAAGAGAAAAATAAAAAGCATCTAATGATTCTTCTATGAATTGCATCTTAAACTGTTGCAGTTAATTGAGCTAACACTACCATTTTATTTCCTTTATCCACACAAGACAACTTGGAGTGAAAGTGGGCAAAATTAACACAGAGCACAGTTATTTGATCCTAATGAAAAGTCATGCAACTTCTGAATTGGTATATGTGTTGCATTATTGTCTCAGGTGCAATGTTCTTAAACTAATGACTAACCGTTGAAGCAGATGCTGACTTCCTCAGTTTTGTGTGGTCAAGTTCATGTCAGTTATATGACTGTCATGTTAAATGGTAAATGTTTAAAAATAGTTTGTATAAGGAAGTTCATATTATACATTAATTTTTATTAATGGAACTTTCTGGAAATGGAAACATGTGACTTGTCACAAAACATGTACCTCTCATTTTTTAGATCATTGCTGCTGAAACAGTTCATTTACAAAATAAAACATTACAATATAATTAAATGCATGCATAGTTGTAGATTTATCCCATTCGCAAATGACCAAACCACTGCAATAAAAGAGTTCATATTACTCTCAACAAGACTGGTTGCTTGACCTCTATTCACTGAACATATTTCATGTGTACCCAGCTTATTCATCTTCCACTTTCCCCCTGGTGCTACAGACCGGCTAATACACCAAATACCAAGAGCACCAGAGACTTCCTCTATGATAGGCCTAGACCAGGAGTCACCTATCCCTAGCTACTCATGTCAAAATATACTCTGTTTTGTCAGCAAGAGTCCTGTATGCTATCCTTGAAAAAAAATTATTGTCTGAAAAGTCACCAGAAGAGAAACTATTGTCTTTCATATTTAACCATCTGTTAAAGTGAAAACATTGTTAACTGAACATCTAGTTCATGCGTTACCAGATGAGATCATGGACAAAGGTAGAAGTAAAAAAGGTACATCTATCAAAACCATCTCTACTCCTTTAATGCATTGCAGGGTTTTTTCCAAACAAGAAAGATAGTTTGTTCTTTCTTATGCAGGTAAGAAAGGTACCTGTTCAAAGGTGGGTAGGTGACTCAAAGCAAGGAACAGCTGTGCTCTATGGGATCACTGCTGGATGCAGTTTGCATCTCTTGTGGCCCTATCATCTCTTAGGGTGTTGCCTTCACCTCATGGTTGAAGCTGGCTAATGGTCACCATCCACATTTGAGCCTGCCGGAGGGGAAAAGGAAGACAGTGCGGGAAAAGGAGACAACGCCAAAGCTTTACACATCATTTCTGCTTACATTCCATTTGAAAGAATATATAGTCTTGGTTACCTTTAGATGTGAATAAGACTGAGAAATAGAGGCTGGGAGTTGTGGGAAAACAACCAGACACTTCAATACCAAAACTTATCAATGACATGAACTGTACTATCAAAAGGAAGGAGAGTCCTCACCAGCCCAGCCTCAGAAACACATCACATTAGATTAAATACTTTAAGTTATGCATAAATATGTCCAAGGGCCCCTACAATATTTTTCTTGAGGTTTAATGCGGTCATTAAAAATGATACAGTAGCATTTCTTTTGGAGTTTTCACTTTTTAACAAACCAAGGACACCAGGACAACAAGGATAAACAAAGACAATTTGGGGAAAAACTGGGATACGTGTTCCCTCTGGCTATTAAAGATGATAGTGGGAAAGAAGCATATTTATTTAGCTCCTAATACATAGCTGTACTAGGCCAGTTACTTTAAATTCACAGTTTACTTTGTTTTCTCAACAACCCAGGCATGTCAGTATTATTATCCTCAATTTATATAAGAATAAACTGAAAGTATAGATGACCTTCTAAAGGGATTGAAATATATTTATTATTGGTAATGGCAACTCAAGTATTTGTATGTCCATTTTTATTATAGCAAATGGGCAAAAAATAACTCACTGAGGAATGTATCTTCTGCTGTGATGTTATGGTAATATCTCAACCCCTGTTACCAATCATGACATCATATAAATTTCTTTATTTACTGAAGTACAATTCACATACAATATTGTATTAGTTTCAGGTGTACAATACAGTGATTCAGTAATTCTATACATTATTCAGTACTCATCAAGGTAAGGTACTCTTAATCTTCTTCCCCTGTTTCACCCATCCCCCCACCCACTTCCTCTTTGGCGACTACCAGTTTGTTCTTTGTATTTTAGAGTCTTTTTGTTTGTCTCTTTTTAGTTTGTTCATTTGTTTTGTTTCTTAAATTCTACATATGAGTGAAATCACATACTTGTCTGTCTCTCCCTGACTTACTTCACTTAGCATTATACCCCCAGAACCATCCGTGTTGTTGCAAATGACAAAATCTCATTCTTTTTTGCTGGCTGAATAATATTCCTCTGTGTGTGTGTGTGTGTGTGTGTGTGTGTGTGTGTGTTTATTACATCTTCTTTTATTTATTACATCTTCTTTATTTATCTGATCCAGTAATTCCACTACTGGGTATTTACCTAAAGAAAATGAAAACACTGATTTGAAAAGCTATGTGCACCCTTCTGTTCATTGCAACATTATTTACAATAGATATGGGACCAATCGTGACCTCATTTTGATGCTTCCTCATCCCTCCCTCATCTCCAGCCATGACATTTAGAACTAAATTCAAAGTCTTATCATCCATGGTGTGGGGTAGGTGAAGTAACTTCCCAACTTGTTTTCTCACTTAAAACTTCAGCTCCTTAAAGTATATGTTTTTTAGGCTGTAGCCATAATGATCTTTGTAAAATGGAAATCCACTCAAAGCCCTCCTCTTCTGAATGTTTCTTGGATCTCCTTGCCACGATCTCTAGGTTCTTTTCCAGATGCCTTATGGTCGAGCCATCCTGTGGTGCTTACAAATCTCTGAATATATTTCTCTGAGGATGTGTCTTTAATTTAAAACAGCCATCCCTTTCTAATAATGTCTTTGGGAAAATCCTTACTTATCGTTCAGGTCTTGATTTCACCACTCCTCCCTCTGGGAAACCTTCCCCAGCTCACTCTGACAGAATGAGGTCCTTGTTCCTTCACATGTGCACAGCAGACTCTGTATTCCTAGGTCATAGCACACTTCATGTTGAATTGCTGTTAGTATTACTGCTGATTACAAAGCACTCAATACATGCCAAACATTGAACCAAGCACTGTACATCTTTATGCACATTGTGTTATTTTATTCTCAGAATAACCTGGTGAGTCATGTCCTTTTAGTGTCCCCCATTCTACAGATGAACAGGCTCAAGAGAAGCGAAGGGGAAAGCCCAAAGTTAAATGATCAGTTGCTCACGCCAGGAAATGAATGGAAGTCAAGGTACTTAAAGTTGTGCTTTAAGCTATTATGTAATTCTGCCTCTCCTATGGGACTGAGTACTTGAGAACAGGGACAATGTAATATTTATAATCAGTTTCCAGCTTAGCAGAATGTCTAGCATATGTGTTCTTAATGAGTATTTGTTGAATAAATGAATAAAATGCTTATCAAGTTAGGGTAAAATATGTTTTATGGAATAATAACTGAGCAAGAAAATAATTCACTTAATTAGAATAAGTTTAATTATGATAAATGCCACCTATCACTAAGATTTATTTTATTCTCTGACTACTTAGAATCTTGTTAAGGGAGTTGCCTTCCGAGCGCTCTAGTTTTTCTGTGCAGAGATTGTGAAGGTGAAGTGTTAGGTGATTATTTATTCTGACAAAATTATCAGGCAGAGGGGATCCTGTGCCAACGTGTTACTCTAAGTTCTGTGCTTTCACATTCTCACTTAGGGGTAGTATCAGGAGTAGCTGGAGTAGAGTTTGCATTTCCTTCTGAAGCTGTTTTGTGAAACTGATGGTTTAGAGTCAGTGTGACAAAAACAAGTGTTGTTTTCCCAACCTGATTAAAAAAAAAAAAATCCTTAAAACTGGTGTTAAGAACTAAACTCATAAGCAGGTACTTTGGAGGGATTTGAATGGTCCTCACCTCAAGGTGCTTTTTGACTATTAACTAGAAACGTGGACTTTCAGATGTTGATTTACTGTGCACGACATGATGTCAAGGTCAGAATTGCTAAGAAAACACTGAGTGGGGATTGTTGACTTCTGATGGGAGAGAAGACTTCAGCAGGATGGATCTGGTCTACGTACTGAAAATGCAAGACTTAGTGGGTGCAGGGCAGTGGGAACAGGGCTCCAAGAGATCACCACCATATAGGCAGAAAAGCAAGAGAGTTCAGGGAAATTTGGAAGAGGAAGAGGAACAGAGATTATTGGAGTACAGGGAAAATGTAAAGAAATTTGAAGAATATGGGTATTAAAGCTAATGAACCAGTAGAGGGTGGAGGAAGAGATGTGGCAGATTATATTGTACATGCTAGGGAAATGCAGATTTAAACAAAATTATAATAACATAATTATGTATATGTATTAGAGTTATGAAGCAGTAATATACATGGTGTACAAAATGTACTGATTTTCAAGATAGAATATAAACATACATGCTCATCACTAACTTAGGGTTAAACCCAAATATTCAGCATAAGATTTTTCTGAATCATCATTAATAAACAGCAGCGATCAATCTACAAAACATAGGTTGAACCATTCAAAGTATTTTGTATGGCACATTTTACTTTTTTTTTTTTTAAGATTTTATTTATCCATTTGACAGACAGATCACAAGTAGGCAGAGAGGCAGGCAGAGAGAGAGGGGGAGGCAGGCTTCCTGCTGAGCAGAGCTCAAGCCCAGGACCCTGGGATCATGACCTGAGCCACTGAGCCACCCAGGCACCCCTTGTGTGGCACATTTTAAAAGATTTTCTCCATCCTGTCTATTCTTTAAGAATCCCAGCATTGCATATCTTCATAGTTATGTTATTGAACAAGTTACCTTATCTTAGCCCGAATTTATATCTGTGTAAAAACAATACACTGTTGCTTACTTGTTGACTTTTTGTTGTAGTCATTGTTGTTAATGCACACTTACATTGTGAGGAAGGCCACCAATTGTTAATAAAATTTGTTCACATTATTTTGGGGAAACTTAGTAAATGGGAAAGTATCTCCATGGATTCTATTATTATGGAAAACGTAATAGATAAAAGAGTTCCTTCTCTTCTGCTAGATCTCGTTCCTTCAGCCTTTGCCTTGCAACCTTCTTCCATTCACCCTTTCCAGTGTTTTCTCCACCATGCATCCATGCACGGCACTAGACAGCGAGGCTGGAAGGACCCCTACTGCAAGCCGACTGAGCTCTGGGCAGTGCTAACACTCTCTCCCAGGTGGTCGCAGGGCAGAACAAGGAGGGATCAGCCAGCCCTGTGTTGTCCAGTATTGGAGCTACTAGCCAAATGCGGCTATTTAAATTTAAATGAATTGAATTTAAAGAAATGAAAATTCCTTAGTTTCAGCCACATTTCAGGTGCTTAGTAGCTACAGATGTAAGACTGCTTTGATTAGGAGAGCCTTTCCATCACTGTAGAAAGTTCTCTTAGATGGTGTTGGATTCTCATGTAATATTAAGTTGTTAAATAATCTTCCATCAACTATCTCTTCTCTCTGAGCCTTATTTTTCTTTATATAACATTATAATAAAAGTGATAACACTGGCTTTACTTGCCTGCAAGAGGATACAAAGAAATGTCAGCTAAAAACCTATTTTGACATTATGTTAACAAGTTACTATAAAGTGTCAGGTGTCACTGCATCATTTTGAGAGTCTTGTGATGTTAATGGCAGAGTTTTGAATCCTGCACTGATTTTCCTTTAGGTCTGCATGGTTACATCTCAAATGGACCATTTTGGGGACTGTTAATATGGACAGTGCCAACATGATTTCCTATTGTGCTTTCTTCAGTCTTCATTGGGAGGGAAAGCATTCAGACTAGGGACTTGTACTTAGCGTTGGATGAGACTGCTCAGGAACGGCCAGAATGTGAAGCTAAGTCTGGAAGTTGACCAGCATGTTGATAACCATTCTTTGAATAGTAACTTTGTCTACAGCATTTATAATCCAAAACCCTGAATTAACATAAAATATAATGTGTTTCTTTCAGTGGTGTTTATACAAGTCTTTGTTCCATGACATGCCCATTTAGGTGAAAGGCTTCTCCTGAAGCCTTGTAAGGCAAGATACCGCATTACAGAGGCCATAAGCAAATGGCTGCTGAAATATCTTTATCAGCATAAAACACTGAATTATATTATTTTCTATGTTAACTTTTTATGAACTTTTCTTTTTCCATAAAATGACATTTTGTATTTTTTTGTCACAAGTTGTGTGTTTAAGCAGCATAGGTATGGGGCTCAAATTATTCTGTGGGTAGTCAGCTTGTCTACAGGAGGCTAGTTAACTAATATTTATTCAAGGTCCAGAGCACTCCACAGAACCTGGCACTAGTGCCCACGACAAGGGACAGGGAAGCCAATGAGAGTGCAGACTTGTATGGTCTATGGCTTATAATGGGTCAGGATATGTGACTTTGAGGGACCATCAGAGTACACATAGTCAGGTTATAGTCCTTTTAACATACCTTTCTGTACTCCTTTAAAGATACTATCTGAATGAGGAGAAATATGATAAAATAGGCATTTGCGATGCAAAGAAGCAGTACTTCTCAAGGTCTCATTCTGAAAACCTATTTTGCCCAATTTTATGCTAGGAGCTTTTGATCTACTTGCAGAAACGTGCATGCTTGTGTGTGTGTGTGTGTGTGTGTGTGTACACATCAGAGTGAATGCATTCACTTAAAAACTGGAGTGTTGATGTTCGTGTCTGGATCCCTCCTCTCTTCTCATTTCATGGCCCTCAGTCAATAAACTGGAACCCTTACAAACTACAAGGTACTATAATGGAGTGCCATGAATTTTATCTGTAACATCAAGGTTTTTATTTTGTTGTCTTCGCAATATGAGAAGTAGTAATTCAGAAGCCTGTGTGCTTTCTTCAACCTCTATTCATTTTACATTATAATTTTCATAGAGATAATTTTAAGAATAGGCAGTTTGGAAAAGAATCATCCACAGTCCCAACACTCAGATATAGTTACAGTGGCCATTGCATTTTTTAATTTTTCTTTCCATCTTCTCTGTATTCATTTTAGAAGATTTTACAAATAAAAACAATCATGGGATAGCAGATGGAATGGATATATACTCCTCTTTGTTTTTATTCTCGTGCGAGAAATGGAAATGTTTTCCCAAGACTGAAGATAAATTGTTCTGATTTTTTTTTTTTTAAGATTCCCGTTGTCTGATTTTCCTCTAGGCATTTAACATTGATAGGGCAGTAGACATTCAGACAGCATCTGAGCCCCTGTGATTTTCCACTTTAGAACTGTTGGAGATAAAGAGCCCTCTGGCCAGGAACGCTTCCCTCTTTCCATGAAATGTAGAGGAAATAGTTGACTAAGTAGAAGATAGAAGTTTTTCTGCTCGTTTTGGAATATAAATTTTGCATTAGAACATTAATGTATTTATTCAGCCATTCGTCCAATATTGACTGAGTGCATACCACATACTGTTTACCCTCTAATTCATTGGCAATAAAATGGTGAGGAAGGGAGAGGACCTCTACTCTTGGGCAGCTTCCAGGCTCATGTATGAGACATACGATTAGCAGACGGTTATAATCCAGTGTGACCAATGTCACTGCAGTGACAATGGGAAGTACAGAGAGCCATCGGAAAAGCCTTCAATGAACAAACTCAAAAGATGAAGTGTTTTCAGAGGTTCGTGTTCCAGAGAAAGAAGATCATGTGAATGAGCTCAGAGAAAAAGGAGAGAGCATGGTGTGTGTGTGTGTGTGTGCGCATGCGTATGTGTGTGTGTGGTAGAGGAGAGAGATATTGCTGAGAGCTAACACTGAAGTATGCAAGGGCATGACTCAAAGCTCCCCCCTCAACCCCTGTGCAACCTTAACCACCTTCTGAAAAAGTCATGCAAAGGAAGTTGGGGAAAGTTCAGTGAGTTGTAGGGAGGGGTGTGGCAGGAACAGAATTGCATTTTAGAAAGGTCGCTCCACCAAAAGTGTCTTCTGTTATTGCCGCATTAAACAGAGGTAGGAACAGCCAGTACGGAGCAATCAAAACTCAGTGCACTGAATAAACTCCCATGCTTGAGAGATGAGGTGATGCACAGTTTGTGTAATGATGTACACATACAGAACACATACACGTGCACATGCACAGATCCAGGCCAGATTTATGCCTCAGTCATCCCATGGCACTTGTTTATTGAACATTTCAGCATGCGCCTGCGGTTGCACATAGAGTGTCTTATTCTCAGACAGTCCCTCTTATCTAGATATTGTTGTTTGTAATTCAGAGAAAACTGAAGCTCAGAAGAGATAAGCACGTTGCCTGGGCCTCCCTATTAAATAATACAGCCCCCTCTCTTTTTTTAAAGAACCAGAAAATTCATAGTTTATTTTTTAGTCCTTATCATGCTATTTTTTCATTTAAATTCATTTAGCCAACGTATAGAGCTTCATCAGTTTCAGATGTAGAGTTCAGTAATTTATCAGTTGCATATAATACCCAGTGCTCATCACATCACGTGACGGAAGTCTTTATTCTCTCTCTCTCTCTCTCATACAAACACACCCTGGCATTTGAAAAAGAGGAACTGTGAAGCAAGAATTAGTAGACTGACATTCTGTCATAAACATTTTCTGGTTTCAGTCCTGGTTCTTTGCCAACACTGGTGGTATCAAATGACTGGAGTATCATTCATACATGCATTTGTATGCCTAGACATTTCCAGCTTCTCTCCCAAGGAGCGTCTCCTTTGATCCTAACAATAAACCTGGGAATTTAATGTGGGTTGGGCTTGTGAGGTGAAAATTCTGTTCAATGATCACAATAGAATGGGTTTTGCTGTAGAATAGTATTTTAGCTTGGTATTCTCAAAGAAAATAAGGCCCAAAGAAGTTTTCTTGTAGTACAAGAGGATGGCATTTTGGACTCTCTGGCTGGAATCCCTGATAGCTTTTCTTAGTATTTTTTCTAATTTTTTGGTCTTGTACTTCTAGCAGTAGACTGTCCTGTGTCAAAGGATATCACTTCTTAAATACATGCATTGCTTTCAGTAGTTTGTAACTCATTTTCTAGTTCTTTATTTTTTCCTTACAATTAATGTATTTTTTGCAGAAAATCTAGAAAGTATTTCTAAGTTAAAAAAAATTTTGACCCCTGGGGCTAATAATACATTATATGTTTATAAAAAAATTTTTAAATTTAAAAAAAATTTTGAAAAATATCCTCAGAGATCATGCTATTATCTATCTCTTATTGAGTTTCTCTCTCTCTCTGTCCATGCATATTATATATGCAAATGTGTTTCTCATATACATCCTCTCTCTTTTCACACACATAAACATATAACACACACATGTCTCTTAACAGGTTCTTCTTATAAATATTTTCAGTTTCCTTTTTTCTCAATTGCCAGTACAACATAGAATCTGCTGAGTTATACTATATGACAGGAATTTTGCTAAATAAAAACAATTCTAGAATTATAAATGAGAAAGAGTAGTTGTTCTTAATGAGATCTAAGAGATAACAGGTGAAATATTGACTCATATCAATGAGAGAATGTCATATCAAATGACATCATTTTTGGCTTCTCAAATTTTGTTTGATGATTACATACTCTACCTGTATTAGATATATATATATATATATATATATATATATATATATATATTGCTGTTTGAAAAACGTTGCCATGAATATCCTTAGAGATGACTCTGTAATACCTCTTTGTTTATTTGATCTGATTTTTCTTTTTACTTAGACTTTTTATTTTTTTAGAGCAGTTTTAGGTTTAAAGAAAAATTGGTTGGAAAGTTCAGAGAGTTCCCATGTAACCCTTTGTCCTCTTATCCATTAGGATAACATGTTGCATTAGTGTGGTACATTCCTTACAATTAGTGAGACAGTATTGACACATTATTATCCACTATGGCCCATAGTTACGGTCAGGCTCGCTCCTTGTATTCTGCAGTTCAGTGTGTTCTGACAGACACGATGTCTTTATCTATGATAAGTATCCATCCAAAGATTCCTTTCACTTCCCTGAAAATGCCCTGTGTTCCACCTGTTTATCCACCCCCTGATATTTATTTTAAAAGAATATATTTCAGGTGGCTCAGTGGGTTAAAGCCTCTGCCTTCAGCTCAGGTCATGATCCCAGCTTCCTGGGATCAAGCCCCACATCGGGCTCTCTGCTCCTCGGGGAGCCTGCTTCCTCCTCTCTCTGCCTACTTGTGATCTCTGTCAAGTAAGTAAATAAAATATTTTAAAAAGAATATATTTCATAAGTCAATCAGAGAAAGACAATTATCATACGATCTCCCTGATATGAGGAAGTAGAGATGCAACGTGGGGGGTCTTGGGGGGTAGGAAAAGAATAAATGAAACAAGATGGGATCGGGAGGGAGACAAACCATAAGAGACTCTTAATCTCACAAAACAAACTGAGGGTTTCTGGGAGGAGGGGGGCAGAGAGAGGGTGGTGGGGTTATGGACATTGGGGAAGGTATGTGCTATGGTGAGTGCTGTGAGTGCATAAACCTGGTAATTCACAGACCTGTACCCCTGGGGCTAATAATACATTATATGTTAATTTTAAAAAAAAGAATATATTTCAAAGGTTTCTTAAGTTTAGCCTTCAGTTTCTTTAAACTTAAACTCTTCACCTTATTCTATTTATATTTCATATCTTGTAATAACGAATGCACACTCCATAAATTGTCCATGTTACATTGCCTCAGGCTCACTCATTGATCTGTTCAGTTACTTGAAATATGTCTCCAAATAGGATAATAGTTCATGATTGTGCTTTTTATGGTAAAATTTGTTCAAATGTCCAAATATTTATTTGGTATGCCTACTATATTTCAAAACTGAGGTATACCCTGGGAAGTAGAGGAAATCAAGTAGAGCAAAGTATCTCCCTCACAGAGTTTACAGTAATGGAAGAGACACAGGGAACCAGTAGTTACAACATAGTGTAATGATTATATTGATGGAAAATGTTCAAAACTAAATGGGCACACAGGTGGAAAAGCATAACACTGAAGGGAAAACAATTGAAAGAGTGTGCATTCATGGATGAAAGAAGGTGGCTTCCCTCTAGATCGCTCTCAGATTTAAATGGGGTCTTATGCCTTATTCATTGCATTTTTATTATTAACACTAACCATAGTGGCCAAAGGCTGCTGGTACCTCTTAGGAGTGTCGCTTCAAGGGACAGCCATAGAATCAAGTATCTGCTCATCAGTCATCAATCCAGAAAGTAAAGATGGAGCAAAGCAAGCTGATTCTGGGCTTGCTGTTTTGTTGGAAACAGAGTAATGCCATTCCAGATATAAAATGGGAAGTTGGCCATGCCTAATTTCCCATTGGGTGCCCCAGTTGAAAACACTTGTTCCTTTTTTAAACTCCCTTTTCCCTTTACCTCCACTTGCTTTTATTTATCTTCTTTCTTCCTTTTATTAGTTGGGTCCAAATCTGATTTTCCCCTTTTTAAAAATTGTGCTTTTTGAATGATTTCCGTGATTAACTCTCTCTAAAATCTGAGCACCTAATAGGAGAACAGTAACTATTTCTTGAATTCATGTAATCTTTTGGAAATGAGCATGTTCCGAACAGTGATCATCAAAAAAAGAGGCATATTAGCTGGATACGTTAGAGGGGAAAACATGTTTGCCACATGTAGCAGAGACTCATAACTTCAAGGAACTTTATGAGATATTGTAGACTTGGATTATGTCCAGCCGGGTTCTACCTCAGTTAACAAAGAAACACAATGTATTCCCCCATGTCAGGGAAATTTCATGAATGTGTAAAAGGAGGAGAGAATTACTAAGGTCTACTTTTTTTTACTTTTTTTACTGTCACTGGTAAAATTTTGTTTCTAACCAGTGGAGACTTGTGTAAACTGAAGGAGCACGTCATCTCTAACCAAAGCATGAAACGGTAGCCATCTGTCCTTTGTGAACCACACTGGGAGCTCAACTAAAGAAACCTGCACACAACTCACTCTTTCGAATACCAATTCCTGATTCATTCATTGGAGAAAAAAGTTCCTAATGCTTTGGACCCCTAATATGGGAAGTCGAATGTTTATACCAGTTATTTTCAAAATTAAAAAAAAAACAAACAGCTGTTTTCTTCTTTTCTTTATTCTTAGAAAGGGAGTCTTA
The DNA here is from genome assembly GCF_963455335.1 of Martes martes. NCBI lineage: Eukaryota > Metazoa > Chordata > Mammalia > Carnivora > Mustelidae > Martes > Martes martes. The sequence goes on along the minus strand of NC_137898.1, from coordinate 73,361,625 downwards.
TACAGAAGGCCAGCATATCAAACAGGTAGAAGTGAGATTGTTCTGGCCAAGGTGGACTTGGGTTATCCAAAGCCCCCTCCTTTCACCACTGCCTGTCCCTTTGGACCCTCACTCTTCCTTCTCCTCTCCCAGTTACCTCCAATTTCCATGGAACCAAGGCTCCTGCTGATCACATTTTAAAGCCAAGGGCTGCACCATCTAATTTTCTTATGCTGGCTCTAGAATTTAGCCCTTAAAATTACAGCTGTTTCCCGGGGACATCTTCACACTCATTCGGATTTTTGATATTATTATCAGTGGTTTGGAAAAAGAAGGTGGGAACGAGGTATTTTATATATAATAGAATATTTATTTACTCCTTTTTCCTTAACTCTGCACAAGGTTGTTCAATAGGAGGAGGGAGCCCTGGTAATCCCTCCTCACCCAGGAAAGGTAGGTCTTTTCCTGCATTACTGATAGACGATATTAATCTATTAACCAACCAAGATTATACCAACAGCAGAGAGGGTTGTCAGCAAGGACTTAAAAGCCAGAGATAATGTTTGAAAGTTACAGCAGAGCCTTGAATGATGAGTTCACCAGGCAGAGTGTGGAAGGGATGCTAAGAAAAGGGAATAGCAATGCTAGGGTACAAAGGGGGGAAAATAATACATTATATGTGTCTAAACCTCCATAGCGTGCATTGGTAAGCACTGCAGTGGAGTCAGAAGGCCATGGGCCTGAGGGACTATTGTCTTAATGAGGAGTTTGCATGGATCTCTCTGTGGGAGGCACTGGCATGTGCGGAAATAGGTCTGAGGGGAAGCTGTTTAAAGTTGTTTCGCTAGCATTAATTCAGCAAACATTTTCAACAGAAAAAAAAAAGCTGAAAACAGGGAGTTCTATCAACTTTAACAGGCAAAAATGTCAAAATATTAAAGCAAGAGGTAGGATAAAATGGGAAGACTAAGTCACACTTGAGGTTTTATACGTGATACAGTAAAAGGGAGTTGTTTTTCATTATTCTAGCTATAATCTTCCACTCAGCCATCCTATCAAAACATTTCTTGATCATGTGTTTCCTATTTCTTTAAAAAATTCAATATGTTCAATTCATTTTTAAAGCCAAAGAATGCCTTAGTGATAGAGCTGTTTGATTCCTCAGTGAGTCTACCCGTGCAGACTTGCCCTGTAGGTAAACATTCTCACTCTGATTAAAGAACAGGAAGTAATAAGGCAGTTAGATTAAGAATGCTCCAGGTGATAACTGGATGATTTCATTGACCGGTGTTCTGTCAGTCATATGAACTCCGTCGTGTTCTCATTTTCTTCCACAACTCTGTAGGGAAGCCAGACTGAATAACTAACTTAAAATAATAATAAATACTTTAAATATATTAATTATTATTATTATTATTATTTTTGAAAAGGTCATAACAGTGTGCTCCCTAAAATAACTGATTATTCCGTTCGCATGAACAGATCCAGAATATATGACAAAGAAAATTTAAGGAAGCTGTTATAAGGAAATTTGGTGTTTGCATTTAATTAAGTGATAATATACAAATTCTAAACATCATAGTGAATTAAAGTCTGTTTTTAACTCTGTAATTCAGTGCGTTTTTCTATTTGGAGTTTGAGTCAAAATGGCTAACAAGAATTTTAAAATAGTTAGGGTAGAAATGTAGCTATAGACTGGACACAGGTGTCTTCTTTTTTCAATTTTCATTTTTTAATTTTTTAAGTGGGCTCCAACACAGAGCTTCAACTCACAATATGTCTTGAACTTCAACTCACAGATCTGAGATTAAGATCTGAGCTGAGATTAAGAGTCAGTTGCCTACCTGACTGAGCCACCCAGGCATGCCCAGCTGTCTTCTTTAAAAAAAAAAAAAAAAGGAATAATTAAATAATTATCTTATTTTCCTGTCCCCCCCACCCACACAAATGTACACAACTCAATTATGTATTTTTTCCCACTTATAAACCTTCCTTGGTTCTCTGTCATCCAAAATCTTGACTTTGTCTAATCTGGCCTCTCCCTATCTTTCCAGCTTCAAGTTTAGCCTCTGTGTCTCCACATCCTTTGCACCTCATCAAAGCAAACTCACTCATCTCATCACAAGACAAGGCTGTAAGGATGGAACAACCCCCTTCTAAAAATGAGGTTAGAACAGTGATCAATTTAACCTTCAAGATGGAGCTCAAATGTACCATTCTTTAGGTCAAATAATTTAGGGACATCTGTTCTCCATCCAACGCTATTAATGTGCCACACATTTGACCTCGATTATTCATAGTTATGATTCACAACAACCTCTTTTTTTTTTAAGATTTTATTTATTTGAGAAAGAGCGAGAGAAAGAGAGCATGAGAGGGAGGAGGGTCAGAGGGAGAAGCAGACTCCCTCCTGAGCAGGGAGCCTGATGTGGGACTTGATCCCAGGACCCCTGGATCATGACCTGAGCTGAAGGCAGTTGCTTAACCAACTGAGCCACCCAGGTCCCCCTCACAACAACCTCTTGAGGTGAAGTTTGTTGTCTCTATTTTAGAGAATTTTACTTCTGTTTTAGAGGCCTGATACAAGTGAGGGTGTGTGCTCAGAGATGCAGCCAGAATCCGAATTCATGTCTGCTGACACAGAGTCCAGATCTATTAGTACCTATTCTGTTTCTACTCAACTACTTTCCATGGCAAGTGAGAGAGAGGGAAAGGGAGAAGTCCCGTGGGGCACTGCAAGTTTTCCCTTGGAAGCCATGTATAATATTACTAGTTGATAAGGAAATCATAGGAGAAAGAAGATTTTCATGGGAAGGAAATAAACTTTATTTTTATTTTGAAATGTTATTGGTGAGTAGCAGCAATATATTGAGATAGAGATGTTCAATAGAAAATTGGCCATTCACAGTCAGACTTAGACTCTGAAATTTCAGAATTAGTGGTATTTACATGGGAGAAGAAATGATAGAAATGGATGAGATTATCCAGTTGCGGCCAGCTCTGAGGCTAATGTATAGAAGAGAAACTTAGGTTTACTTTATGATGATTTTTAGTTGTCTGGAGATATTTTAACAGCATCTAATTTTCAGAAATGAAAGTTAGTTTTGATTAAATGACTACTGTAAATTTAAAAACTATACCGACATCAAAATTTATTGCCTAATATGTGAGAAAAGAGACAATATTGGTCATAGGGTTCAGGAGTTTTTTACTAATGATACCTGTGAGAAGCTGTTAGAGTGAATCAGTTAATCTCTCTAAACCTCAGAGTAATAGCAGTTATTAATAACGATAGCAATAATGTGCTCAGATGGGGCCACTTGCCCCTTGCTTCCTAGGGAGTTGTAAGGATTCAAGAAATGGTTCCATATTAATAGAGCGATTGGAGTTGCTTGCATGATACGTGTATTATTCTGAAATTTTTGGTGTGGGCCTCTACTTTGCATCCTGCAGCTATTACAATAAAAAATGAGAGCACTGGGATATCACAGATGTTGAAACCTATTTGTTGAGATACTAACAGAGCAAATGCAATAATATAAAAATAAATTAAACTCAAAACATCAAAGTAATTTCAAAGTTCAGCAGTGTCACACTGTTTTTGAATTTCAACACTGTCATTTTAAAGGAAGATGAGAAATCTAGGACATCAGATCTTCAAATAGAAGATCTTGTATGCTGTGTTAGGCTTAAAAGTCATCCTGTAGGGCAACGGAACCCCTGAAAATGTTTTGAGTATGTGAGTGACGTGCTCAGATTTAATTTATGAATGTAAAATTCTAGGAGAACTTTGGAGGGTCATTAGAAACTTGTGGCTGTGGGAGAGGAACAGCTGTCCTTCGTGCAGTTCTCATTTGAGAAGGAAATAGATAATGATTGCATTAATCTGGGATTTAGAATGGACTTAATTGTTCAAACAGTGTCTCTGGCAAGTTTATACTTTGTCATTTTAAAAAAATCAAACCCGGGGTGCCTAGGTGGCTCAGTTGGTTATGCGACCAACTCTTGATTTTGGCTCAGGTCATGATCTCAGGCTCCTGAAATCGAGCCCCATGTCAAGTTCCATGATGAGTGTGGAGCCTGCTCGATGTTCTCTGTCTGTCTCTCTCCCTCTGCACCTCCCCCCTCTCTCCCTCTCCAAAAAAAAAAAAAAATAATAATAATAATAATTAAAACAAAATAAAAGTTGAAACAATGGTACAGAGTATACTCATATATCTCTCACCAAATTTGCCATCTGCAAAGACCTTACCCTGGACTTCCCTTTTGCCAAGCCATTTGAAAATAGGCTACAGATGTCATAACATTTCACCTACAGACACCTCAGCATGCATATTTCAAGAATGAGTGACTTCCCTGGCTTAGCCTCAGCACCTTTATGGTACCCAAGAAAGTCAGCATTAATTCAATAACATCCCCAATACACAGCCCATACAGATTACCCCAGTCATCTAAAAAAAAGTCCTTTATGACTATATTTTATTTTGTATTTTTTTGTGTTTTAGTTTTTATTTTTATATGTTCAATCAGTATTCATATATTCACATTATTTCTCCTCAGTCTCTCTTGATCAAGTAAGAGTCTCTTTCACTTGCATTGTTTTCTTCTCATTGCATTATTTGAGAGTCCAGGTCAGTCGTTCTTCCATGTATCTCACAGTCTACATTTGTGTGTCTCATTCTGGGTCAACTTGAGGCAAACATCTCAGGCAAGAACACCCTGTAGTTGGTGGGGTAGGTCTCACGGCATCACGTCACGTACACATGATGCTATTTGGTTAAGACTAAAACCACGAGATGATATCATATCCATGGTAAAGGTAATTTTCCACTTTGCAAAACTAAAATTGATATTGTGGTTCCCAATATAGTGGTTCTACAGTTATAGATGCCATTTTTCTGCAAAGGAGCTTCCCTTCCCTTCCCTCCTCTGTTCTTTTCTAATTTCTCTTCTCCTTCTCTGTCCATTTCCTTCTCTTATTGCTATGTACACACGGTTTCTTTTCTTCCTTTTCTTTAAAATTTGAATGTGTTATGTTCCCTTAGTATCATCATTCTTTTTTGATGTGCAAGTTGTTCCAGTTTTGTTAGTGGGATCTCCTTTGACACTGGCTTCTGTGTTCTTTTGTATTGTCCCCATTAGGCTTTCAGCATCTCCTTATTTTCTGGCACAACAAGGTGTTCCAGGCTCACCTTGTACTCTTTCTGCCCCAGACTGGAATCAGCCATTTCTCCAAGAAGCTCTGGTTCTTATTATTGGAAAATGCTAATTAGGAACAAAAATCTAAGTTCTGGAGTGTTTGTTGTTGTTGTTGTTGTTGTTTGGGTTTTTTGTTGTTGTTGTTGTTGTTTTGCCTCTGGTATGTCATCGCTTGTTGGCCCTTTCAGGGGATTTAATTAGGAAAAAAAATGTGTGTGTGTGCACATGCTTGCCCACGAGAACGCATGAGTGCATTTGTAGTGGTGGTTCACATTGACATACAACCCTACAGGATTCAGGCTCATCTCCCTCTCTATGATATTTGTATTTCTCTACTCCTGCAGTGAATTATCTTGCTCCTCCAAAAATATCCATATTTAATCATCTCTTCAATCCCAGAAAGTGCCCAAATAGTTTCTCATTTGGTCCACCCAGATTATCATGAAGAAACCATCTAAATAAAGTTTGAGATTGTTTTTGAGTTTTTAGTCTCATGCTATATTTTACATTGGTTTTAAAATAAAAATACTGTGTTCAAAATTGTTTGAATTAATTTTTCCCTGTGTGAATATTTTATCAGTTTTGCATGGAATCAGAATTATTTATTTCTATTTTTATTCACTTTCAGAGTTTGTTTTTTCCTCTTGTGTTTGTTCTATTTTTGAATAATTAAGCCATTTCCATTTTTCAAAAGTTAATAAAATAAAAAACCCAGAGAACTCTTTTTTCAATCTTATTTTGATCAAAAAGTCTCCTTTGTACAAAGAAATGAAGTAAAAAAAAAAAAATGTTGACTGTCCAATGAGGCTGAAATGTTTTTACAAGTTTTTCCAAAAAGATAACAAATCCAGGATGAGATCACGGTATGTGGGGTGATTTCAGATCAGGGAAAAAGGGGCCACTTCAGTAATGTTGCAAATCGAAGCTAAAGCACGGAGAAGGAAAATAACAATTGGTTTATTTTGGGGAACTTTGGAATGTGTCAGCTCAGGCCTGGGCCACTAATAAGTTCCATTCTGGTGTTTCTGGACAGGTTTATCTATTTGTGTTAAGAAGCTCCAAGTTTGAAAGTAGGCTACTCAGCTCTGCTAAATCTCATTGAGTGATATTCAGTCTGGCTCCTTCTATTTCTGCATTTCAGCTCTTTGTGTCATTTTTGCTCTTTCGGTCACAGCTACCCCAACTTGGGCACCGACCTTTGCACACAGGCTTTACTTCTGACTTCTATATTTTTACAGAATAAATATTGGCTGGCATGTCCCTCCTCTGGCTTATTTTTCAACTGGAAGCTACCATTTCTAAATACCAGTCTTTATTTAAACAGTAGGTATTTTATCTCCTTCCTACCCCTCAACACTATTTATCCATTAGCTCCTAAATGTCAGGTGAGCTTATATTATTTCACCAAACACATACATACCTGCAATGATTCCGATCTTTGTGTTTGCTTTATCTGTTCTTAAACTGTGAGCTCCTTGAGGGCAGGTCTCAAGGGCACAGCCTAATGCCTAATACATGGGAGTGTCCCAGAAGTACTTGTTAGAAGACCAAGTGAGAATTACCAAAGAGGAACGATCATGCTCTCTTCCTTTATAGACTGAATGTGGAGAAAAAATATGCACACAAACTACAACTTCTAAAAGCTACTAGCTTCTACTGTCCTTTGATCATTTTGACCTATTTTTCTCTAGTGTTATGATAATTTTCCCTAGTCTCTAGGGTAACATTGGTACATCTTGTTTGTTTGAGCTTCATGAAAATGCAATTAATGTGGGAAACTTGGTTTTTTGATTTGAAAACTAATTGCTTTGTGTTGTAAAGATATTAGTTTAAAGTAGATATACCTGGCTCCAGTTGTGAAGATTAAAAACAAAGCAAAACAAAATTGAGTAACCAATTCAGATCTTAGCAGGGACATTTGGGGAATGAAATTAGAGTATACGTTATGGTGATCTCAAGGGAAAAGAAATTATTTAGATGTGCCAGAATAAAAAGGGATTCTTGAGTCATCCACAGATGAATTAGTCATCAACTAAAAATATAGAATATGCAGGGAAAATTATTGCAGAAGAGGAAAAATAGAGCAATCGTGTATTTAAACTATAGCGCAATCAAGAACTTTTGGGGCACGTATCAGTAGGGCAGCAAACCCAGTACCAATTCACAGCTACAGGGATAAAAGGGAATATGGACTAGAATCCATCCTGGAGCATGTTAATGAAAATGGTCTGTTTTCAAGAAGTAACACTAATGTATCTTAGGAAATCAAAAACAAATTTAAATTTTATCTGATGCCAAAACATGCAGATGTAAAAGTATAACAAAAGTTTAATGTTGCCTTCAAATGGTTAACCTGCCTTTCCTGAAACACTGTTGTGCTGCAGATGGGATAAGAAGATAGTAAATCAAGACAGAATGTTTCAGACAGAGGTACTCGAGAGTCAGAAAAACGGAATTCTGTTGTACCACTTACTGAATGTGTAACTTTAGACACATTACATGACTTCTCCCAGGCATAGTTGATTCTCCTAAAAAGAAGAAATAGTAATAACTACCTCAGGGGCACTGGGGTGGCTCAGTTGGTGAAGCCTCAGACTATCTTGGCTCAGGTCATGATCTCAGGAATGTGAGCTTGAGCCCCACGTGGGGCACTGCATGGAGCATGGAGCCTGCTTAAGACTCTCTCTCTCCCTTTGCCCCTCCCCCCCACCCACACACGTACATGTGCGTTCTCTCTCTCTTAAAGAATAAAATAACAATAATATTAATACTAGTAATTACTTGAAAAGATTTTTGTATGGATTAAATTAGAAAATATGTGAAAAGCATTAGCACAAGAATTGAAATATAATACATGCTCAGTAATGATCCTTTTTTTTTTTCTTGTTGAAGATCGGTTTTTTTCTCTTAATTATTTATTTATTTTTATTTGAAATATTTTATTTATTTATTTGACAGAGAGAGAAATTACAAGTAGGCAGGCAGAGAGAGAGGGGGAAGCAGGTTCCCTGCTGAGCTGAGAGCCTGATGAGGGGCTCAATCCCAGGCTGGATCCCAGGATGTTGAGATCGTGACCTGAGCTGAAGACAGAAGCTTAACCCAATGAGCCACCCGGGCTCCCCTCTCTTAATTTTTTAAATAATGGATGTTTACCTCTTCAGAGGTCAAAAATATAAACATTTCTTCATCCTTTAAAAAACAATATATTTTTTTAAAAAACAAATGGTTGTATTCCACATTCCGCATCTTCCTAACATGAGTAAAAAGTATGGAAAGTAATATCTTATCTATAAAGCTTATCATTATGATCATTTGCAATTGTTTTGATACAGCCCTGTTTTCTGAAGTTTTTGAGTCATGACAACTGTTTGGCCTTTTGTAAATGACACTGATTATGTCAGTCTTATTCATTACTTGTCATTTTTGTTTGCACCTTTGTTGCCTTTGCTCAGAGATATAAGTGTGACTTGGCCACAACCATCTCTTCTCATTTTCTGCTTCTATTCTGAAGTATGCTTGGGTTGAGTTTGCTTTAAAACCTGTCTGTAAAATAAGAGACATAGACGGTATGTGAGTTACTGAAAGGCTCTCTTGAAGGAGATGTGCAGAGTGCAGGAATTTTGTGGCACAGATTTTGTTCAGAAACCTTTTTTTCCCCTTCTAGTTACTGAGAGTATAATTTGTTTAATTTAGAGTTTGAGACATATGAATGCTGGATAAAAGAAACATTACTATAATTGTTTTCAGTTGATTCATTTATTATACTATTGCTGATAAATGGTGATACACAAATTCATATCAGAAAGATACGTTGTCATTGGATAGAAAATGAGAAATCTGTCAATTAGATTTCAGTCATTATAAATGAGGAAATGAGAGAATTGTTAAGAAGAGCTTATGTAAATATTGCTTTATCAGGTCCTCAAATTACTTTCATGTTTTCCTTGTTCTACTCAGAGAACATTATTAATAATGTCATTTACTATTTGATTTTAAGCACCTTCAAGGCAAGCAGGTCTGATAGGTAGGATGTTTCATATGAGAAATCAGGAGAACATCCCCACACATTAAGATCGAGGCCACTTGGCTCCTTAGTGCTCCAACTGGGCTCAAACTTACATTCTTTCTGAGAAGACCCAAAGAAACATTCTTTTCTTTAGATGACTTTGAGAATTTTGTTGTCACTCTCACCAATATCATTTGTTCTTTTCTATAATAAAATGTAACTTATATAACATGGCCAAGATTGAAACTGCTCCTTCTTAAGTAATCTTGCTTCTAAGTTCTCCAGCTCCTACTCTCTATACCTCAAATCTTAGAGCAGTCAAGTATACCATTAGTGTTCAAAGCGATTAATAGTTAATAAATTGTGCCCAGGCTACATTCTTCTCTCAAGGATAGGTTTACATTTTAATAGTCCAGTTGGTTCATATAAAACTAATTGAGTGAAGGCACTGACCCTTTTGGTGTCTTACAGCTTGCTAATTTTCTATGAACAAATGGGTGAATATTTCTGTTACTATTCATAATGATTTAAAATTAACAGGTTAAAAATATTATGGGGGGATCTTTAATTCTGGCTTTAATAGCCTTAAAAGCTGATATTTACATATCCATAGTTACATCCTTTGTATTAAAGTGTTTGTCCTTACCACAAATTTTATCTAGTTATGTCAGCTTTCCTTAGTTGTATGTTAAATGCCATTTTATTTCATATTGTTTTTCACGTCTTCACGACTTCTCTTTCTTTCTTCGACATGGTAGTAAACAGAAGAAAAGTGTGAGAAATGATAATGAGAAAGAGCTGCGTGACTCAGATGTGTCTTACTGCTATTGGCTTAAGAGTCTAGCTTCTCTTTCCCTCAACAAGTGCTTTTATATATTAAGATTTGACTTATGTTTAAAACAGTGATCTTCTGACTAATAATGCTATTCACTATATATTGACTTCTTGCCAATTCTAGGCACTTGGTTAACAAATTTACATATGTCATTTTAATCTGTGCAATCACCTTGCAAGGAATGTATTGTTCAGATGAGGAACTCAAATCTTCAGTAATTTAAATAACTTACTTAAGTCATTGAGCTAGTAGGTGGCTAAAGTGAGATTTGAACACCGGTCTTTCTGAGACTCTGTTTCCATAACTGCCTATAGTCTTGATATTTGTATCCACTGTATTCAGAAGTTCCTATTGACTTCTGATAATCAGAAAAAGGAAATGTGGGATTACTTGGTAAAAGATGTTGAAAAAAAACATTAAAATAGATATAATCTGTATGTCATCTGAATATTGCCCAAAGACATCAGAATTAGTTGTGACTTACTTAGTTTTACTTTTAATTATTCCTATGACAAGCATATACTATATGAGTCAGCTCTTTCCAAAAATAGTAGAATGTATATTTTATAAAGACTTTTTATAAAGAGTATAATTAACAGAAGACAACATGAAAACATACAATGTATGTTTTATATATAAAGATTATTCATCCATGGGGCGCCTGGGTGGCTCAGTGGGTTAAAGCCTCTGCCTTCGGCTCAGGTCATGATCCCAGGGTCCTGGGATCGAGCCCCACATTGGGCTCTCTGCTCAGCGGGGAGCCTGCTTCTCCCTCTCTCTCTGCCTGCCTCTCTGCCTGCTTGTGATCTCTGTCTGTCAAATAAATAAATAAAATCTTTAAAAAAAAAAAGATTATTCATCCTGTAAAATTTCTATTTTCTTGGGTTTCTTTGACAAGAGTGTCTCCTTCCGTTAATCCTGTGAAGGGATGAAGCTCAAAATGAGACCTCGGAGCCCTTTGCTTTTATGACGGCATCTGGTAATGGGAGATCTTAATGTCCAGACCACACTGAGAGCTTGCAGGAATCCCTCCTTATTTATTTGGAAGCATGGTTGCTCGTAATAAATACAGAGCCAGTTCAGAGCTTAGGCAAACAAGATTGGTAGCTCCTGCTTTCCATCTTTTGAACCATGTAACTTTCCCAGCTTCCCAGTCTTGTTTCCTTGTTTGTAAACTGGGAAATCGTTACTTCCAGGTAACAAGGATTGGATGAGTGGTAATTAAAAAAAAAATACAAATTATTTCTTGCCATCACTTGTGTCATCTTCTCTCTTCACTGTTCCAATTCACCCTTGTCATCTTGTTCACTTACTTTATTTTTGGCACATTCTAACCTGAAAATTGAGAGCCAAAACACAACACAGTTCCTTTGGAGGAGAATATGGGGTTGTAGAAAAATAAAATCCGATTCTGAATCTTAGTTCTGTCATTTCCTCGGTTGGGACATTGACAAAGTCAGCTGATGTTTCTGTGCTCCTATTTTCTCATTTGTCATATGGGGATATTAATAGCTAAAGACTTAGTGTTGATGTGAGAATTAAATGCAACTGCTAGTTACAACAAAAGCTAGTGTAGTACCTGGCACATAGTAGGCCCACAACAAGCATCTGATGGATGTTAATTTGCCCCATCCCTTTCCTCCCCCAGAGCTTTCACTCAGAATTTAGCAAACACTCTTGCACATCGAGAGCCTCTTTCTGTAGCCTAGCGTGTTTCAGATTTAACTTTCAACTCCTTCTAAAGGAAAAGCATGCACATCATTTTTATCTTAATGTTTAAAATAAAATAGCACTACGTTATGAATTAAATAATAATGTTTGTAATGCCTACTCAGTTTTAAGTAGAGCAGATTTTCAAATAAAATTTAAATGAAATTAACATCCAATAAAACTTTAACAAAATTATGAATTTAATATGATTGATGACAATATTTTTCTGAAATTAAATTATGGTGCACAACATGAGTATAATACTGAATATGATTTTGCATTTAGCCTTATTCTACTTTATTGTTCTATGTGATAACTTGAGTCTCCAGTCACTTTTCTTTACATCAGTTATTCAAACTCTCCATTTTTACTTTGGGTTCTGGTATTATTTAACCTTCTCTTGGTGCAAATGATCCTCTACATTCCATATGCCACTGTTTTGTTTCTCAAAAACACATAGCAAATAAATCAGATATGGCTTTGGGCACCAAAATGTGCAACAGTATTGGGCTATTAGACTCTCGTTCAGAAGAGAAGAGCTATTAGCTTTTGTGGGTTATTCTTGAAATCAACTGTGACAAAGTTTAACAAATTTGTAGACTTCATTATGAACCCTGTTGTCAAAGAAAAGCAGATCCCTCTTTGAAAATCTGTCCTTATTCAACAATCAAAACAAAAAGATGCAAGAACAAAAAATGAACCTCTCCTAACTGTTTTGATGACATTATTAGGAAGGAAAAATCTAGAGAAGCAGCGAGTTTGCGGCTGTGTGAAATGAGTTTCTGTTTGTTTTCTTTTGGTAGTTTTTAGTCTTGCTTAGCAAGCCTGACTTTATTGATGTTAAGTCCCTTTTTAAAAGAAGAAAAAAATATCGGAAAGATAAAACCAATCTTAAGACCATAGCACTGGAAGTCCTTGCCTTTTTTGCTAGTATCTGAGGGTACATTTTTATTTCAGTAGGTCCAGATGAGGTTCACTTTTATACTCCCTTGAATGCCTGGCATATGTAATGAATGTTCCAAGCCATTTACTGAAGGAAGAAGTGATTTTAATCTCTGAAGAGTGTTTTAAAAGGGGCTTTATTCTTATCTCCCTGGAGCAGTTTAGGCAGCCAACATGTAAGGAAATGAATGAATTAAATAATACTTTTTAATGTGATTTCTGGCTCTTCCTGATTTGGGTCTAATGCAAGGGTATGTAATGGAGAGAATTAGGAAAAGTGTCAAATTTGACCTAGACAATTGTGTGCTGGTACACTGATTTAAGACCCAAACTAAGACGATCCTACAAGTAAGACTGAATGGAACATAGGACATGGAATGATAAATGAGAACATTAATGAAAGTATTTAAATTTTTAGAAGTGAGGGAAAATATCCAAAGAGCAGCGTGTCCATGGATTTTGAGAGATGAGAAAATATGAACAGTTGAAAAGCTATTAACATGCAGTTTTTCTCTAATACATCCATTTGAAATTTAGCAATGAACAGTGAGACGGGAGAGCCACGGCCAAGGTAGAAGAAACATTTCACAAATAGAACACCAGATCATGTACTTACACTTTGACATTTATTGCTGTTATTTTATTTATTTATTTTTCTTGAGCCTCATATTTAGTTAGATGCTCTTTGAGGGGGGAAAATGACACATTTCTTTTCCACTGGCAAGTCAAAGCATGTGCTTCACAAAAGGAATTGCGCAAACATTTGTACTTCACAGCCAAAGTATTTTCTGAAAACTTTCCAAGTTTTCTAGTTTATTAAAAGATACGAAGTAGTGTAAAGTTTAAATGTTAATTACTTATGAGTGACCTTTCTGAATTACCCATTTAGAAGGCTTGTCTCTGAGATAATTTAAAAGAATCTCAAAAGAGTATGTTTATCCAAATAAAATTGATTTGTAAAAAGGTCATCTACATGATTTAGAGACATATGGGTCAAGGCAAATAGATAAGTAATTGCAAATTAAATGTTAACAGTTTAGGTGGTCCTTAATGAAAGCCTACCTGGCATTTTGGCAAGATCAGGTTTTAAAGACTTTTTATCTAACAAATCAACAGGGCAATGAAACTTCCATGTAATATTGTTTTGTCTAGCGTGGATTTCAATTTGAAGTGGGCCAGAGCGATTTAAAAGTATTGGGAATCTCAGAAAATATCTAGAGACTAGCAAGTATATATAAAACAAAGACTGATTTTCTTTAAATTTACATATAGTTAACAATACAAGGTTATGTTAGTTTTAGGTGTACAACATAGTGATTTGACAATTCTGTACATTACACTATGCTTACCACGATAAGTGTAGTCACCATCTGTCACCATATAGTATTATTATAATATTACTGACTATTCTCTCTGCTGTGTTTTCATCCCTGTGACTTAAATTTGTTTTATAACTGGAATTTTATACCTCTTAATCCCTTTCACCTGTTTTGCCCCATCCCTACAACCAACCACCCCTCTGACAATTACCAGTTTGTTCTCTGTACTCAAGAGTCTGTTTCTGTTTTTTTGTTGTTTGTTTTGTTAGATTCCACATATAAGTGAAATTACATGGTCTTTTTCCTTCTCTTAGTTCACCTGACATTATACCCTCTAGATCCATCCATGTTGTTACAAAGGGCAAGATCTTGTTCTTTTTTTTTTTTTTTAAGATTTTTATTTATTTATTAGAGAGAGAGGAAACAGAGTGAGAGTGAGAGGAAGAAGCAGACTCCCTACTGAACAGGGAGTCTGACTTGGGGCTTGATTCCAGGACCCTAAGATTATGACCTGAGGCAAAGTCAGGCACTTAACCAACTGGGCCACCCAGGTGCCCCAGTCTTATTTTTATGGCTAAGTAATATTCCACATCTTCTTTATCCATTCATGTATCAGTGGACACTTGGGTTGCTTCCATATTTTAGCTATATTGTAAATAACACTACAGTAAACATAGGAGTGCATATATCTTTTCAAATTAGTTTTTATTTTCTTTGAGTAAATCCCTAGTAGTGGAATTACTGGATCATATGGTATTTCTATTTTTAATCTCTTGTGGAATCTCCATACTGTTTTCCATGGTGGTTATACCAATTTACATTCCCACAAACAGTGCACAAGAGTCCCTTTTTCTCCACACTCTCATCAACACTTGCTATCTCTTGTCCTTTTGATAGTAGCCATTTTGACAGATGTGAGGTCGTATCTCACTATGGTTTTGATTTATATATCCCTGATGATTAGTGATGTTGAGCATCTTTTCATGTGGCTATTGGCCATCTATATGTGTTCTTTGGAAAAATATCTATTCAGGTCCTCTGTCCATTTTTAAATTGATTTATTTGTTGTTTTTTTTTTTTTTTTAGTGTTGAGTCATGTAAATTCTTTATATATTTTAGATAACCAACCCCTTATCAGATAAATGATTTTCAAGTATCTTCTCCCATTTGGTAGGTTGCATTTTGTTTTGTTATGTTATGTTTTGTTATGGTTTTGTTTTGTTTTGTTATGGTTTTTTTTGGTTTTGTTATGGTTTCCCTCATTGTGCTAAAACTCTTTATTTTGGTGTCGTCCCAATAGTTTATTTTTGTGTATGGTGTAGGAAAGCGGTCCAGGGTCATTCTTTTACATATAGTTATTCAGTCATCCAGGCTCCAGTTATTGAAGAGACTGTCTTTTCCGCAAGGTATATTCTTGTCTCCTTTTTCATAGATTAACTGACTATATAAGTGTGGATTTATTTCTGGATTCTCTATCTTCTTCCACTGATCTATGTGTCTAGTTTTGGTCTAGTACCATACTGTTTGGATTACTAGAGCTTTGTAGTGTATCTTGCAATCTAGAATTGTGATAATTCCAGCTTTGCTCTTGTTTCTCAAGATTGCTTTGGCTAAGAAAGAGTGATTTTTAAATTGCTGTAATACCTGGACTAAATATAACAACACTTAACATGTTTGTTACATATATAACTATTTCTTTATGATTATCTTGTATACACAGAGTTTATAAAACCTGCTTCATATTATTTATATTCTATTACATTTTCATTACGATAGACAAGAACAATAATAATAACTAAGCAGGATCAAGTGCTTGCTATTTGCAGTGAACTGTGCTGAGCATCACTTACACAGATCTTGAACATTTTCATGTCACTAACTAAATGTATATATGGACATTGCAATTTTTAGTATCTGCATAGTATGTCAGTATAGTATACTATGACTGTGCCTTAATATCACTAGGCATTTCTTTTATTTCCAAATATTCTGTGCTTTGTATGTAAACATAAGGCAATTTTTTTCATAATCAAATCTTTCCTACATCTTACATTATTACTTTGGGGTAATTGTTACAAGCATAATTCCTGAATCAGAACATTTACCTATCCCTTTGAAACATCATTATTTTACTGTTATATCAGAAAGGTAGAAAAAACAGTGAGGTTTTTATGTGGGTGGGTGAATTAGCACCCAGTAATCTCATGCCAGTTTGTATCCCCATTAATAGTTCATGAGACTTCTTTCCCTGCATTCTTGCTGACACGGTCATTATCATGTGTTCCAATCTTTGATAAGGCTGGTCAACCTTGAACATGATCCAGATGGATTTATTTGTGGAGTCACTGAATTACTACTCTCTCTTCTTTATAGGTGGGTTCATACATTAAGATATCTTAATAAATGGACCAAGTAGTGTCCCTTCACAACATAAATAAGGTTATATATCGGGAGACAGAAGAGAAGATTTAATGCTGTCATTTTAGTCCAAATGTGAACCATGAATAAAGGGCTCAAAAATATTTCAGCATACTTTCTATCTGTACAAATAGCAAATGACAGTGAAACTAAGATATAAGGGCATTTATTCCCCAAATGGGGTATGATATCATACACAATAAAATGTCCAGGTTATAACATAGAGCCAGTGTAGGAGATAAACAACAATAGTAACTGCATTTTATCTTTCAGAGCACAAACTAGGGCTAAGAATTTACAAATTTCTGTCCTTGACCATGCTATTTCCTCAACCTGGTTTCCAGGTCTGCCTAGGTTTCTTTACCTGTTCACACTCTACTTATCACAGGGACCTAAATCAAATGCCACTGTCTACGTTGGAGCTTTCTTGATCTTCCTACTTAGCATTGGTTTATTTTTCTTTTTGGTTTCCCAATATTGTTTCTCTCTCTGTTAAGTTATAATTTTATGTGTTTAATTGTTAATAAGGCTATTTCTTCCATCTTGATGTATATTCCCTGAGTGGGATATATCTTATCCTCCTTTGAAGAATAACCAGAACTCAACATCACAGTGCCTAGCAAAATGTAAACTTAATAATATTTGCTGGAGCACCTGGGTGGCTCAGTTGGTTGAGCATCTGATTCTTGGTTTCAACTCAGAGGCTCAGGTCATGATCTCATGGGTCATGGGATCAAGCCTTGCATCTGGCTCTGTTCAAATATTCTCTCCCTCTGCCCCTCCCCTGACTTGCACATGTGTGCACTTTCTCTCTCTCTCTCTCAAATAAATAAATCTTTAAAAAATATTTGTTGAATGAATAAGGAATAGTGTTTATTTGTAATGATTATTCTTATAGCCCATAATATTCTAATGTCTTTGGAGAATTTAAAAAAAAATGTTTCCAGGAAAGTTTCCAATTGTTTTTGGAAGTAGTCACACATCAGTAGTACATATAATAACATTTTTCTCCCATTCTGTCATTAGAATAATGTCCTTCATTTTTATATACTAGGTTTAACTTTCTGTATCTAGAAATAATAAAATCAGAAAACACACATCCTCACCTTTATTTTTAAAAAAAAAACCTACCACACATTCACTTCATCAATAATTAAAAATGGTCCTTATGGCTACTTCCTTTTGTTCTTTACCTTCCAAGAGTTAAGAATATGATATGAAATCATATTGGAGGGCCAAATAATCCAAGCTGTGTCTCTTTTCCCTTGATTAGTGTGCCAGATTATTATTTAATCCACCATTTTCCTTTGCCTGAGGTAACACAGCCATTCTTTGGCATGTCTTATTTTGGGGAGGCTTGAGACACATACACAGCAGTAAAGTTGGGAGAGATGACAGTCTCTTCTCTTTGTTTAACAACTTTATTCAAATATTTATATTTTAATTTATTTTTTGAACTATCCAATAATCTTATTTTAAGAGAAACTAGGGTAATAAAATAAACTGAGTTTGGTGGATTAAATAATTTATCATTTGTAATGTATTTTAAAAAAAGAATCTGTAAGGTCTCATTTATAAATGTAGGTTAACTTTATCAGTTTATAAAATACTTATAGATAAATAGGCAACATGCTTAAAATCACAAAAAAGATTAATAAACCCAAATTCTGTCATACTCTTTATTAGTTTTAAGTAGACCATTGTCCTTAACAAAAACTTTTTGTGATAAGTTAAAACAACCTCAGATTTTTTATCTTGTTTTTGCATGTACATAGGAAAATCTGAGTCTGAATGAGGACTTTCTTAATTAAATTTGTAAAATGTCAGTATTTAGTTTATGTTTAACAATAGTTAAAGATTAGTGGTAAAGGAAATTATACATGATGCTTTTTTTAAGTATTGCTCTACAAAGCAATATTATTGCTTTTTACTATTGGATTGTTAATATGAGTAATTAGTTGTTACTAATCCTTTTATTATTAGATTTATTAATATGAGTAGTTACAATTTTATTTTAAAAGGTAATTTAAAATAGTATAAATGATTGATGAATATATAAATAAAATATGATATATATATATCACATATTTATGGCAGAATCATATTCCATTATATATATAATGGAATTATATATATAATCCATTATATATATATTTATATATATTCCATTATATATATGTGTGTGTGTGTGTATATAATGGAATATATATATATAAATATATATATAATGGAATATGATTATATATATATGGAATATGATTCTGCCATAAAAAGAAATGAACTCTTCCCTTTCACAACAACATGGCTGGACCTAGAGAGTATAATGCTAAGCAAATAAGCAAATAAAATAAATCAGAGAAGACTTTATTTTATGGTATTTACCATATGATGTCACTCATATTTAGAATTAGGAAATAAAACAAACAAGCAAAGGGAAGAAAAAGAGAGAGGCAAACCAAAACCAGACTCTTGTTCTTGTAGAGAACAAACTAGTGATTACTAGAGGTTGGCAGGGGGATGAATGAAATAGATGATGGGGATTAAAGAAGGCACTTGTGCTGAGCACTGGGTGTTGTATGAAATGTTGAATCACTATACTGTACACCTGAAACTAAGGTTACACTATATAGTAACCAACTGGAATTTAAATTAAAAAAAAATTTTAAAGAGGAAAATGAAATTCTATTAAAACAACAACAACAACACAACAGTGTAAGAGTTTACTTGGATCGTAGTTGGGTGCATATGTCCTTGAAAGTGCAGACTGAACCAATAACCCAGAACCAAGAACCTCTCAGACGTGGGATATAGAGTCTAATTTTTTTGTATGTCCTGTAGTATAACATGGTTATTATTATCCTTATTTCACATGATGAAACTGAAGTTGGAAATGTTTATTTACTTGGTTATTTATTTGGCTAGGGAAAGAGCTAGGATATGAATTTAAGTGTGTCTGACACTAAATCTTATATTCAGCAACCAAAGTACCTAAGAAATAAACACTTAGATATATATAACATAGGTACATGCCTCTAGATAACATTGAGGGAAAGAATTTTTCTATCCGCAGCTCTTAATACCATTTTACTGCAAAGGCATCTGCTAACAAATGGTCTAAATGTTAAAATTATCTTGATGTATGTAAACAGGACTTCAGAATTAAAACATAAAATTATAGGTCCATATTTGGGATATTTAATTAAAAGTTTGATCTTTATGTTTACTGAATTGCACATATCATGGGGGTCATCTGGACTAGCCCTTCCAGTATGTTTTGGCAGAGCCCACACTTAATTGTCATTTTTTTTTCAGTATTGGTTGATTCAGAAAATAGAGTACCCAAAAACTAGCATTAATTGAGGATGCTTTTGCTTATTTTTTATTTTTTTATTAACGTATTGTATATTATTTGTTTCAGGGGTATAGGTCTGTGATTCACCAGACTTAGCCAGTTCACAGCACTCACCATAACACATACCCTTCCTAATGTCCATCACCCAGTTAGCCCATCCCTCCCACTCCCCTCCCCTCCAGCAACCCTCAGTTTGTTTCCTGAGACCGTGAGTCTCTTACGGTTTTTCTCCCTCTCTGGTTTCATCTTGTTTCATTTTTCCCTCCTTTCCCCTATGATCCTCTGTCTTGTTTCTCGAATTCCTCATATCAGTGAGATCATATGAAAATTGTTTTTCTCTAATTGGCTTATTTGGCTTAGCATAATACCCTCTAGTTCCATCCATGTCATTGCAAATGGCAAGATTTTGGTTTTTTGATGGTTGAATAATATTCCAGTGTGTGTGTGTGTGTGTGTGTGTGTGTGTGTGTGTGTGTGTGTAAAATACCACATCTTCTTTATCCATTCATCTGCTAATGGACATCTAGGCTTTTTCCACAGGTTAGTTATTGTGAACATTGCTACTATAAACACTGGGGTGCAGGTACCCCCTTCGTATCACTGCATTTGTATCTTTAGGGTAAATACCCAGTAGTGCAGTTGCTGGATTGTGCAGTAGGTCTATTTTCGACTTTTTGAGGAACCCTCATACTGTTTTCTAGAGTGGCTGTCACCAGCTTGCATTCCCACCAACAGTGTAGGAGTGTAGGAAGGTTCCCCTTTCTCTGCATCATTTCCAACACCTGTCTGAGGGATGCTTTTAAATACTTTTCTGTTTTATTAATCACAGGAAAGCCACCATTCTCTAGAAACACATATATGAGGCACATCGATATATAGATGGAGCTTGGTGCATTTATGGGTTCATAGACTCCTCACATCTACTCTTTTTGATGCTACATGCAGTTGATTGCACTGCACAGTGGGGAATCATTGGGATGGCTTATTATTCCCATTTCAGAGATGAAGTAACAATGGTCCAGAGAGAAGGTGATTTATTCACCATTATATAACTCATGAGCACCCTACTATATTCAGAAACCAGACTTGCTAAATTTTAGTCTGATACACTTTCCCCACATTAAAATTTCTCATCATTTTTACTCATGGTCCCTTTGAGAATCTGATGGACTGTTAGCCTGGCAAAATGTCCATGTGTGCATCCATATGAGATGCTGCACATAATCCCAAGAGAGCTCACAGTCCCATCAGAAGCTACTTACAAGCCCCAGGTAGTAACACTTGTCAGGGCTACCATCTTTATTTCTATGTTAAAAACCAACTAGTCTGGAAGCTGGAGTGAGTGTGGTAGGCCAGAATCTGGGTCTGAAATCCCAACGTTTGAGGGAATTTTTAGATCATATTTTTATGTGCATTTTCCCCGGATTTTAGCAGGAAGCACTGGATATAATGTGAATTTATTAGAGATTTCATCTAAGCTATGAGTAATGTCTCTGGAGAACGTTTTTAAGAAATCTAAATCTCATTGTTATTACATTAAACTTAATTGAACAAACATACAAATAAAACAAACAAAACTAGAGAAAACAGAGTGAAAATCCTTCCTGCATATATTGGTGGTTTAACTTTGTGGGATTTTCAATAGTAATGCCAGCCTTCAGCTAGAGGAAAGATAGAGGAGTTAATAATGTGGCTCATAAATATTGAGGAGCGTGATCTCCCCCCAGAGAGAGTGCCTACCGATTCCTGTGGATTCTCGTTGCCAAGAGACAAAGTTCGGCCCATTTAAATTAAGTTCAGTGGTCTGACAAATGCCAAATTTATGACAAAATGCTAAGTCTTTTGTGGTTGAAAAATTTCTATTGAAAACATTAAGGCCTTTTAAAATGTAATATTCTTTCTAAATAATGACAAATATGTTCAGCTTTCAAATCAAGTTTTTTTTCTTTCTTCTCTTTTTGGGGGGTTAGCATGCACATTGCACACTCTAAATAATGATGCCTTCTCACAGTCAAAACAATCTAACACTGAGGTCTTATTTCTAGAATATGTTCTTTCTGCCAAAAATTCTGAAGGCTTTAATTTTCAGTCTTGGGATATTTGGCTGTGTGCAAATAGCACTAACAGAACTGGGGGAGGGCCAATAGGAGGACGAAGCTTCCTGCATGTCTGTGGTCTGTGCTGACTTGCTTCCTTTTGGTACATCCTCAGTCCTGGTGCACTCAGCTCCATTCTTCCAAACCACGGAGAAAGAAAGAGGGCTTTCTTTATGCACGACATCATGAGGCTGACTATGAATGAGTATGGTATGCCTTAGAGTTTTAGCCTTCCGAAAAAGCCAAAAGAAAGGCTACAAGAAATGGAAAAGCAATGGAGTGTAGCATTTTAGTGTAAATGGCTTAAATAGGTGAATTGTTGAATTATGAGTATTTAACTGTTAATTAAATATTAAATAGTGGATGTATAATTGCTAAATTTTGATTAATTTGTGTATTTAAAATACAGGGGTTAGATTCACTTTTTCATTTGACAACTATTTGCTGAGTAGCTACCATGTGCAAAGAGCCATTCTGGGAATAGGATCAACAGTGAACAGAGACCATGGAGAAGCCCTTGTGGGACTTATAGTTTGGTGGCTTCTAGATTGAGGCCCTTTAAGGAGTGAATTGCTCTATGATTTATGCGTAAAACCACAACCATATGTTATTTTAGAAAAGCTTTACAGGGCAGCTTGAAGAACTGCTTGGAGCATAGCTGTTGATATTTCCGTTCTCCTCCTCCTCCTCTGCCTCCTCCTTCTTTATCTCCTCTTCAATTGCTTTTGCTCTCAACATTATTAGAAATTAAGAACTTTTTATTTTATCAAGTGGAAGTTGTGGTAGCCATACCTAGTGCTGTGTATAATTATTGATTATTCTATCTTCTGGAAAACATTGACATTCACTTTTTCATAAAAGTTGATTTTTATTTTATTTTATTTTATTTTAAAGATTTTTATTTATTTGACAGACAGAGATCCCAAGTATGCAGAGCAGCAGGACCTTGGGGTCCTGAGATCAAGCCCTCCAGTTGGGCTCCCTGCTCAGTGGAATCTGCTTCTCCTTCTCCCTCTAATCTCCCTCCCCACTGCTTGTGCTCTCTGTTTCTCTCTCGAAAGCATAAATGCAATCTTAAAAAAAAAGAAGAAGAAGAAGAAGAAGATACTTTAATGAAGGGACTACACAGTGTAGTCAACACTAGGGGACCACCAACCACTGGAAAACAGTATTACCCACTAGAACTGATGGAACAAGGAGAGAAATAGTATTAGCCCAGTGAGATGTAGAGTTGTGGAAGAGGGGCCAACCAGATGGAAGTGTCAGGGAAGGATGCAGCTTCTGTCAGAGGTGCAGCTCTGTGATGGGAAAGAGGGAGAAAGAAATACCCTGAACTCTCTCTTCTATAGCCTTCTACTCCTATTGCCTCCCATTAGCCCCTACTGGAAGAAGCCAAGCAAGATGGGATCACAGCTGGTACCATTTCAAGAGTCAACATTTTGGGCACCAAACAGTACAAAGAAGTCTGGAGATTTGGTCTGGAGTGGGTGGGGACATGGAGACACAAGGAATAATCAGCACAGGACACAATTATTTCTCTGATTTCCTCGCTGAGCAACCCATACCTAGGGCACGGGGCTTAATTCTGGGCACCACCTTCTAACCTGGTTATTGACAAATGACCTTAATGCAAGCCACTGTGAATGAGAGACCAGGGATTATTAAGCTTGGGAACATAGGAGTTAAGAAAACATACAGAACTGGCTACATAATTTTCAAGGCCCACTGTAAAATCAAGCTGTAGCATCATTGTTCTAAAATTATTAAGACTATCAGAATTATGACAGCAGAGGATTAAACTGAGCATGCTGCCTTGCTAAGTCACGCTCCCGGGTTCAGTACCCATGTGGACAAACCTGGCACTGTGTCAGGCTCCATCACATTTAAGGGACTGACATGTGCATGATGTAGTCAGTGGGTAAAGGTTAGTCTGTGTCTTAAGACAGTGAAATCCACATCCAGGGAAGGGCATTTTATCCAGTGTTCTTCATTTGCTTGTGTTTTTGTTTTTGTTTTTTTATTAATCTGTTTGATAATAATATCCTTCTTATAGCTGGAATTCTCTGGACTGAGTTTAGTTACAATCTGTCAGAGATGGTATGGAAAGGATTTCATGTTAGGCAAGATGTTGGACAAAATGACCAACGTGGATGTTTCTAACTCTAAAGATTATAAATCCAACGTATCCTTGGACAAGAATATCATCAAGAGCTTATATATTATCCTCAACTGTAGACTGATTAACCTGAGATATATATATATCTATATATAGAGAGATAGATACATATTATATAAGACATAGAGAGAGAGAGAGAGAGAAAGAGATGAAACAGCAATGAAGTGTGTTTCTATAGGCTTTTTCTTATGGAGAGGTCTTACAAGTCTTTTTCTTATACAGTTGTGATACCCAAATATTAGACATTTGCTTTCACAAGCACATTTGCTTTATTATTATTTTTAATATTATTTTTAATGTTTTATAACGCTTATATAACTATACTATGGCAAAATGTGACAGTGTACAGAAATACAGGACACATGCTTAGAGGGCACAGGCCAGCCTTTGACTGTAGAGTTAGTTTAGGGAACCAAGATGAGAATCAGAGCATCTTGATTTCCATCTTGAAGTTATTTTCATGAAATTGGAGGAAGTAAAGAAGTTCCTTAGTATGAGTCACACCGTTTATAAAAATAATAGACATGGATTTGTTTGATGATAGTAGATTGTCAATAATAATTATGGTTTTAATTACAGCAAAGTCAATTTATAATTTAATGTATCATCTTGATGCACAGAAAGAAAAAAAAGACTGTTGAAGGTAGAATTTTGACTTGTTCCCCACAATCTTGACTTTTGAGCACTCTGCTACTCTTCATTTTGGTCCCTTTATGAAGTCATATGGATATATGCTCCTCTGAACCTCACCAGTACTTACAGTATCATACAGCCCTTACTTATAGATTGCTCACTAGCACCCCCAACTGGAAGATGCTGTCATTTTCACTGGTTTATATTAAGGAAATAGGTGAAGTTCTTACTTGGGTAAAGAATTTATTGGTACTATATAATTCATATTTCTAGGTTCCCCTACTACCACTACCTCCAATAAGAGAGCTTTTTCTTCTCCCAAACAGAATTGTGCACAGACTCCAAAAGCATGAGACAAATAAAGGTAAAAGCACTGTGTTTGAAGGGAGGATAAGGGGCCCAGAGCCCTACCAATTTGCCAACCCCTCACATCTAATTTTAACTTCTGAGATAACATGATGTGTAAACCAACAATCTAGTTCAACCTCTTCAGTTTACAAATAAAAAAACACAGCTCAGAGAGATTTCATGTCTCTCTCAACATCACACATCTTATTAGAATTAGAGCCAGGTAGAAGAACAAGGCTGCAAACATCAGTGCTTTTTTGAGTACTGTATATGACCTGAGTTAAAGTCCTATTGGTACATGAATGAACTACTCACACTGCCAATACTACAGATAGAAACGTTTAAAGTATTCCAGCAGGGAGGAGGAGTTTTACCTCTGAATCCAAAATATCTAAATGCTTTCTAATTTGTTTGTTTTAATTTCACCTGGCTTATTTTATTATTACTTTTTTTTTCAGTAGGAAATGAGCAGGGAACACAGGATAGATAAATAGAGAAAGATACAGACACCCACACATGCTGTGCAATTATAGTGTTGTGTAGGCGAAAGGCTTGTTAAAAATGAATCTCTTTTCTTATGACTCCCCAGAGTCCAGCCAGTTATCCCTGTACCTGGAGCTGAGCTGTGTACACAATGGGAACCAGTCCTATTTTTTTTATTGTTATTAAACCCTATATGGCGGATTTTAATCTTTTTAATTTCTTTGGGAGCAGGTGAGTCACATGGAAAAATCAAGAACTGGCTAGGAAAAAAAATATGTTCTTATTTATAAAGAAACCGTTTTGTTCCAAATATGACATGAGGTGTTTACTATTAGTTTAGGGTATATGCTCATTTCAGTAAAAGATTTAATCCTTAAGAATTAGAAAGGCTTTGAAATTCTCTTTCCTTCCTGATTCTCCAGCTACCAAAAGGGGCAAAGATCAGAATTCCATTTTTTTTTAAATTTCAGGTTGCATGGAATTTTAGGACTTTTATTTCAAATAGAAATAAAATATATTCTGCATTTTATTTCTTTAAGTGTTGAGCCCACTTATGTGGTTATATATTTATGTGCATAGGTGTTTCAACTGTTGCATTCTTGCTTGAAATAGGTCTTAAATACCTCTGCTGGCTTGTCATGTTTTTGCTTATAGCTGCTTCAGATTTAAGTGGCATAGGTGAAAATATTTCTCCTTGTCTGTTTGACAATTTCAGACATATCTATGAGAAACTGCTTCAAAATTTTGTTTAATACATTCATGTCTTATAAGCTTAGGTAGAGGAAAAGCCAATCTCAACTACACTCACCCGAATGTAACATGGTACAGCTGCTGGAAAACAGGTTTGTGGTACCACATAAAGTTAACTGTAGAGCTACCACATTACCTTAAAATTCTACTTCTAGGTGCACACCCGGAAGTATCAAAAACATGGACTCAAAAATATACCCATACACCAGTATCTGTAAAAGCACTATTTTACAATAGCCAACACGTGTAAACAACGCAAGTGCACATTGAGAACAAAAGGCAGTATATCCTTACAATGTATTATTATTCAGCCATTTAAAAAGTTCCATTCCATGCGACAATGAGGGTGAACCTTGAAAACATTATTCTAAGAAAAATAAGCTAAACACAAAAAGTCAAACATTGTTTTATTCAACTTATATGAAAATATCTAGAATAGATATTTTGGCATTGACAGAAAGTAGGGACTGGGAAAGGAGGAATGGGAGGTTATTGGTTAATGGATAAAGAGTTTCCATTTGGGAGAAAAAGGCTTTGGAGATAGTGATGATGGTTGTATAACATTATGAATGTAATTAATGCCACTGAATTTTGTACTTAAAGTGGTTAAAATGGTAATTTTAAATATTTTATCACAACCAAAAAAAAAAAGAATAAAGTTTACCATCTCCTAGAGAAAAAATGAAGACAAGCAGCAGGAAAAATCTTATTTACCCCCAAAGTTATCATTATTGAAATAGCTGAGGCTTCCCACCATGGAGTCTGAGGACCTGATATCAGGTGAGAATGCATTTATTATTATTGTGCTCCTTATCCCTGAAAGGCACTGCTGTGCAGACTATGGATATACAAGTGAGACCTTGTGGTGCTTATATACACAGCGGGGAAGCCTGTGAGACATCAAGCAAGTAGATAAACAAAAAGAGAAAAATTCAGGTTGTAATAATTGCCATAAAGGAAAGAAGTCAAAGTTATGAACTAGTGTGTGTGCATGCATGAGTACATGTGTGCACTGATGGGGATGGGCAAAGGAGGACCCTCTTTCAAAGGAAACATAAGATTCAGAGTGAAGAGAAAAATCAAACACAAAATCAGAGGAAATAGGGAAAGCACGTCTGTCTAGCCATTCAGCTATATATTAGTGGTAGGTTAAAAAAAGAAGAAAAAGACAACAATGACGATGACAATGATGACCCTGTTTACCTCACACACCAGCCACACTGGAGGAGGAGGTAGATACACAAGAACAAGGTGGCAACTTTGCTAATCTGTTAAGTGTAAGTGTAAGTAAAACCCATCGGTTTTAGATTGTTATTAATGGTATTTGACCAGAGCAACCCAAGACTGCTAGAACCATGTCTTACAAATCATCTATTTCCCTTGAGGCTTCAGAGGCAATTATATACTCAATGAACAATGGCGAATGAGAAATCAAAGTTCCATGTTATTTTTAGTTGGAATAGTGCCTATAACTGCCAGTGAAACTCTCTGGGAAAGCTGGATTTAAGTATGTGAATTAGTCTCAAGGTTCCTAAGCAAAACTTTGTATCTCAATATCCAAATCTAAGTACTAGCTGGCTGCAGAGCTCAAAGTGATGAATATTCCTGAGCACTAAAGTACTAGTAAAAGGCAGCCAGGAAGGCAAGGTGGATGGGTTTCCTTGGGGAGTGGAGAGAAGAGAGAGCCACATGCATTTGGGTGACCTCACTCTTTTAATATGACCCATTATTCAGTGGGCATCCTGAAATCTGAACAGTTAGTTTAAAATCTACTCTTTGGTGGTATGTTAGATTAATCTGAGATATTGAAAAGGTTTGCAAAAGCAAATAATAGGGGAATAGTAATGCATAACCAGACTGGGGGGAAAATGACCAAAGCACTGGAGATGGTACTTCAATATACCTAGAAAATAAAATACAACAGTAAAAGAAGATATAATAGGATAATAAGCTGGAAATCAAACTTGAGACCAATTACTTCTGAAAAAAAGTGCAAAAAAATTACCCTCTTTATGCTCTGGGCAATCATTTTCAAGTTCATAGGAAAACAGTTATCTCGTCTGTGCTGGGGGCTGTATGTGAAAGATGGATTGCAGAGGAAAGAGACTCCCCCAGGAATGGTTGCAAGGACGCTATCACTACTGACCAGACTTGAGGCAATGATTTTTATTCACATTACTAGAAAAGCTTAATAATTTGTTTTCTCTTTTATCATGTAAGAAGAGGATGAATCATGACTATTATTTTCATTTTCAAAAAAAAAAAATATCATACAATCCTAGGCTTTTGAGAAGCAATACCTCCTATTGCAACTACCAGATAGAAGGCAGGAACAGCAGGTTTGCTCTACTTTGAAGGGCACTGCAAAACAGGCTATTGTAACTCTAGTTACAGTTATTTTTATTGCACATGTCATTTGATCAAATACTGAAAATGTAATATTTGTAGAAAAATAATAAAATATAGGAAAGGATAAATAAGAAATATTGCCCCAAGTTTTATCTCATTTTGACAACCATAGTTAATACTTTAGTACATATTCTATTTTTTATAGCAGTATTTTATAATACACTTTTACCAGTATTGTCTTATTTTGCTTTTAGTCCTGTCAGTTAATATTGTTTCTAGTTATGGTGGGATTCTGTGCAAATGCCATGAATCACATACAACAGAGCGAACATGTGAGGTGTTTTTAAAGCTACTGCTAAACTTTCTGCTGTGAGATTCTGGAACCATGTATATGTGTTTATACATTTTTATTTAAATTGTTAATAATTCTATGAGGAACATTTCTCTTTTTCTTTTTAAAGACTTTATTTATTTATATGACAGAAAGATAGCCAGAGCAGAAACACAAGCAGAGGGAATGGGAGAGGGAGAAGAAGGCTTCCCAACGAGTAGGGAGCCCAATATGGGACTTGATCCCCGGACCCTAGGATCATGATCTGAGCTGAAGGCAGATGCTTAATGACTGAGCCACCCAGGTGCCCTCTATGAGGAATATTTCTTAATTGCTATTCTTCTGATTAAGACACTGGGGCATAGAGAAGTTAAGTGAATTGCAGAGATTATATGGATAAGAATGGCAGACCTGGGATTTGATCCTTATCTGCTTGATTCCAAAACTCTGTGTTTTCACAGTTATGTTATTTTGCCCTTCTCCCTTGTAAATAGTAAAATTTTACACAGTTACTCAATGTAATTATAATAATTTCAAATATACAGATGAGTAAAAACAGCTGCAGAGAAATTGTGACATCTTAAAACCATACAAACATTTAGTGATAAGATTCAGCATAAGAGGCCAGGCCTTGAGTTGTGGCCCAGCACTCTGCCTTCTAAAAGTCTACTCTGTTGTGATGAAATAGCATTTTACTGTATTTCCACAATTTTTTCTTTCTTAGTCTTCTCTCTAAGTTGCACCTAGTCTCTTTCTGTGTCCATGCATGACACTGGTAGCATACCTGGGCAGAGCAGAAACACAGAAGACCAGACGGTGTTTCATGGGGCTTTTGTGGGAGGCTGAAATGTGACCAGCTGTGACCTTGTGGTTGTTAGCAGGCTTCCAGCCAAACTCTACAATGACATCTACTAGCTAACATTAATGGGGCAAGCACTATTTGCCCAATAAACCTCTAGGAACTTGGATTGTCAGGAACATCCCCATTCTATAGATGAGGACACTATGACATAGAAAAGCCAAATAATCTATGCAAGATCTCACAGCTGGAAAGACAGAACAACTAGAATTTGGACTCTGGCATCTGCTTCCCAGCCAGCATTCTTTACCTATTAGCCAAACTATCTAAAATCCTCAAACTAACTCTTAAATTATAAGGACAGTCAGACAAAATAAAGACTGTCATTGGCAGTCATAGGTGCTCAGAATAGTTAATGAACACCTGGAATTACTTAATATTTCTTTTTATTAATAATAGTGACTGATGATGAATAGGCAGAATGGGTCATTGCAGCCAAATAGACTGATAGCAAATACAGCTTAACCACACAGTAGGGTACACACGATCCACATAGGAGACACCTCTGGAGCTCCTGGTTCTGATGAATGGGGTGCACTGTGCTACAGGACACCACAGGATCTCTTCTTCATAAGGCCATGGCTTTCAAAATCAGGAGAAATAGCTGGCTTTCCTAATACATAGAAATAAACACAGAAATTTAGACAAAAAAAGGAAACAGAGGAATGTGTCCCAAATGAAAGAACAGGACAAAACTGCAACAAAAGAGCTAAATGAAGCAGAGATAAGCAATATGCCTGATAAAGGATTCAAAGTAGTGGTCATAAAGATACTCACTGGACTTGAGAAAAGAGAGAGAGAGAAAATATGAAAAAGAGTCAAACAGAGATGAAGAACTCAATGACCATTAAAAAATGCACTAGAGAGAATCAATTGCAGGTTAGAGAAGAGAGAACAACAGATCAGTGATCTGGAAGACATGGTAATGGAAAGCAACCAAGCTGAACAGCTAAAAGAAGGAGAATATTATGAAATGAGAATAGATTAAGGTAACTCAATGACTTCATCAAGTGTAATAATATACACATTATAGGGATCCCAAAAAGAGAAGAGGATAAGAAGGGGACAGAAAATTTATTTCAAATAAAGTAGCTGAAAACTTCCCTAATCAGGGGGAGGAAATAGATATCCAAATCCAGGAAACACAAAGAGCACCCAACGAAATTAACCTAAGGAAGTTTACACCAAGACACAAAATAATTAAAATGTCAAAAGGGAGTGATAAAGGGAGAATTTTAAAAGCAATAAGGAAAATAGTTATATAAAAGGGCAACTCCATAAAGGTATCCGATAATTTTTTGGCAGAGATTTTGCAGGCCAGAGGGAGTAGCATGATATATTCAAAGTGCTAAGAGGAAAAAAACAAAACAAAAGACAAAACAAACAAACAAACCAAAAAACCCCACAAAACTGCAACCAAGAACACTCTACCTAGCGAAGTTATCATTCAGAACAGAAAGAGAGATAAAGAGGTTCTCGAACAAAAGTTAAAGGAGTTCATGGCCACTAAACTTTATAAAAAATGTTAAAGAGAATTCTTTGAATGGAAAGAAAAGACTATAAGCAGGAGTAAGAAACTTAAAAAAAAAAAAAGATTTTATTTATTTAAGAGAGAGACAGAGACAGACAGAGATAGTGAAAGAGAGCACTAGCTGGGAGGAGAGAGAGAAGGATGTTCCCCATTGAACAGGGAGCCCTATACAGGGCTCAATCCCAGGACCCTGGGATCATGACCTGAACAGAAGGCAGACACTTAACAACTGAGCCACCCAGGCATCCAGGAAAATGAAACTTATAAAGGAAAAAAGTTCACACATAAAAGCAAATGTATAATAAAAGCATAGTTTAATCACTTATAAAACCAGTATGGAGGTTAAAGCACAAAAGCAGTAAAATCAATTATATCTACAAAAATCAGTCAGGGGATTCACAAAATAAAAAGATGTAAAGCACAACATCATACATAAAACATGGTGGGAAAGTAAAGATTTAGTGCCTTTAGAATGAGTTCAAACTTGAGCAACCATCAATATAAAGTGCTATACACATAAGATGTTATGTATGAACTGAATAGCAACCACAGATCAAAAATTTATAATGCACAAAAAACAGTGAAAGCAATTCAAGCATAACACTAAAGAAAGCCATCAAATCACAAGAGAAGAAACCAGGAAAAGAAAGGAACAAAGAAGAAATAAAAAAACAACTGTAAAACAAGTAACAAAATGGCAATAAGTACATATCTATAAATATTTACTATAAATATAAGTATACTAATGTTCTACTCAAAAGACATAAGGTGAATAAATGGATTAAAAAAGAAACAGCAAGATTTATATCCTTCCTACAAGAAACTCACATCAGACCTAAACACACATGTAGATTGAAAGTAAAGGGACAAAGGAACATTTATCATGAAAATGGAAGCACAAAGAAAGCTGAGGAGTAATATTTACACTAGATAGAATAGACTTTAAAATAAAGACTATAACAAGAGGTAAGAAGAATTCTACAATGAGGCAATTGAGTGGCTCAGTTGGTTGGCATCTGACTCTTGGTTTCAGCTCAGGTCATGATCTCATGGATTGTGAGATCAAGCCCCACATTGGCTGGGGGTTGGGTGGGGGGAGTCCATGCTCAGCAGAGAGCCTACTTGGAAATTCTTTCCCTCTGCCCTTATCCCCACTCATGCACATGCTCTTTCTCTCTCAAATAAATAACTATCTCTTAAGAAAGAGTACTACATAATGATAAAGGAAATAGTCCAACAAGAGGATATAGCAATTATAACTATGCATACAACATAGCATCACATAAATACATAAATCAATTATTAATAGACATAAAGGAAAAAATTGACAATATAATAATAATAGGAGACTTTAATACCCCACATACATCAGTGGATAAATCATCTAGACAGAAAATCAACAAGGAAACAGTTAATGACATGTTAGACCAGATGGACCTAATATATATGTATAGAACAGTCCATCCAAAAATAGAATACACAGTTTTTTAAGAACACATGGAACATTTTCCAGAATCAATCACATATTATGCCATAAAACAAGCCTCAATACATTAAAAAAGATTGAAGTCATATCATGCATCTTTTCCAACCACATTAATATAAAACTAGAATTCAATTATGAAAGAAAAATCTGCAAAGAACACATACATTAAGGTCAAATAACATGCTACTAAACAATTAATGAGTCAGTCAAGAAACCAAAGAGGAAATTAAAAACATGCGTGGAGACAAATGGAAATGAAAACACAATAGTCTTTAGTATGCAACAAAAGCTGTTCAAAGAGGGAAGTTTATAGCAATACAGGCTTACCTCAAAAAACAAGAAAAATCTCAAATAAACAACCCAACCTTAAATGTAAAGTAGCTTGAAAAAGAAGAACAAACAAAGCCCGAAGCCAATAGAAGGGAAGAAATAATAAGTTTTAGAACAGGAATAAAAGAAAAAACAAAACAAAAACAAAAACCACAATAGAACAAATCAATGAAACCAGGAGCTCGTTCTTTGGAAGGATCAACAAAATCGATATATGTTTCATCAGACTCATCAAGAAAAAAAGAAAGAAGACTTGAAGCAATGAAATCAGAAATGAAGGAGGAGAAATAACTACTGACATCACAGAAATACAAAGGGTTGTAAGAGAATATTATTAAAAAGTATATGTCAACAAATTTAACAACCTCAAAGAAGTGGATAATTTCCTAGAAGCATGTAAGCTTCCAAAATGGAATCAGATACACATATAAATAGACACACACCCCCTACACATGCACACTGGAATATTACTTAGCCATAAAAAAGAAATAAGATCTTGCTGTTTGAAATGTGGATGGACTTAGAGGCTATTACTCTAAGTGAACTAAGGGAAAGAGAAGTACCATATGATTTTACTCATATGTGGAATATAAGAAACAAAACAAACTAAGAAAAAAAGACAAAGGAAAACAGTGGACTCTAAAGACAGAGAACAAATTGATTGTTGCCAGAGGGGAAGTGAGGGGGTATGGGCAAAGTAGATAAAGGGGATTAGGAGTACGCTTATAGTGATGAGCACTGAATAATGTATAGAATTGTTGAACTGTTATATTGAATACCTGAAACTAATATAACACCATATATTAATTATACCTCAATTTAAAAATATATATTAAAAAAATAATAGTGACTGATTATGTCCTACTTTAACCTTTTCCAGTATGGATCATTTACCACTTTCTTTTTTAAAGATTTATTAATTTATTTTAGAGAGAGGATACCAGTGCAAGGAGGGGCAGAGGGAAAGAATCATCAAGTGGACTACCTGCTGAGTGCAGAGCCCAGTGTGGGACCTGATCTCATGGGATCCATGAGATCATGACCTGAGCCAAAACCAAGAGTCAGAGATGCTCAACTGACTGAGCCATTCAGGCACCACTGGATCCCTTACCACCTTCAAACATGGTAGCATATTTTAGTCTAACTGCTCCATGTTAATTCACCCAATTTTAGCAGAGGATGATGATGTTTAAGTAGGATTAAGTGATCTGTACAAGGTTGCATAGCTATTATGTGGCAAAGGTCACATTTATGCCACATTTCCTAATTCCAAGAAAGGTATTACATTCATTATACCATGATTATGGTTATTTTTAACACATAATTTCCAAAATTTTAACATGCATTTATTTTTCAAAAACTTACCAACACTATTTCTCCTATGAATATAGGTTTTCCTCTGCCTAAAATGACAACAGACCAAAATAATGCAGAATTTTATTTTTTAAAGATTTTTTATTAATTTATTTAAGAGAGAGAGAGAGCATGCACACAAACAGGGGGAGCAGCAGAGGGAGAGGGAGAAGTAGGCACCCTGCTTGATCAGGGAGCCCAATCCCAAGACACTTAGATCATCACCTGAGCCAAAGGCAGACATTTAACTGGCTGAGTCACCCAGGTGCCCCAATGCAGAGCTTTAAAATTTTTTTAGCCCAAATGGAAAGCATTACTTCAGTAATGCTACTTATACTTTAAGGAGAAGTCCAATGAGATAACCTCTTGAAAATAACTCACGGATCTATGTATAAATATTTTCAAAATTTTAAGATGGCTAATGAAGTAATGAAGTTTTTTTCACATCCTAAAAAATTCACTTTAGAGAAACTCTTATTTCAGTTTTCCTGTGTGTTGGGAGTCTTTCATCAAAATGGTCCAATATAAATGATAGAAGCACTCTAATGTCAGCTGAAATTAACAAACCAGTAACTGTAAATGCTTTTGATTTACTTGTCAGTAAACACCAGTTCTTTTATGTGCCTAGGAAAGATGCTTTAAAATTAATTCAGGCTTATCAAACATGAAGGACCAGTATAATTGATTTTCTACTCTGTGTTGGTTTAAAGGTACTTCAAGATTTTTGAATATAGTATTTTTAAATTTCTTTGTAGTCTTTGGATCTTGATCTTTGTCTTCTACATTTTAAATTTTTTTGATAAAATTAAAATATAAGATTTCAATGTAGTGAATATATCTATTTCTCCCTCAGGCCCCAGCACCCATTCCAGCTCTGCCCTCCTCCAGGATTTATGTTCCTGAGAGGCAGAGACTCTTTCATTCATTGGCTCATATCTATATCTGGCATTAGTAGGTGTCTAATAAGTGCTTTTTAGAATGAGCACTTGAGAGATCCTGAAAGAGTCCTGCACTCAAATTCAGGTAACAGGAAGATATTCCTTCAGGAGACTCAATCTAACAGGAGATCCCTACCTCTTCAATAGATTAGCCTCTTTGTTCTCATGGACATGTCCTCTGCTCTCTGGAGCCTCCTGCTTTTAGGGTCCTAATAAATAAATATTGAAGTCTCTTTGGGAACAGGTATCCCTAAATCTTCCCTTTTCATAATCTTCACCTCAGTAGGAATGGTCTATCGGCAAGGGTAACATTTCCCAGCGGTTTTTGGAAGATCAGCAGATAAAACATATGAACACAATAGGCCACCCAATCATTCTGATAGTACACAGATGTATGATACATGCATTCTCCCAATGGAATCCATCATTCAGTTGTATAATCATACACCAATAAAAAATGAGTACACTCTGACTGGATAGCAAGGACTTCCATTTATGAGGTCTTTTATATTAACATAATAATCCTAGATGCTTAACAGATAATGCAACATGAGAGCTCTCCTTTCCAATCCAACTTTCCCCTGTATATATAGTGAGTTAAATGGTGGTCCCCAAAAGTTAGATCCATCTCCTAACACCCAGGACCAGTGAATGTGCTTATTTACAAGAACTGTATTATATATATCATATACATATGATATATATTTTTTCTAAAGATACAATGTCCTATGTACATATGTATGATTAAATACATACATGATGCATTACATAAGACATACTTTATATTTGCAGGCTTACATGAGTGTTTCATCTCAAACCTATGTTCCATAGATACATAGCATTCCACTAAAGAAATAATGACAATATACAAGTTATTTCCAGTATTTAAACAAGCCAAAGAGATAGCATGTGATACTTGCCATCGGGTAGCACAGGCTGATGAAAATTGTAGGTTCATTTGCTCTTGGCTAGTATGGTGACTTTAAGAGGGGATGACACTGGTTTGTTCTCACCAATCAGTTCAGATTGATGGTTATTTACAGCTTTGATGAATACAGTATGGTAGTATGAGTTAATTATAATTATTTTTGGTAAATAAAATGTTTCAGAGTATGAGATCCAAGAGGATAATAAAATAATTGCTCAAAGGTTCTCTACATGGTAAGGGGTTGATAACTAGACCCAAACTTGCATATGTACTCTCACAGTCTCATACCTGTCACAGTGCCTTTGTCTTCACTTTCCTTTGTACAAGTTCAGTTTAGTTTTATTCTTAATATCTCATTTGTGAATTCCTCACCTTTCCCTGAACTTCATCTTTTTAGTGTAACATTTTTTATCAGTTGGCTACTAGACCCTTGACTATCTATCTGAAGGTGCCCCTTCTGCCAATTATTTATCTTATTTTTCAAGTGAAGCATTATCAGTTCATCCTGTAATCTTCTTACAAATTCTGAAATGGCTTTCCATGTCACTCATAGTGAAATCCATAGTCCTTACCTAGTTAATAAGCCCTAAACTTCTGTCACGCTATCATGCTCACCCTCTCCTTCTAATATCCACCCTGCCAACTTAACTCCCCTTTGATCACTCCTTTTCTAACAAACCAGCCAGTTGACTTGCTTTTCTATGAAAAAATGTCAGAAATCCTCTAGCCTCAGGGCCTTTGCATTTACTCTTCTCCCAGATAGAGATACAGATATACCCCTCTCTTCATTCAGATATGTGAATAAGACTGATCATAATCAGAAGGCCATCCCTGGTTACGTTATCTAAAATAGGATTTCCTTTTTAAATTTTCTATTCTCTTACTCTTTTTTATTTCCATACATATTTATTTTTATGTTTGATGTTTGTGTTTCTTTAAGAGAATGTAAGTGCAATAGAACTAGGAAATGACTGTCATGTGCTCACTGCCTCTTACTAGGGACTTAGAAATGCACCTAGCATAAAGTCAACCTCAATGAATATTTTCTCAATAAGTAAATACATTCATTTCTTATCATTCAACATTTGAGCACCTAATAATAATGTTTGTTGAATTCTCAGTATGTACCACAATGTGCCAGGCAAGTTACATGGACTACTTCCATTTAATCCTGACAAACATCTTTTGAGGTTGTTAGGGTCCATTATCAAAGGAGCAAGGCTGATACAAAGCGAAGGTCAAGCAAAGCTTTATTTTGAGCCAAGCATCGAGAATCAAACCGACGGGTCGGGGCTGCCTCTTAGAGAGAGGGCGACCCCTCCCTGCCTCACAGACTAACTTTTATAGAGCAAAGACCATGTGGTTGAGCCTGGCCACACACAGGTGGCCAATTGAATTACAATTCACCCTATAGTAGCTATTTGAACTAGCCTATCACCTTGGTCAGAATTGGCGCCCAAAAGGTGCCCAAAAGGTGGGTCCCACATTCTTTAGGGAGATAGTGATTGGATGTCTCCACCTGGCCTGACTCATCCTTGCATTCGGGCTCTGCTGTCTCCACCTGACCTGTATTTGGGCTCTTTTATCAGGGACTGGTCAACCGTAATTTACTGGTTTCCCGGACTTGCTTCTAAGTAAGTTCCTCTGGGGGGGGGGGGGGGAGGGCAGGGTCAGTTTAAGTCTTACTGCATAAACAACAAAATCACTGTTTAACCGAGATGGAATCGCTTTGGCTAAATAGGCCCTTACAAGGTGAGTTGTCTTAGTATGTGCTCTTCACAAATGATTAAGTGAGGCTGGGAGAAATTGAGAAATTCTCTCAAGGCTACACAGCTATTAAGTGGCAGAGGGCAATATTGAACCCTAGATATCCTAGCTGCAGAGCCCAAGCTCTTCCACATTATGTTATAGCAGAATTGTTCCAAAGACAAGAGATCAATTCTTCTCTGCTTTTAGAAAGTCTGCGGTTTTATGAGAAAAAAAAGAAAAGCATCAACATAATACAATAGGATGAGGACTACAGCAGAATAAAGATGGGAGACCCTTGGGGAGTTTCTCACAGGATCATCTAAATCAAAACTAATGAGAAAGCACCATGTAAAGAAATGGGTGAAAGGATGAAACCACTCCCAGAAGTGAGGACAGCCTGTGTAATTCAAGAGTTGTGAAAAAAACATGGCTCATTTGTGAAATTCATTTTGGCTGTTTGCATGGAAGGTGGGGAACAAAATAGAAGCATTTGGCTTTTTTAGCCATAGGTTTGTGATGCACAGAGGAGGCGGCTTCAAAAAATGTTAAGTAATTAAAAATAAACAACCCAGAAGAGATGAAAAGGAAATATCAGAGGCTATGGGAAGATCTCTGTTGAGAGCGATTAAGCAAATGATCACTTTTTAAAGGCCAAGGAGAAGGCAGACCTCCCTCCTAATTGGTAAACTGGGGAATATTGCTGAAAAGTTAATGTGAAAACTTGATAGCAAAATTCCCTGTCATTTTCCAAGCTATTGCACAAGGGTGCATATATGTGAAGGGAGCGGAGCCCGAATCCCTGGTTTTCCCAGTCTTTGTTGTGTGGCCAATATAGCAATTAAGGCAACATGGCAAGATAAATCAGAAATCAAAGAACATGAGGCTGGAAACTACCTCAGGAAAAGTCTTAGAGAATAGTCAGGAAGAACTAGATTAGAATTCTACCTCTGTCCGTTCTTAACTTTGGGATTTTAGGCAGTTTACAATTACCTCAAATTTTGTATATAAAGAGAGAAAGATAGATATCTTTATATCACTTGATAGGTTCGTTTTGACAATTAAGTGCATTATTGTATGTGAAAGGGCCTAACAGCATTGAAGTCGGTCAGTAAACAATAGCTGTTACTTTGTTAGTATTCAGCCCAAACCTTTGATTCCATTGATTAACAAATAGATAAGGGAAAATGACTAATTACCTAATCCACCAGCTACCCCTGAGCTCTCCATCTCAGCGTCACCACCAAATGGATCTCTGTTCCTTTTAAGATCTTAGACCTGACCTAAAAATTCCATCTGATCTTCAGCCTCTATTTACCATCCTCGTCAAATCAGGGACCTGCTTTGCCTTCAAGTGAAGTCCTCAGAGTTCACCTCAAATACGGGGACGGATGTAGTTGGCGATACTAGAAGGACTCTAAAGTAACAAAGCCTGTGTTTTATAAATGCCGGCTATGGCAATATTATTTTCCTAGAAAGCTGCTGTGAATCAGACTGGGCTAAATATCCCCTCTCTGCACTACAGAACAGGTAGTTACTATTTGTTCCATTATCTACTAGAATTAGCTTTTTAGGGGCCCTCTCTAGAATGTAAAGACAAATGCAGCGTCCCACGCATCTCCAAATCACGTGCTCATAGCAAGGGTCCAATATAATACATAGTAGGTATTCTATAAAATTGAGTATAATCTAATAATGTGTTTTGTTGAAGGTAATATACCTTCCAATGAGAAAGTTATTACTGCTTTAATTGAATTAGCATTATGAGGATGGCCGCAGATTTAACTATTCAAAATGGCAATTTTGACTGTCATTTTTTTGGACATAGAAGACCCTCTCTGTTAAATATCACATAAATTCTTTAATATCTTATCTGGCACAATAATCATTTACACACTTAAATCTAAGCAGTGGTCCATTGAGGTTTGTTCCCACCAACTCGCAGGAACCAATTATGTGCTGCTCTTCCCAACTCCATGTTCAGCAACTTCATGTTGGAAACTTGAAACTGGCAATGATGGGCATGTATAGGCCATGGAAGTCAACAAATGCTGCATGTCAGGGCTTTTTATCTCCCAGAGAGCAGGTGGTTGTACACTTACCAGCATATTACTCCAATTTGTATAGTTCATAAAGCATTCATGGCTTTATCTAAAGTTGAAGCTGTGTCTAGTTCTCTGGGTCCATTTCATTCTTCTTCTTCTTCTTCTTCTTTTTCTTCTTCTTCTTCTTCTTCTTCTTCTTCTTCTTCTTCTTCTTCTTCTTCTTCTTCTTCTTTTTTAAGGTTTATTTGTTTGAGAGAGAGAGTGTAGCCACATGAGTGGAAGGGGTGGAGGGGAAGAAAGAATTCCAAGCAGACTCCATGCTGAGAGTGAAGCGTGGTGCGGTGCTCGATCTCAGGACCCTGACACCTGGGTTGAAACCAAAAGTCAGACACTTAACAGACTGAGCTACCCAGGTGCCGCTCCATTTCCTTCTTTACACCACCTACATGCCAATAAATAATAATTCCTAGCAGAACTGTTTGCATGGACAGCAGACACCCATAAAATAAGCAATTAATTAATATGGGTAAACAGTCTCCCTCTAGAACTTGTTTTTGCCTGATGTATCTTTTAAAGTCTCCTTAGGTTTATTAAGTAGCATCTGGGAGAATCAGCTTTGTGAGTGGATCACATTCAAAGTTCAGTGAACTAGAGAAAGAATTTTTGTGGAACTAGAAAACAATGATCATGCTAAAAGTAAGGACAAATACAATCCGCTGACCAAATCTTTCCTTTGCCTTAATTATTTGGACAAAAAAAAAAAACAAACGTGGACTTAAGTTGGTTCTTCAGATTTTTTCTGGAGTGTAAGGCTGAGAATATTTTACACTCCTTTGCATGGAAAATGTGTAGGCTTTTTTCCCCTTAACTTCAGATTTATATTCAGGATAATAAAAGATTATTTCAGGCTATTCCAGTATTATGAATAATTGCTTCATGTTGCTAAATGAAGCCTGGATTTCAAACTGCAGGTCATTATTATAAAGCAATCTTTGGTTATAAATCAGTCCATTTCCTCTGTCGTTACTTGAGGGTGGAAGCATTCAAGAATATGGGTATGCTTTTAAAATTCTATTAGAATACTGTTCTCTGTTGTTGTTGTTGTTGTTTTTTCTCATAAATAACCAGTGAAGCTACTAGGTTTTTCTTCCAAATATAGTAAATGGGGAAGAAGGAATTTTTATTGCAAAATGTAAATGGGTTCTGCATCTCCGCCATTTCCGAGTGTGAGATAACTTAACTCTGATTGATAGATGCCTGATTATAACCAGCATCTTTCCTGATGAGATTTCTCTCCACGACCCCCTCCCAGGCAGAGAGTTGATGTCTTTAAAGATGAAATAACTTGAGAGAACAATGAATTATTTTGGCAGATATTCTAAAAAGAAACTCCTGGGAAACTGCAGTGAACACCACTGGATTTTAAAAATCCAAGCTTGTAGTGAAAAAAAAAAACCCCCAAAACTCAAGATCACTATCAGATAACTAGGGAACCGTCATGCGACAAGAATAAGAACGTAAAGGAATAATAAAGCAGAACATGTATATTCCTTAGATTACTTCTGGTACTCCCTAGACTCTGACCCACCAAGAGAAATTGAGGTTTAAAAGGAATATTTTGGCCTAGACATTTTTCATCTATGCATCATTTGTTCATTCCTCCTTTTATCAATAAGTCCCTTTAGTGAGTAGACTAAGGTATGTATTGAGCATCTAAAAATTACTGTAACAATCTCCTAACTCAAATATAGTAGCAAGTCAGGCAAATAAATAGATATGCAGTTTTAATATAATAAGTGGAAGGAAAATTGCATCATATTTTGGGTGAGCATAAAGGAGATATAAATATCTGGGAGAAATGTAAATGAAAAGGGAAAATTATATATATTTGAGCACCTGTGGTACACAGCTGCTAGTTGACTTTCCATAGCTTCTTTCTCAATAATAATGCAGATGGGATTATTTGCATTTTACAGATGAAGAAGCAGAAGCTTAGGGAAATTAAGTAAGTGGCATTTCAGTTGAATTATGTCCATTTCAAAAGATATGTTAAAGTCCTAACCCCAAGTACCTCGGAATGTGACCTTATTTGGAAATAAGGCCTTTACAGAGATAATCAAGTTAAAAGTAAACTGTAAGGATGGCCCCAATATAATATCACTGATACTCTTATAAAAGGGGGAAATTGGGCACAGAGAGAGAAATGCACATAAAGAAGACAATGTGAAGACACACATGGAGCATGCCAAGAGAAGGTGGAAGATTAGAGTGATGTGCTTATAAGACAAGGAATGCCAAAGATTACCATCAAATCAGCCAGAACGTAGGAATAGGCAAATACAGTTTTCAGTGGATTATGACCCTGTCTTTTGGACTTCTGCCCTCCGGAACTATGAGACAATAAGTTTTGGTTGTGTAAAGCTATGTAGTTTGTGGTACTTTGTTATGGCAGCCTAGGAAACTAATACAGTTGGTAAAAATATAAGGCTAGTAAGTAGTGACTCACAACAATCCTTTTCTGGCTCCAAAGCCCACATG
This sequence comes from Martes martes, assembly GCF_963455335.1. Taxonomy (NCBI): domain Eukaryota; kingdom Metazoa; phylum Chordata; class Mammalia; order Carnivora; family Mustelidae; genus Martes; species Martes martes. Next base: position 73,318,945 of record NC_137898.1, on the reverse strand, counting down.
TTCCTTCCCGCACAAAGGAAGTGATTTTTACCCAAATCTTTAAGCATTAGTTTAAGATGGCAAAGTAAGGAAAATACCTTCCTTTACTAGAAAATGCTGAGTTCAAGAGAATCCTAAGGGCTCCAAAGAATGACCCACCTATTAAATCAGCTCTGGCTTAAGGAGTCCTATAGATCTCCGTTTAATTTGAACAAATTGTTAACATGGCTGATAGTCCCTAAGTTTTGTTGTTTTGGTTTTTAAATTTGTGAAGATAGGAACTCAGTTGACTGGTATGTAGAATAGTAAAGGGTTAAAGACATATTTTCTGGGGGCGCCTGGTGCCTCAGTCAGTTAAGCGACCCACTCTTGATTTTGGTTCAGGTCATGATCTCAGGGTGCTCAGTGGGGAGTCTGCTTCTCTCCCTCTCTCTCTCTTTCTCTCTCTGCCCCCACCTCAAATAAATAAATCTTTAAAAAAATAAGAATTTAAAAAACGTATTTTCTGATGATTCTAGACTATCATAGCTGCCTGAAACTCAATACTCGAGCACTTAATTGTCTAAATGCTACAATTTTGACAGCTGCATCCTTTCTCGTAACTGCTCTAAAGACAGATATATCTGGTTTTCTACCCACATTTTACCTAGCACTCCTCAAATATTTCCAGACTATTTTTCTTTTTCCTATTCAGAGTCCAAAATAGTAAAACCTAAACCCATGTTGATTATGTGCTGGGTAGTTTTTATCAGCAAGTTTTTCTCAACAGTGCATTTGTGTTCAATATCCCGAAATAATTATAAAATCTGTTCTTCTCCAGAAAGGAAGAAGAGTCTGTTCCCTCTTACCTCTGTTGATAATTGGATAAAGCCAAATGCATCTACTCCTTTTATATACAAAAATAAAATAAACTTTATCACACATGAATGAAGACTTTAAAAATCTATGTGACCACATGAAGGATGTATTTCAATAACATGTATAAAAAAGCATACAAGCAAAGTTTCATGACCCCAAACATTATAGTAATACTATATCTTACATTAAAAAATGTAACAAATATGCTTTTGGTATTTTGTTTGATTTTAAAGAAAACCTTGCTTTGGGGCACCTAGGTGGCTCAGTGGTTTAACCCTCTGCCTTTGGCTCAGGTCATGATCTCAGGGTCCTCGGATCTAGGCCCGCATCAGGCTCCCTGCTCTCTCTCTGCCTGCATCTCTGCCTATCTGTGATCTCTCTCTCTCTGTCAAATAAATAAATAAAATCTTAAAAAAAAAGAAAATCTTGCTTTAAAATCCAAATAGTTAGCAATATTCATGCTTAATTAAAATAGAAATAAATTTATACATACAGAGCTTATTACAAACTCTCTTCTTATTTCCCTAGCAGTTATTGCTCTTTTAAGATAATGATTAATATATTTTAACTTATTTAGCTATAAAAAAGGTATCTTAATTCTGAGTTTTGATTAATATTTAGAGAATACACTAAAGTTTCATCTGTATATATTCTTCCAATTCTATGGGAAAAATGACAACTTTTTAAAAAATATTTTATTTATTTATTTGACAGACAGAGATCACAAGTAGGCAGAGAGGCAGGCAGAGGGAGAGGGGGAAGCAGACCCCCTGCTGAGCAGAGAGACTGATGTGGGACTCATCCCAGGACCCTGGAATCATGACCCGAGCCAAAGGCAGAGGCTTTAATCCACTGAGCCACCCAGGCGCCCTGACAACTCTTTTATAATAATCTTTATTATATTTCTGACCTTTTGACAGATATATTGTAGCTTTGTTTTGGTCTTTGTAATAGCAATATGACCAATGAGAACATACTTTTCTTTCCTTTTTTTTTTTTTTTTTTCTTTCTGCCATCTCTCTGTTTCTCTGCAATCAGAAAAGTTTCCTCACTTGAAAGGACTCAAGTGATTAGAGGGGGACCGTCTCAATAACCCAGGATAAGTGCCCCATCATGAGGTCCTTAACCTTAATCACATCTGCAAAGTCCCTTTTTCCAAGTAAGGTCACATATCTACTGGACCTGAGGATTAGGGTGCAGACTTAGTTGAGGGCCGTTATTTTGCCTTTCGCAGGCGGAAAATAAGTTCAAATGTCCACTCAAATACAGAGGAAAAAGAGGCATTTTATTTATCAAAATCTGAGTTGTGAAACCTCAAACAACATGAGGTAAAATACTTATTTGAATAAATATTTATTTGGATGGTAAATAACTGTAGACAATGTTAACTCTGGAGTAAAATTTCTATATTTTACTAGAATTAAGTTAGTATAAATCTGAAATAGATTTTGATGAGTTAAGATGTATATGGCAAGCCCTATAGCAAACACTCAAAAAAATAGTTGAAAGAAAGACTGATTTGAGTTCTTCTTTGTAGACACCAGTGGTCTTATTTTATTTTTTTAAGATTTTATTTATTTATTCGACACAGAAGGAGATAGCACAAGCAGGGGGAAAGGCAGAGGGAAAGGGAAAAGCAAGCTCTCCACTGAGCAGGGAGCCCAATGTGGGACTCATTCCTAGGACCCTGGAATCATGACCTGAGATGAAGGTAGATGCTTAACCTTAACCAACTGAGCCACCCAGGCACCCCAATGCCAGTGGTTTTAGATTGGGGAAATTTGTATCACAGGACCACATAACAGACTCTGTGACACATTTTCATCATCTGTAGAAGGGAGGTAATTCTGAAAACTACTTCTCAGCTAGGTTATAGGGGTGATGAGCTTTGATAACAGACAGACTGGAATTTGAATCCTAATCTGTAGCTTTGTGATTTAATAATAATATAATGTCAACAAGGCTGTGTCTTTCATTGTAAGGAGGGAATAATAACAATACCCATCTCTCAGTTATAGGATGAGTATTAAATAAAATAATATAGTAAAGAAGTTTGCACAGCTAGTAATAAATGTTGACTATCATAATTGGTTTGTAAAAATATTTTTGAGCTACAAGGAATATAAAATATTGCTGCTTATCATTATTATTTTTTCACAAACCACTCTGCCTATTATTCAAAGCAGAAATAGAGAGAAATCTTAGGAACCAATGAATAGTTATTACTTCGTTTCTTGACATCTGTAGTAATCTTTAATTAATAATAATGTCAACATTCTAAACTATTATAAATTGTCTTTGCTATAAAAATATTTGCTGTTCACTGGAGTAGGCTACACAGTAATATATCTCTCATATATCTATCTCTTCTCCTTCTGTGTCCCTGATAATGCAAACGTTAGTATGCTTGATGTTGCCCTAGAGATCTTCCCCCCCACCTCTTCCTCCATCTCCCCAAAGCAGGAGTCGCTTTGGAGGGGTACTTGTCAGGGCTGGTTTGTTGGGTGGAGCAGGTTTACAGGGGAATTCAATGAACTATTCCAATTATCCATTTGAATTATTCATAATATATATATCCATAATATCCATATATATGAATATTATGGAGATATATATACCCCTTCAGATCACTACATTTGTATCTTTAGTGTAAATACCCAGTAGTGCAATTGCTGGGTTGTAGAGTAGCTCTATTTTCAACTTTTTGAGGAACCTCCATACTGTTTTCCAGAGTGTAAAGCCCTACTGATTTTCAAGGTCAGATGTTACGAAGGCTTGTCTTCTCTGTGCAAATCCCCAGGGTCAGGGGGCCTGCCTCAGAACTTGACCCCCTTGTCCCTCAGGCAGGACCTCCATGCCTGTGATATCCCTCCTCCTCATGAGTTTCCATATAGGGGTTTGGTTTCCTACTATGTCCCTGCCCCTCCTACCGTTGTTGATTGGGCTCTTTCTTTATATCCTTAATGGTAGAAGAGCTGTTCCACTAGCCTTCAGGTTATCTTCAGAGTGAATTACACTATATGTGTCTCAAACAAGTTGCTGGCCTGAAGTTGCTGTGAGAGGAGGTGAGCCTTGGATCATCCCACTCCACCATCTTCCTAAGCTTCCCCACCTATTTTTAAAATTGAATTCTTTGTTTTCTTCTTGTTGAGTCTTGAGAGTACTTCCCATACTTCAGTACAAGTCCTTTGTCAGATTTGTAACCGGCAAATACTTTCTTCCAGTCTGTTGCTTATCTTTAAATTCTGAGAATATCTTTCAGAGAGCAAGTCTAATATGCCAGGGTTGTTTTAATTTTATGAATCATGTCTTGGTATGCTATCTAAGAACTGTTTTTCCTGGGCGCCTGGGTGGCTCAGTGGGTTAAGCCACTGCCTTCGGCTCAGGTCATGATCTCAGGGTCCTGGGATCGAGTCCCGCATCGGGCTCTCTGCTCAGCAGGGAGCCTGCTTCCCTCTCTCTCTCTGCCTGCCTCTCTGCCTACTTGTAATCTCTGTCTGTCAAATAAATAAATAAAATCTTTAAAAAAAAAAAAAAAAAAAAGAACTGTTTTTCCACTGAAGGTCACAAAGATACTCTCCTGTTCTCTGATTTAGGTTTTATATTTATATCTATGATTTAGATTATATATATATATATATATACATATATATATATATTTGAGTTAATTTTTAATAAGGTATGAAATTTGCATAGAAGTTTCTTTCTTTACTGATGAATGCCCAATCATTCCAGTACCACTTGTTTAAAAAGACTATCCTTTTTCCTTGAAATTACCTTTGTTGCCTTTGCAACTAAGTCAAACAATAATTTGCCATATGTGTTTAGGTCTATTTCTGGACTCTCTTTTCTCTTCCATTGACCTCTGTGTCTATACTTTCACCACTAATATTTGAGCAGTGTAACTTTATAGTAAGCCTTGATATTGGGCAGGGTGAATACTCCTTTTTTAAAAAATTGGCTATTCTAGGGGCGCCTGGGTGGCTCAGTGGGTTAAAGCCTCTGCCTTCGGCTCAGGTCATGATTCCAGGGTCCTAGAATTGAGCCCCACATCGGGCTCTCTGCTCAGCGGGGAGCCTGTTTCCCTTCCCTCTCTCTCTGCCTACTTGTGATCTCTGTCAAATAAATAAATAAAATATTAAAAAATTGGCTATTCTAGGTCATTTGCCTTTCCATATAAATCTTAAAATGAACTTTTTACTATCTAAAAAAAATTCTTTTGTAATTTTTGATGGAAATTTTGTCAAATCTTTCACTAAATCTGGGGGAAAATATCATCTTAACGATATTGAATTTTCCAATTCATGAACATATGTATCTCTCCATTTGTTTAGCTCTTATGATTTCTTTAATATATGTAGTTTTCAATATGCAGATCCTATGCTATTTTATTTTGATATACTGTAAGTATTTAACTTATGCGGGGTGCTATTATAAATGCCACTATTATTTAAGCTTTGAATTTCAGCTATTTATTGCTAATGTTTAGAAATGTGGCTGATTTTGTGTGACAATTCTATATTCTGTGGTGTTGCTAAACTGACTTTTTAAGTTAGGAGCTTCTTTATAATCCTTGGGATATTTTACCTAGACAATTATGGGTGATGATGTCTGTGAAAGAAGATAGTCTTATTTCCTAATTACCAATCTGAATTTATCTTATAAATTTTTCCTGCCTTATTGCACTGGTTAGGACTTTCCAGTTTAATGTTAATCATAATGATAGGAGGGTACATACTTTCATTGTTCCTGATCTAATGGCAATGCATTTAGTCTTTCACAGAAGCATAGTTATCCTCATATTTTTAGTAAATGTCATTTATCATGTTAATGAAGTTTCATTATATTCCTACTTTGCTAAGAATTTCTATTATGTATGAATATTGAATCTTATCTAACGCAAATAGTGAAATCATATTATTTTTTCTTTATTATCTGACTATGACCAATTACATTGCTTGAGCTAGCTTTGCATTCTTAGGATAAGCCCCACTCTATTGTGATATATTGTCTCTTTTATTATTGTTGGGATTGATTTGTTAACATTTTATTGAGGATTTTTCCTGTCTGTAGTCTTCTTGTAATATCTTTCTCAGACTTTCGTATTGGACCAGTTATGGTTTTTTAAAATTAAATGGGAATTGCTTTCTCTTATCCTATTTCCTAGAAGAGATTTTACAGAAATGGTATTATATCTTCCTTAAATGTTTGAAGGAATTGGGTAGTGGAATGATCTGAACCTGGAGCTTTCTTTTTTGGAAGAATGTCAAGTATTAATATATTTTTAACTAGATTTAAGAACTATTCCAATTATCCATTTTTTCTTAAGGGACTCTTGGTAGATGTGTGTTTGAAAAGATTGTCTCATTTCTTCTATGTCATCAGTTTGTGGTCATAGAGTTGTTAATATTATTCCTTTAATATATTTTTAATTTCTGTATGCTGTATTGTGATATCCTTGTTTCATTCCTGATATTTGTGATTTATGCTAGCTCCCTTTTAATCTTGGTCAATATCACTAGTGATTCAGCTTTTTGGTTTCATTAATTTTCTCAGTTGTTTTTCTGTTTCAGATTTTTATCAATATTTGTCTCTCTCCTTCCTCCTTTCTGCCTACTTTGGGTTTAATTTGATCTTTTTCTCTCCCTGGTTTATTAAGGTTGAAACTTAGATTATTTATTTTTTACCTCTTTTAATTTCAAATTTAAGCACACATGTGATCAGTTTCCTTCTAAACACTGGTATACTGTACTACACAAATTTTGGTATGTTTCTTCTGATTTTTGCCTAATCAATGTCATGAATGCTATGAACTCTATCCACAGACTCTTTGAGACCATGAAGACCATGAAGTAGACCTTCTCTTGGAGTAGACCAAGAGAAGCAAATAAAATGTCTCTTCTCCACTGAATGATCTCCATAGAAATAAATGACAGATGGCTGGCTATCAGGGCAAAAGATGCTCAGATCAATTCTTTGGAGTTCATTTGCTCAGCCCACACTCACCATCCTCTACAACATGCCTTTATGTTGTGTTTTTAGTCCAACAATCTTCTCTTATACTATGAAATTATTTCCCTCAAGTCAAGGTGGATTATACATCATTGATTAATGATCTTACACTGTCTCATCCCTATATCTTTCTCTCTTCACCTGAAATGTGATCCTTCTTGAACTTCATATCTTACAAAAACTAAATTCTAGTCTGCTTTCTTTTATTATACTATGTGTTATATCAAATTGTTGTTTCCATTTTTATGTATTTATTTATTTTAGATTTTTTATTTATTCATTTGACAGACAGCGATTACAAGTAGACAGAGAGGTAGGCAGAGAGAGGAGGAAGCAGGCTCCCTGCTGAGCCAGAGAGCCCGATGTGGGGCTCAATCCCAGGACCCTGGGATCATGACCTGAGCCGAAGCAGAAGCTTTAACCCACTGAACCACCCAGGCGCCCCTGTTGTTTCCATTTTAAAGTAAGCTTGCTCTTCTTTTCTATGTGTTTTTCAGTGCCCAGGGACTACAAATATAAATGCTTAGTAAATATTTACTGTTTAATTTTGTTCTGTCCATCCTTTAGTTTATTATCATTTAATGGAAGACTTTAGAATTAAAGCACTGTGATAGCATACCTTTTCGTAGTAAGGTGGATCTGATTATTTTATTTTACATTGTTATTTTGTTTTCATTAACATTCAGAATATAGTTAACACCTGATGTTCATTTTGATCTATTCTAAAAAATCCCTCATTTAAAACATAGAGTTCTTGAAGGAGAAAGAAATTTCAGCTTCATCTTAATTTATTATGAATTTACCTTTTAGAAAACTCACTTCAATGAAATTTAAATTATCCCAGATTTCCATCATTTCTCTTGTATTATAATTCTTAGATGATTCAATTTAGCTCATCACATTGTACTGTGTATTGTTACCTGTATCTTGACTTGCTTTTCCTCTTCAGCTCTTAATTTTATTGCTCATGATTCTTTGCATATATGATAATATAATATCTTCTGGAACATGTAGCTTTCATTAGTTTCACAAAGATTTCCGGGATACCCTGACAATGCTAAATAGCGTTAATTTCTTTTTTTCTGTCCTCATTTTTCTTCTAAATGAAAATGTAGGTTTTCCTAATAGCAAAATGGTAATTGGATTTGTAAGTTTCTGTGCTATAATGGAAAGAGAACTTGATAAATTCCAGAAGCCTTGTTTCTATTCCCAATATTTTTTAGCGAGTGACTGAAAACTTCTGAACTTCAGTTTCTTTAACTGTATACTGGGTGTAATAATGTCTAACTCGTTCTCCCGTGGTTATTATGGAATTATAATATATTTAGTTGCCAGTAAAATGCAATTGAAGTTAGTTATCTAGATATTGGTTTAAGATCTGTAAATTCTTTTTCACTAATTAGCATTATATATTACTCTGAAGAGTGGAAAATATTGTGTGAATGAAAGGTTCCCTAATATGCAAGTGTCTTCTTGCTAATGTTGATTTACCTGAATTAGATTGGTTACACCCTTCCTTTCATGTCCATGTACCAGAATTTGCAGACAATAAGCACACTTAGTACTTCTTATTCTCATTTTACCTTGGTACTCTGGAGTGTGGTCTATGCTCCACTAGTCCATGTAATGTCAAACACTGTTTTCTTCTTAGACGTGCCTTCACAATTAACTCTTTCTTTTCCATGCCTGCTATCCATGTCCAATTTCAGGCTCTTGTCATCTCATAACTGGATTCTTTCAGGAGCCTCTCATGAGATCTCTCACTATATTCTTGTCTCCAGCCATCACTACAAATTACTTCTGGGAAAAGATTTTTGAAGTGTTATTTTCATTCTATAACTTTCCTGCTTAGAACATAAAAATGATTTTATTGTCTTCTGGATTAGGTTGAAACTTGCTGTCTGGCTCTGAAACCTCTCTGTATTTTAGTGTTTTTTCCCATTGCTAACACACATGGACCCTGTAATTTAGAAAAATCTGGTAACAACCACAAATATATTTCATATCCATTATCTCTTCTCTCAAGCCCACATAAAGTTCTGTCCCATATCTGGAATTTTGTGCCATCTAGTAAAGTATTTCTTTTTTCTACCCTTCCTATGGCATAACTAAAGTTCTGATACCTCTGTGGAATTATTTCTTCTGCTATCTTGTATTTGTTTCTTGCTTTGAATAGAATAACAGTCAGTACACTGTCATTGCAAATGACAGAAATTGAAACCAAGGGGATTCATTTATTTCTGTAATTGTGAAAGCCAGGGATGCAGTAGGAGAAAACTAGGAAGGACAACCAGGAGCCCAATTTCGATGGATCCACTCTCTGCCCCTTAATTTCTTGCCCCACTTTTTTTTTTTTAATGGGGGCATCGTTCTCTTTTTCCATTTCTTCATGTGTCTAGAAACATGCTGTATGCTTGGCTTACATTTTTGCAGAGAATGAAGAGATTTTGCAGGCAATAAAGACATTCCCTATATAAGTTTTGAAATTGGGCTTGAAAAATCCAAGGAAAAGACCTGACGACCAGTTTAGGTAACATCTCACCCCTTTAGGCCAATCACTGAGGCCAAGGGGCTGAAGAACTATAAGCATAAAGTGGATTATATACTCATCTCTAGTAAATAGGCAGAGGAATCTGTTGCCAGGCAAAGGGACCATGCACAGAGATGGCACTGAGGCACTTTTCGGGAGCTAGATAGATACCATGTTTGTATTAATAAGAATGAGTTCTTATCAAAGCATGACCATCATGGTTCAACTTTTTTCGTAGCTGGCCTACAGTTCCAAAAGTTCATGACTCAGTATAGCCCTGAATTCTGGGAATATTCTAAGTCTGACTTGCTTTTACAATGCAAAGTTGGGAATAGTCAGGACTTCCATTTCAGGGATTTTCTTGCCAGAAGTGCCCTGTGGAGCCCTGGGAGGAATCAAAGATATCTTGAGGGACAGGGAGGAAATAAGCCACATTGGCAGTCTCCATATGCTTCAGAGAATAACTTGCTATTCATGTGTGTGAGATAATCCCAAATGGTTTACTACACTCTAGCATCCCAAAGGTATGATTAAAGGATTAGAGTATGGGGAAAAGAGCAGACATTAGTGCAACAGAGTGAAAAAAGCCAACACTTTGGTACTGTCCTGGGATTTCATCAGCAACAAAATGAGGACAAGAGAATTGGACCGTGAGTGATTTTATTAAAACACTGGGTGAATCCAATCAAGATGCTTTAGCTATTAAGTTCCCTGATGACAGAGGTTATGCCTGTTCTAATTTGCTTTGTGAGGTACCTATATAGGCAACAGGGATAGGGACCATGTTTTTAAGAAACACTTAAATGTTATTACTTAGTGGCAACACTACTGAACACTCAGTGCACCACCATAGCTAATGAACAGCTCTAGTTTTAAATGTCTGGGAAGAATGCCTGGCAACAGCTGAATTAACATTTGCCAGGTATCTAACTGGAGATATAAATTGGGAGCCGTAGGTGTTAGCTAAAGCATTGAGAATAAAAGCAAACCACAGAAGAATTTCTATTGAGAGAAGTTGGTCATAGACAATGATGGCAAATACCAGTGTCTAAGAAAACTTACAGAAAAAGAACTTATAAAATTGCTTGTGATTAATAATAGCCATACTTGTTGAGCCTTTTCTATGTACTAAACAATATTTATGTTCTAAGCCTTTCACATGCAAAATCACGTTCAATCCTAATAGTCCCTTTATGAAAATTTTATAGATGAGGCGCAAAGGTTTCAAAAGATTAAGTAACTTGCCCAAACACCAGTAAGCGACAGAGCCAGGATTTGAACCCAGGTTTCACAAATTCAAGTGAGATTTAAACCTAGTCTATTTAGTGCCATTCTTTTGAGGCCTGTTTTGTGACTGTCTGTTAGGAAGAAAGACTAGGAGAGAACTAAGAACTAACTTCGGTTTTGTGCCAGACTTTGGGCTGTCATATCCTATCTGATGTGATTTAAGAAACCAAAGCTCAGAGATATATTTATACACTTTGCCTAGGCTCATGTGCTTAGGAAATTGCTGATGCAAGAACCAACTCAGTCCACGTATTACAAACACCAACGTCCTTTCCAAATACTCATGATTTGTCTGACCACAGAATTAGATTACTTTTTATCTTGCCTGAGGATGGGGGCAGAAGGCTGATTTCATTTGCTTGGGCACCCATAACAAAGAACTATAAACTGGGTGGCTTAAATAACAGAAATTAGTTTCCCCACAGTTCTGGAGGCTAGAAGCCTAAAATCAGTGTATCAGCTGGATTGTTTCCTTCCCAGGGCTTGACTCTTTGCCTTGTGGATGACTGTCTTCTCCCTGTGTCCCCACATCATCTTCCCTTTGTCCATGTTTGTGCTCTAATCTCCTCTTTTGATAAGGACACATCGTATCAGATTTGGAAGCACCCATATGACCTCATTTTACCTTAATTACCTATTCAAAGGCTTGATCTCCAAATACGGTACTATTCTGAGGCCCTGGGGCTTAAGATTTTGAAATATGAATTTTAGAGAAACACAGTTCAGCGTATCAATATAATGTTCACTGCCGCTACTTTTAAGTCCCCCTCATTTCTCACCAGGTCTATTGCATTAACCTCCTAACCAAGCTTCCTACTTGCTCTCTAATCTCATGTGAAGTAATCATCTGTCAATTACTTTTTTTGATACCACATAGCAGAGCACCTGTGTGGCTCAGTCAGTTAATCATCTGCCTTCAGCTCAGGTCATGTCTCCAGTCCTGGAATTAAGACCTCGTGTTGGGTTCCCTGCCCAGCGGGAGTCTGCTTCTCCCTCTGCCCCTCCTCCTGTTCATGCTCACTTGCTCTCTCTGTCTCTCTCAAATAAATAAATAAAATCTTAAACAAACAAAAAAAAGAGATCACACAGCGTAATCCCAAAGACCATCATTCACTTTCTATTCCACGTGAATCCCAGCTCCCTCTGAGTTATATTACATAGTGGCCCACACACCATTGTGTCTGTTTCCATAATCACTAGCCTCATTCAGTCCCTTATTATTTCTAAACTTTGTAATTACAATACTCTGTAGTTTTTCTCTAAACAGCCACTCTACTCTCTTGGATCATTATTAAGACAGTACTCTTTCTTAAGGGCATTTAGGTAATGTCATCTGCTCTCTAAAACTCCTTCTATTGTGCCTCTTTATCTATCAAGTTAGGGCCTCTCCACTGTGATCCTGGACTGGACTTGGCCGTTCCTTCTTGCTGCCTTTGAGGTGGGAAGTTTGGATCTTCATCACATACTTATCCACCTCAACCTGTGCTGGTTCTTTTAGCTCCATCTGGAGTGCCATCACCCGATTGTCCAAATCCATTCCATCTGCAAGACCCAACTTAAATTCTACTTCATGAGCAGACCTTTCCCTGAACCGTATCAGAAATGATATAATATTCCTTTTTCCACCATTCATCTTTCACCTTTACTGTATTGGATCTTTTCAAAGGGAGTCTGTAACTTTCAAAGTCCTGGAGTAACTGAAAACAACACAGAGACCACTGGCCAGTAGAATCTTTAAGATTTATTTATTTATTTATTGGAGAGAGACAGAGAGTCAGTGAACAGTGGAGGGGCAGAGGAAGAGAATCTCAAGTAGATTCCCCACCCCCACTGAATACAGAACCCAACACAGGATTCAGTCTCATGAGCCTCAGATCATGACTTGAGCCCAAACCAAGAGTGAGACTCTTAACCAGCTGAACCACCCAGGTGCCCCAGCCAGCAGAAACTTAAAAAAGCTTATTTGCCAATAAGCTGGAGTGTGTTAGCAACAGCTCATAGAGAGGTATGAACAAGAGAATTGCTAAATTTTTAGTAGCCTGTTGCTAAGCTGAGCCATTATTAAAAATTATGCATTTATAATTAAGTAAATTATTTTAAAAAGTAAAATATCAATGCATTCTAATGAAAAACAGATTATTACTAACTATTTCACCACATTTTACAGTTTTCTGACTCTTTAGGCAATTTACAGTGACAGCATATAGTCAATATACCGTATTGGTGTGTTACTGTGCACTCCCTTCCAACCAACTCCATGTTTAATGACCTCACATTAGTAGATTGAAAACTGGTCATGGTGAGAATATTTAAGCCATAGAAACTGGCACACTAACAATCAAGATTTGATTTGATGGAGAGGATCTTAATAATTTAGATTAAACTTAAAATATGTCAAATCTATAACCATCACATTGTGATTGCACAATATATTTAAAAACTCTTCTAGCATTTGAAACTATTTTGTGATTCAGTGAAGAAGTTATATATATCATTGATTGGTAAGCAAAGTTCTCACTACAGCTTATTCAGCTTCACTTTCATCAAACACCTTAATGTATATAAATTTTAGTCAACATTCATATCAGAAATACCCTGATTGGTGAATTGTACACATACATTGGTTATGGATATAAGATTTTGGCAAAATTCAATGAAAGCATTTTGTGAGAGTTAATCAACTGTATGGAATTTAAAATAAAGTACATTGTGTATTTTATTATTATTTCTAAAGGGTGTGCTATGTTAATTGTATATTCAGGAACATTTGTAATACACACACACACACACACACACACACACACACACACACATTTCCCATCAAAGAGGTCATTGTTAAACATTTACCACCAAATATCCTGCATATTATGGGAGCCAAGCAGACATCTGGTCAAAAGCAAAAAAAAAAAAAAAAACAGAAGCACCTGCAAATAGTTAAAATAACCCAGTGTTTTACCTCTCTGGTATCAGATATCACTTAAGATACCATTTCGAATCTTCCTGGTTTCCTTTATTTCCAGGCCTTTGTTTTGAGTTTCACTCCCAGCCAACAGTGCAATAATCTGCTTTACCTGGACTTGAAATCATTTCACATGGTGCAGCTCAGTAGTGCCTTGCCTTGCATCTTCTCCACATACCTCTCACATTCTACTTAAGAGCTCCCTTGCTCTGCTGAGGTAGACTTGTTGGAGCCAATTCATGATAAGAAAGAAGAGTAGGGGAACTAATGTCCAGAGCAGGTAATCTTTAACCATTGGCAAATGAGAGACAGTGGACATGCTCTTCTCCCTTCTTCCTCAACATGGCTTTGAGAAGTAGCTTTATATGGCCTCTTGAATGATGGTCCAACAAAATGAGCAATCCATGGCCTCAGTAATCTACTCTTGTATTGGCTAACTTTCTTTTCCTACCTCACTCTTGATTTCCCTCAACCCTATGATATGGAGGAAGAAGGCCAGGGTACTTCCTATAACCACTGGGGGCAGATGGAGAAAAGTTTGATAACATCTACTTCCGGTGACAAAGCTAGTCCTTTGAAATAAGGTGTAACTAAGCTATTTACCATGTCAAATATGGTAAGCATAGCCTATGTATGGAAAAGTTGAATCTCTCTGTTGTATACCTGAAACTAATGTAGCATTCTATATGAGCTATACTCAGATAAAAAATAATTAAAATTGAAATAATAAAAAAGAAATTACCCAGATATAATTGAAGGAGAAAACAAAAAGAGCAAAAGGATGTAGTATATAAGTCCAATGTGTCCAATTAGAAGAAAATCTCTTCTTTCACCTCTACTACCTACATCCAACTCAGGACTTTGTACTGCTGCTACAGTATATACATGCATGTGTATACATATGTATGTATATGTGTGTATCCTATATATTTATGAATATCATACACAATCACATATAAGAACAATGATCATTATATATATAAGGGCATTAGCTTATCAGTCCTCTATATGTTAATTAATATCATATTAACAGACATATTTATTCATCTCAAATCTCCCAGCCTTATATAGTTTTTATTTTTTTTAATTCATTTCTACAAACACTTGGATATTGAGTACAATGGAACCTATTTCTGTTAAAGATATTGAGTCTGGGATCCATGGAAACTATCTATGATTAAGAAGCTACTAAGCTGTGTCAGCCTTCCACCACCTACCCCTTTCTTTCCCCCATATTAAGCAAGAGTTTTAGTGGCATTAGAAAGTATATAAAACCAGAGTTTACTTACTGATGCTTGAAATTGGACTTCCTTCTAAATGAGACCTACAATCACAACTTCTCCTTATCCCAGGCCAGGAGCTTTTGCCCTTGTCTTAGAACAGAATCTTGGACACTCCTGGGGAACTTTTGGTACATGCACACATGCTGTTAAATCTCATTTATAAAGAAATACACATTTCCCCCATAGGTTTCCCCTGGGTTTTCAATTATCAGTAAGCAATTTTAGTTCTTTTAGACATGTATTTAGTGAATTTTGTTCTCCTTTGGTTTGATACATATAAAAAATGCATGTGTTGTGTCTGGTAGAATGTTTATTGCATTGTTGGAATCTTTGAACAAATTGATATGAGTGCATTAAAGAGAAAGAAAGAGAAGGGAGGAAGGAAGGGAGAAAAGAGAAGAAAAAAGAAAAGAAAGGAGGAAGGAAAGAAAGAGAGAAAAAAGTTTTAGAGGACTAAGCGTATCTTACAAAGAATGGGATATCCAAAAGGACCAGCTAATACTTGATATGATGTCTGGAAACTATAGGCAGAACAGATGATTGAATTAAGTAGAGTTAAATAAATTGCAAAATTTCCCACTTTAGTGATGAGTATTTTTCATATATTACCAGAGGCATTTTATCAGACACCTTTCCAATAACTGCATTGAGTAGAAGTTCTGGCTCTTGAAACATTTAAATTTACAAAGCAAATTTAACTTAGGAATCAACTACAAAGCTCGGAACACATATATTGAGAAGTGAAAAATGGAATTTGGAGCAAGCACATTTAAAAGGGAAGGAGAAAATTATTCAAATTCTCTTTATCACAAAATAACAAAACAACATAGGAGGCAGATTGAAAACTTAAAGTATCCCCAGAGTGCATATCATTTTATGGATACAGAGTCAGATTCACAGAAGAAGTTACGTGGTTTCTCAAAGATCCCGCAGGTGATAAGTTGAAGAACCAGTTTCAGGCACTATCCACGAATTCTGTTCAAGGCACAGATTCCTGAGCTGTGCAGCCCTTCATCCTAGACTTTCTCAGTCCCTCCAGATCATGGTGAATGCAGGGTAGCTTCAACACCAGAGCTGCTTTGCTCTACTATTTATACTAGATGCTCAATAGTAATTTTTTAATGAGAAATCAATGAACCTCAGGGGCGTTATGCTAAGGAAAATAAGTCGAGAAACACAAATACTGTATGATCTCACTTCTATGTGAAATCTAAAAAAGCTGAACTCATGAAAACAGAGAGTAAATTGGTGGTTGCTGGGGCCAGGGAGTGGGAGAAATGGGGAAAGGGTGGTCAAAGGGTACAAACTTGCTGTTATAAGATGAGTAAATTCTGAGGATCTAATATACAACATATTGAGTGTAGTTAACAATACTATATTGTATACTTGAAGGTGGCTAAGAGAAGAGATCTTAAATATTCTCACTGAAAAAAACAAAAGCAACTATGTGAGGTGATGGATATGTTACCTAGCTTTGTTGCTATAATCATGAAATAACATATATGCATGTCAAGTCATCACATTTGCACCTTAAATTTACACAATGTTATATGTCAATTATATGTTTGTAAACCTGGGGGGGAAAGTCAGTACTTGTTTTCTAAAATAAATTTATTCAACAAATACTTAGGCTGCCCAGACTGTGGACAAAAGGAGTAACTAAGATATAACCTCTTTTAGCTGATTAGTTCACAGTTTCTTAGGTAATGAGACATAATTATAATAAAACATGAAAAATCCTGTGATATTGGAGTGGAGGTGGGCAGGAAGGGCACGGCAGAGGGTATCAATTTAGAACTAGAGAGTTAGAGAGTTCTGTCACTTTCAGCTGGGTTTTGAAGGATGAGCCAAAATTAGCTACACAGAAGAGTATCCTAGGAAAAAGGAATTTGTGTGAAATTTGGAGATGTGAAAAATTATGGTGTATTTGGTGATCTTTTTATTCTTTGGTATGGCTAAAGTATGTGCTATGTATGTAAAGAAAATGTAGACAGTGAGTCTAGAGAAAAAGATTAGACACTAGATATTTTTAAAAAATCCTGGACATTATAAAGTATTCTTAAGAGATTTAGATTCTACCCTGAAATATATAGGAGGTCAATCTTCTCTGAATGTATAATTCAGTACTCTCTAATAAAGATATAATGAGCATATAATTTTATGTGGGTGATTGTGAGAAAGGGTAAAAAGAAACAAGTAACATTAATTTTAAAAATGCATTTTATCTAGCCCAGTACATCCAAAATTTTATCACTTCAACATGTAATCAATATTATAAAATATTAATGGTTTTTTTAACATTCTTTTTTTTCATACTGAGTCTTTGAAGTCTATTTTGTTTTATTGTGGCTAGAATATCTTAATTTGAATTAGCCATATGTCAAATGCTTAATAGCTGCATGTGGCCAATGGCCACCATGTTGGACAGCAGAGGTCTGCACTACAGAAGACAGTTCCCAAGACCATAATGCTAAACATAGCGTGGTTGACCCCCTCCTGAATAAAGCTCATTTGGCCACAACACCACAGCCATGGCACTGCATTCCAGCTCTTTCTACTCATTGCTCAGTCCTGCAGTAAATGATGTGTCAGGCAGTTATTTTCAAACTGAGTCCCTGCTCTCTGTATTGTGGGAGTTACAGTCCTTACAGAGAGAATCCAGCAGCTGCAGAAGCCAGACAGCACAGATGTAAACTGGAGAAGGTAGTGGCAGGCCAGGGAGCGGCTGTCAGAGAAGTTGCTTCTTTTCAGCAAATTCTGTCAAGCTTGAATGGCTTTGGCTGTGCTGCCGAGTTTTTGGCCTTCCACTGAGATGGGAGAGTTTCCGGGTTGTCATTAGATCCAGTTAGAATCCAGGATCAGAGGTGACTTGCCAGCTAAAACAGGCAAAATGAATAGCTCACCAACCCTCCCGACCCATTGACACACAGTTCTATATAGAGGTTTGTCCTTTCTGTGGATACGGAATCACTCTTAATGAGACGTGCACGGCAGGCTTTAGCTGTGAAGTTGACAGCTTACAAAGAAAGAAGGAAGTTGAGTTCTGGAGGGTTAGAGCAGGAATCTGGGTCACAGCTTCTGTCTCAACTTTTTATTTTCCTTTAAGAAGAAGAGCCAAGAGAGAAATGAGTCAACCATTCCACTGTTTTTGAGCAGATTAATAAAGTGATTTTTTTTTCATTTTACAAATCTCAATTTAAGCTATATTCACAAGGTAAAAATTAAAAACACTGCAGTATTTTTAATAGCAAAATTAGTTTTTTCTCTTCTTCTGTCCCTCTGAAGTCCCAGCAGAGATGCCTTTCCTGGTAAAGATTTTGCTAAGTAACAATGACAGATGATATGGCATATCTCTTTCCAAAAGCCCCCTCTTATTTTACAGGCCTTTGTCTATAGAAAAGTTATAATTAAACATTGTATATTTTGTACAAGGAAGGCTTTGATGTTTAGACATCAGTTCTCAGCAATGACACAGATTGTATCATTTAGTGCTAAATCATGTATGTCTATAATATTTGTAGTAACTAGGAAAAACTTATTTATTAAATAATGTATGTTTGCTGAGATGAGTTCTATTCAGCAGTATTGGGCATTGGTTTCACATGAAATGTTTAGTGGTGGGTAAATGATTTTAGAAGAACCACAGAACTAAATGAACCAACTCTCCCTTAGTGTTTTAAGGGTATAATATACAGGAGGAAGGAAGCATAGGCTTTGAAATATGACAGATGAACCTGTCAATTATTTGGCAAATTCTCTCAGCATAAACTCCTTATTTATAACTTGTAAGAAATAATAGCTACCTCATAGGATTCGTGGGTTTAAATAGTGATTAATAAATTATTAGTAGTCTTATTATTCGAAATGACCAATAATATTATTATTAACCTTTTACCATTTAATTCTACAGGATCTAGATTGATGATAATGATACTGATGATGACAGAAACTATCATATATTGGGTGCTTATTCTGCCCCATGCCCTGGGCTCAGCTCTTCATCTAAGGGACCCCTATCAGAAAATAAAACTTTTCCTTTGATTTCCACATTCTCTTCCAATTACCACCATACCTCTTTGTTTCTCTTCACTGCCAAATGTCTCAAAATGTTGTATATAAATATGCTGTATTCATTCTCTTACTCCCATTCACACACAACCTGCTTCTATATGTCTTTTACTATATGGTTAAATTCAGTGAATTTTTTCACCATGCGTCTTACTTTACTATTTATACAGTTAATGTACAAAAGAAAATAAAAGCATCTTATTATCTTGGCTCCCATGACAATACATTGTCTTGGTTTCTTCTTCTTCATTGTCTATGTCAACTTTTCCTTCTCAATTAATGCATAAATATTTGAATGCTTTAGGATATAATCAGATCCCTCTTCTCTTCATATCCTACAGTTGCAGTTCTTACTGTTGCTGTCCATATTCTGATGATCCCAAATAGTTCCAATTTAGACTTCTATTCTCTGAGCCAGAATGTCCTTATTCAGTTTTCTATTTGGCATTCCTACTTAGCTATTTCAAAGATATTTAAAAATAAATTCTAAAACTTGATCTTTTTTTTCTAAATTTGGTTCCCTTTCAGTTTTGTCTATCTCAGTTAGTTCAACCCAATTATACGGACTAGAGTTACTGAAGGGAGTGTATCTCACAACTTTTGATTCTAAGGCTCAGCAACCTACAGTACAGAACCACAGGTGGGACTCAGAATTGTTGTACTTTTCATCTGTGGCAGCTATAACTCTCACGTATTCTTCTTTCCTTGGTGTGATTTCATGTCCTCTCCTGTGTATGGATTTATACAGTCAACTTGTATCTTTGCTCGCTATTTACTTAGTTATTTATATTTTATTTATTTATTACAGAAAGAGCAAGAACAAGCACAAGCAGGGAGAGTGACAGGCAGAGGGAGAAGCAGGCTCTCCCCTCCAACCCTGCCACCCTTGAGCAAGAAGCCTGATGCGCGGGTCTCGATCCCAGGACCCTGGGATCATGACCTGAGCCGAAGGCAGACACTTAACTGACTGAGCCACCCAGGCATCCCGTATCTTTGCTCTTAAGATCAAACTTCTTTTTCTAGCTTTTTTTCCTAGTAGACGGTAGGAAAGTTCACCAAAATAGTATACCGCTCAGCAATTGCTTGGTTCGTACTATTCTGACAATATTCAATAGCCCTGGTTTGTATTCCCATAGATAATATTATATATACATATATATCACACACACACACATATATATATTTCAAAATCCAAGTTACTAAGTTATGTTATAATAGTTATTTTTTTCTGCTGAATTTACTATTGGAATATTGCTCAAATGTTGCTTACATAATCCATGCCAAGAGTAATGCCTAAAGTGATTCTGCTAAATGAGATCCTTCTAGTACCTTCAATAATAAAACACTCTGGATCAGATCTAATAATGTCATACCTCACTTTGAATGCTGTGTTATATGGGTCATGGCATAGAAACACTCCAGGGTAGGATTTGAAATAATTGGTCCATTGGAAATCTGTTTGTTAGCCAAGGTTTTCATATCAAAGGCATTTATTACAATAATCCATGGAACCAAAATGAGTGTACATGATAGATGATGATAATGCTTTATGTAATTCAATCCTTTAGCTTTAAAAAATCTTTCCATTAATAATATCTCCAGCATCCCAAACATCTAAATCTCATTTCTATGGACTTATTTAGGAATATTCCTTGGGACACTTAACTTCTTTCTTTTCAATGAACAAAAATATGTACATCTATTGTTTTTGTTGTGAGAATATAAATACCTACTTTGAAGAACGTAATTGCTTAGTAGTAGGAGACAAATATAAATGAGTGCAATATAGAGTTTGAAATTGTTATACTCATTGCACAGATGGCTATAATGGGGAGAAGACATAGTTTTTAAAAAAAAGAGGAACATCTTTACAAAAGAGATATTAATACAATGAGAAGAGTTGTTTGTCTCCCTGGCTTTTTTCCCTTCTTAGCTGTTTTAGTTAACCACTAGTTTAAGGCATAGCCCACTCAATAAGGGCAGTTTTAGCTAAAACCCCTTGACGAACATTAATGGCCCCATGAAAGGGAAGAAAGTGGTGTTTGGGCACTGATTTATTGATCCCATTTACACGTATTCTGGGGGATGGTATCATCCTAGGCAGTAGCTCCCATGAGAAATTGCAGCATTTTCCTTCACTAGTAGTTGTCAATAAAGAATACACTATTTATAATAGTAATAGGATGTTTGTAGTAGAAGCAAATGAGAATATTTTTAAACTACTATTTATATTGAGAATCTTCATTTCCATTTTGGAAAATGATCATTTGGGCCAACTAAAAGGAAAAATAAAAGTTCTAATGTGGACACTTTTTTAGCATCTGCTTGATGATCATATTTGAAAAAATAAACATACTTTCCTCAAATTTTACTCTTTATCTATCTTTCTGACCACCTTTTCTGTTCAAGAACCCGAGTTTCTATTGTGTGGTGATACGTTTAAATGGATTTACTAACTTCAAGGGGCTGTGGTATTTGAAAGTAGAATATATAATATATCCAAAATATAAGTAAGTATGTACAGCATGTATAGACTTTATATATATACATAAACATACATAACATAGAATACAGAATATGTATTTTAATTGAGCCTAATACAATGTAATACCCAAATAGCACCATAACTCATTATCCGACTGGAGGAACTCTCCTTAGAAATCTCATGATAAAACACATATATGAAGTGGGTTGTATTTTCTTAAGGAAAAAATTTTAATATCTTGGATTGGATTTTAACAAAATTCTCAATATAAAAAAAATCATTAGTGTGATCAGCCTTGTCATAAAGATGAAGGAACTGTAATTAGAAATTTCTCTAAGAATTACAAGTAACAAAAATTATCTCTTCATATTATAAAATAGATCAGTATCTGAAATATATAAATATCTAGTCTCTACCATGTGCTACTATCAAACCTGTATTTAATTATTTCATTAATGTCTATTAAATGAATAGGCCACCCTGTTCCTCGTAGGGAAATTTTTGAAAACCATGGCAGGGTAGGTCAGTTTAGTTCCACAAACATTTGCTGGGTGGTGCCATGGAGAATGTGGTCTATTTCCTAAATAAGTTTACAGTCTGGGCATTTGAATTGGACCAGGAAGAATGGGTAAGATTTCAACATGGAGACAGGGGGAAAGAGTATTCAGGGCGAAAAGAGTAACATGAAGAAAACTAAATAACTGGGAATGAGTGGGGACATCCAAAGGACATATGGAAGAGCATAGAAATAAGACCCCCAAATATAATATTTGGTGAAGTTTTGAAGAAATGAAAGATAGGAGATGGTAAGAGATTGTACATGACCACATAAACTTCGGTGGAAAGAAAAGATGGTCTGATGGAGAAAAAGAAATAAATATCAAAGAAAAGTGTTTTAGTATTTTTAGTATAATTCTATTAATTTAATTTTGATTCTTATGATCACTTCCCCAATACAGACAAAATTTATAAATTTGAACCATATCCCGAATGTACATTTTACTAGAAAAATCTCTCATTTGCTAGACATGTATATATCTTATCTATGTTCCTATACCTTATTATCTTTATCTGAAAGTATGTTTAAGCCACAGTAACAATTGTAAATGGGATCGACTCCTTAATTTCTCTCTCTTCTGTCTTGCTGCTGGTATATAGAAATGCAACTGATTTCTGTGCACTGATTTTATATCCTGACACTTCATTGAATTCCCATATGAATTCTAACAGTTTTGGAGTGGAGTATTTTGGGTTTTCCACATAAAGTATCATATCATCTACAAGGAGTGAGAGTTTGACTTCTTCTTTGCTGATTCACATGCTTTTTATTTCTTTTTGTTGTCTGATTGCTGAGGCTAGGACTTCTAGTACTATGTTGTATAGCAGTGGTGATAGTGGACAGCCCTGCCATGTTCCTGACCTTAGAGAAAAAGCTCTCAGTTTTTCCCCATTAAAAATGATATTCACTATGGGTTTTTTGTAGATGGCTTTTATGGTATTGAGGTGTGTGCCCTCTATCCCTACACTTTGAAGAGTTTTGATCAAGAAAGGTTGCTTTACTTTGTCAAATGCTTTTTTTTAGCATCTATTGAGAGTATCCTATGGTTCTTGTTCTTTCTTTTATTCATGTATTGTATCACATTGATTGATTTGTGGATGATGAACCAACCTTGCAGCCTAGGGATAAATCTTACTTGGTCATGGTGAATAATCATTTTAATGTACTATTGGATCCTATTGGCTAGTATTTTGGTGAGAATTTTCACATCTGTATTCATCAAGGATATTGGTTGTAATTCTCCTTTGTGATGGAGTCTTTGATTTTGGGATCAAGGTAATGCTGGCCTCATAAAATGAGTTTGGAAGTTTTCCTTTCATTTCTATTTTTTGGAATAGTTTCAGGAGAATAGGTATTAATTCTTCTTTAAATATTTGGTAGAATTCCCCTGGGAAGCTCTCTGGCCCTGGGCTCTTGTTTGTTGGGAGATTTTTGATGACTGTTTCAATCTCCTTACTGGTTATGGGTCTGTTCAGGTTTTCTATTTCTTCCTGGTTCAGTTTTGGTAGTCTATATGTCTCTAGGAATGCATCCATTTCTTCCAGATTGTCAAATTTGCTGGCATATTGCTTGTAATATGTTCTTATAATTGTATTTCTTTGGTGTTGTTTGTGATTTCTCCTCTTTCATTCATGATTTTATTTATTTGGGTCCTTTCTCTTTTCTTCTTGATAAGTCTTGCAAGGGGTTTGTCAATTTTAATTAATTCTTTCAAAGAACCAGCACCTAGTTGCCTTGGTTTGTTCTACTGTTCTTTTGGTTTCTATTTCATTGATTTCTGCTCTGATCTTCATTATTTCTCTTCTCCTGCTGTGTTTAGACTTTCTTTGCTGTTTTTCTCCAGCTCCTTTAGGTGTAGGGTTAGGTTGTGTACTTGAGACCTTTCTTGTTTCTTGAGAAAGGCTTGTGTGCTATATACTTTCCTCTCAGGACTGCCTTTGTTGTGTCTCAAAGATTTTGAACTGTTGTGTTTTCATTTTCCTTTGATTCCAAGAATTTTTTTTAATTCGTCTTTAATTTCCTGGTTGACCCATTCATTCTTTAGTAGGATGCTCTTTAGCCTTCATGTGTTTGAGTTCTTTCCAACTTTCCTCTTCTTGTTGAGTTCTAGTTTCAACACACAATGGTTTGAAAATATGCAGAGAGTGATCCCAATCTTTTGGTACTGGTTGAGACCCGATTTGTGACCCAAGATGTGATCTATTCTGGAGAAAGTTCCATGTGCACTAGAGAAGAGTGTGTGTTCTGTTGTTTTGGGATGGAATGTTCTAAATATATCTGTGATGCCCATCTGGTCCAATGTGTCATTTAAAGCCTTTATTTCCTTGTTGATCTTTTGCTTAGATGATCTGTCCATTTCAGTGAGGGGGTTGTCCCCTACTATTATTGTATTATTGTTGATGTGTTTCTTTGATTTTGTTATAAATTTGTTTATATAATTGGCTGCTCCCATGTTAGGGGCATAGATATTTAAAATTGTTAGATCTTGTTGGACAGATTCTTTAAGTGTGATATAATGTCCTTCCTCATCTCTTATTATGGTCTTTGACTTAAAATCGAATTTATCTGATATAAGGATTGCTACCCCAACTTTCTTTTGATGTGCATTAGCATGATAAATTGTTTTCTATCCCCTCACTTTAAATCTGAAGGTGTCTTTGAGTCTAAAAGGAGCGTCTTGGAGACAGTAAATCGATGGGTCTTGTTTTTTTATCCATTCTGATACCCTGTGTTTTTGATTGAGACATTTAGCCCATTTACATTCAGGGTAACCATTGAAAGTCATGCATTTAGTGCCATTGTATTACCTGTAAGGTGACTGTTGCTGTATATTGTCTCTGTTCCATTCTGGTCTGTTACTTTTTTTTTTTTTTAAGATTTTATTTATTTATTTGACAGACAGAGATCACAAGTAGGCAGAGAGGCAGACAGAGAGAGAGGAAAGGAAGCAGGATCTCTGCTGGGCAGAGAGCCCAATGTGGGGCTCAATCCCATGACCCTGGGATCATGACCTGAGCTGAAGACAGAGGCTTTAATCCACTGAGCCACCCAGGCACCCCTGGTCTGTTACTTTTAAGCTCTCTCTTTGCTTAGAGGACTCTTTCAATATTTCCTGTAGGACTGGTTTGGTGTTTGCAAATTCTTTTAGTTTTTGTTTGTCCTAGAAGCTTTTTATCTCTCCTTCTATTTTCATTGGCAGGCTAGCTAGATCTAATATTCTCGGCTGTATATTTTTCTAATTTAGTTCTCTGAATATATCATGGCAGTCCTTTGTGGCCTGACAGATCTCTGTGGATAGGTCTGCTGCCAATCTAATATTTCTACCATTGTATGTTACAGACCTCTTGTCCCGAGCTGCTTTCAGGATTTTCTCTTGAAAATCTAGGTCACTGAGACCTGTAAGTTTTACTATTAGATGACGAGGTGTGGACTTATTTTTTATTGATTTTGAGCGGGGTTCTCTGTGACTACTGGATTTTGATGCCTGTTCCCTACGCCATATTAGGGAAATTCTCTGCTTTAATATGCTCCAATATACCTTCTGCCCCTCTCTCTCTTTCTTCCTCTTCTGGGATCCCAATTATTCTAATATTGTTCTGTCTTATGGTATCAATTATCTCTCGAATTCTCCCCTCATTTTCCAGTAGCTGTTTATCTCTCTTTTGCTTAGCTTCTTTATTCTCCATCATTTCGTTTCTATGTCACTGATATACTCTTCTTTTTCATTTATCCTAGCCTAGCATTTTTTATTGCACCTCATTAATAACTTTTTAAAAATTTCAACTTGGTTAGTTTTTAGCTCTTTTATCTCTCCAGAAAGGGATTTTATTTCTCCAGAGAGGGATTCTCTGAAATTTTCCATGCTATTTTCAAGCCCAGCTAGCACCTTGATAATCATCATTCTGAATTCTAGTTCTGACGTATTACTAATGTCCATGTTGATTAGGTCCCTAGCCGTTGGTACAGCCTCTTGCTTTTTTTTTTTTTTTTTTTTTTTGTGGTGAGTTTTTCTGCCTTGTCATTTTATCCAGATAAGAATAGATGAATGAGAGAACAAAATACCAAAAAGGTAGCAATGACTCCAGAAAAATATACACTAAACAAATCATAAGAGACCCAAAACCAGGGAAGAAGAAGGGTAGGAGAATATATATATGACTGGTGAATAGAATAGAGCCACACACTTGATTTTAGGTGTATCTTGGTCTTTTAGAAGAAACTATCTCCAAAATTTTAAAGAAAGAAAGACATATGTATACAAAAATAAGGGTAAACATGATGAAGAGGTAGAATATGACTGTAAAGTTGAAAATTTAAAAAGATTCTAAAAAGGAATTAATAAGAAGTTGGTTGAAAAAAGGAAAGAAAAGAAGAGGAAAGAATGTGATCAGACTGGAGACTAAAAAAAAGCCATGTGCTAAGTTTAGGGTATCTTTTAAGCTATTAGAAGAAATTGTATCCCAAAATTTTAAAGGAACAAAAAACTTGTATGTATACAAAAAATAAGGTTAAACACATTGAAGGGATAAAATATGAATATAACAATGAAAATTTTAAAAGAGTTTTAAAAAGGTATTAATAAGATAAAATATTTTAAAATGTTAAAATAGGAAAGAGGAAAAATTTCAAAAAATAGAATAAGAAAAAAATAAAATTAAAAAAAATTAACTTTGAATGACTAAAGAATCATGGAATTAAAGCTATGAATTTTATGTGTTGCATTCCCCTAGCTCTGGAGTTTCACATTTCTCATTGATTATTGAAGTTGGTCTTGGCTGGATGTTCTTGCTGAATTACACCACACTTGCCAGGTGCCAGGCTAAGCAATCTGCTCAGATTCGCTCTTGTAGCTTTTGTTCCCTGACCACTTTCCATACAGCTTTGGAGGACGGGAATGAAATTGGCAACCTCCCAATCTCCAACCCAATGAGAGCCGAGAGCTCAGGACCCCATTTCTCAATGCACCCTTACAGAAAAGCAGTCAGTCCCTCCCGTCTCCCTGGTCTCAGGCTGCACTCTGTGCTCACCCGGCCTGTGACTGAGCATTTCTATCTATGGTGCATAGTCCCATTTGGAGTCTCCAAACCCAGCAGATTCCTGATGCATGCTCCTGTGCTGCTCCTCCCAAAGGAGGAAGGAGGGTTTCTCTCTGGATCTGTTAACGTGTGGGGTTCCTGCTCCAAGAGCAGTGGTCCAACTGTGCCTTGGAGCACAGTCCAAGGTAACCCAGAGCTGAGAGCTCACTCCTCAGCTCCATCTCTGTATTCTCTGTATTCAGCTTCCCCGCTCCAATACCTGGCAGCTCTGCCACACTCAGACACCCCTGGTCTTTCTGTGACCCTGTGGGTCCTGAAACCACACTGTCCCTGGGAGGGCTTCACCCCCACTTAGCCTCTGGAGCAATGTGCCTCAGTGGAGCAGACTTCTAAAAGTTCCAATTTTGTGCTCCACTGCTCTTTCACTTGCTGGGATCCGCCCCAACCCCCATGGTCTATCTTCCCAAATGTTGCCTCAGATTCACTTCTCCACACGTCCTACCTTCCAGAAAGTGGTCGATTTTCTGTTCCTTGAATTGCTGCTCTTCTTCTCTTCTCTCTCCTGTTGAGTTAGTAGCTGTTCAGAATGGTTTAATAACTATCTAGCTGAACACCTGGGACTTGATGATTTAGGTCTCTTGCTCCTCCACCATTTTGCTCCTCCCCCCCTATTTTTTTTTGTTATTAACATATAATGTATTATTTACTCCAGAGGTCCAGGTCTGTGAATCTTACACATTTCACAGTACTCACCATAACACATACCTTCCCTAATGTCCATAACGCAGCCACCCTAACCCTCCTACCCCCACTCCCTAGCAACCCTTAGTTAGTTTAGTGAGATTAAGAGTATTTTATAGTTTGTCTCCCTCCCAATCCCATCTTGTTTCATTTTTTTCCCTCCCTACCCCCCACGATCCCCCACAATGCCTCTCAAATTCCTCATATCAGAGAGATCAAATGATAATTTTCTTTCTCTGATTGGCTTATTTCAATATGCTTTTTTTTAATGCCTACTTTTTAATTTATGGAAAATAAGCATCTCTTAATTTATGTATCATCCCTTAAATATAATTCTATTTTAGATTAGTCTCTTACTTTTTTAGATTAAAATAATTCATCTTTTGTTTTCTGTGTATCTTGACTTCCAAATTGTACATGAAGGATTTTAACACCTCAGCTCTCCCAGCTTCTGTCTCTCAACCTATCATCTTTTCCTTTAATTTTTTGGTAAAGGTTGATAAGATTTATTTCCATTGCATAAAGAGTTTTTTGCTTTGTCCCTGTGTGGATTCATAAAGCTGAAAATCAGTAATTGGCATTTGCATTGTTACAGTAAAGCCTTGATTAGATTTTTTTCTCACAATTCCGAATCACCAGCCCTCTGCTATTTAAAAAAGAGTGTCTGATGGATTCCTTCCTGCTTTTACCAGTTGGTTAAAATGAAGCAATAGGCTAGTATCATATTTTACACTGTACCTTCCTTTATCGTTTTTGTTTCCCTGTTGGAAAAATTAATCTTTGTTTCCTCAGCTTTTTTTCATCTTATACATTGCTTGAAATCTATTTCATTTCCTATGAGAAGCTAATGAAATTTTCAGTAGTTTATTCTTTATTTTTAAATGTGTAATTCCAGTCTTTATATCAACTACTGAAAGATCTCAACACTGAATTTAGGCTTCCTAGTTATATTAGAATATATGCTCCCATTTTTAATTCTCAGCATATAGTGGCTTTTATTAAATCAAAATTATTCTGCAGAATTTTTACATCACACATATATTAAAACTGTTTCCTCTTTTAAATTTAAAGAGTATGGCTTGGGCTTTGTTATAAGAAAATAATATTTCCCTAACTAGTTTAAGTTCATTTTTCAATCCAGTGTTCAGTATTAATGCCTTTTGCTCCATTATTTGTCTTATATGCTCCAGGAGAGAGCCGCTTCACTGTATCTAGAACATTTAGTGCCAATAGGTACAATTAATTGGGTTCAGGCTACCTATCAAATATTTTATATAGTTAACATATATATTATTTTGTAGTAACTATTATACTATATATATATATACACACACACATACATGTTATATATACTATTCCATAATAGTATATATAATTAATTATAGAACATATTAATATATATTATAATAATCATAAGCATCTATTATAATTTAAACTAGATATAATGCTTAACATATATAATATACAAAATACTCATATATTAGGCAGTGTTACCTCTGATTTTCAGGTGAAAAAGCTAGATTTAGAGAGACTATCCAAGCAGAATTAGAACTCAGATCACTCTAATAACAAGATTCTCTCTCTATTACAAGCTGCTTCTATATAACTTACTGTTTAAACAAAAATAACGTTAAAGTTGTTGGGAGAGGAGCTAAAGATTATGAGTTCCTCAGTTTTTTTTTCTCATTTAACTGCAAATAAATTGAGAATTTTTATCATTGCCATCACAATTACTATGTACCTAATTTCAAATTATTTATGCAAATACCCCGGTACTAATGAAAGCATTAAGTGCAAGACAGTCAGTTGGAAAATAGAGTTGGCTAAAAATAAAACAGAGAATAATACATTACTCAGATTAGTATAAAACTAGTAATTTAGGCCCCTGGGTATGTTTTTCAGAGGGGGTCCTTTAAACTTTGTTAATTGCAAAATAAGTACATTGCCCATTTTCCATCATCATAGAAGATTCTTGTTATTTTATTTCTGGATTTTTCTCCAGAAAAAGAAAGATGCAGCTGGCCCATCAGGTTTTTTGGCTAGAACTTAAGCCATCCTGTTCTGCTTTGCACTTTACAGTTTGTTCGGGAAGATAAAACCACGTAAAAATCCATGCTCAAAGTCCGAGGATCTCATTTCCAGCAAGAGGATCTCATTACCTGCTCTAGGTGGAACATACACAGGGTCAGGAGTGAGACGTTATATGTTCAAACCAAGACTTGGCTGCCTACTTGCTAAATGGGAACTTCAGTTTTATCAGTTGTGCATGGAAGATAATATCACCTCTATCACAGAGTTGGTGTAAGGAGCATGAGCTAATCTATATGAAGTGACTTCAAAAATCAAAATGTTATACAGGTATACTGATTTATAAATGACCTCTATTAGAGTCATATAGTGAAACTGATGCAACCGAATGCCTTTTACTTCCTTATTCATTGAAGATGTCTTCCTGATGAAATTCCCATTCCTCTGTCTTACTGATTGTGAGGCTGGTTACATCCTTAGATGCTCCACAGCATGCTTGTCTTGTAATAGGCTCCTGTATTCTTTAAATCATTCCTCCCTACCCACCTAATCTTTTGGAAACTCAGAAAATGAGTCTGGTATGATTTATAGAGCCTTAAGAGGCTCTAAAAATTTCTAAAATTAAAGTACCATGACCTTTAAATAGGAAAAAGGAAATGTAGATATAATTGGGCTTCTGAGTCTTCCAATAGTCAGCCATGGACAAGTGGAGAAAGCAGAATCTGCACTCTTAGAACTGATAATGTAGTATAGAATTCCACCTCTGAGTATGTAACTTTGGGCAGGTGTAAAGCCACCTGCTTCATCTGTTTTCTTATCTGCAGAATGGAATTCATAATGCATACCTCAGTATATTCTTGTGAGAGTTAAATAAGATCACATCTATAAAGATTTTGGTACACTTCCTGGCATACAAGTTGATTATCAGTATTGATCACAACTTCTCATTAATTTAAAGGACCACCATCAGTCCTTAGGCTCCCCAGGTTTGTAGAAAACTTTGGAATTACTCCCCCAAGTCACTAACTTCCCTATGATTGTACAGAGTGAAACTTCAGATGTTTCATTTGAAGCTTATGCATTTACCTGTGACAAAACTCAAATCTCAAGCAAGGATATGGAATTTTCAGTTGGGATAAAGCTGCAAATTCTTACGATTGCTAATAGAATAAAATATGCATAATAGTCTATAAAAATATAACACATGTGTTATTTGTACAATGGCATCTATACCATATTAAGTGTATATATTGTGTCTTTAAACACAGGAATCTGAGCTGGTGGGATGAGATGAGCCAAGGGAAGGGAGATAGAATGAAAATATAGCAGATGAATGTCTTCCATCATCTCACACTAGAGTATGAGCTTTTTAAGTCAGAAGGGAAGCTGAATTGCTTCTCCTTTTTATACTATTTTCTCTTTCTCTCTGTAAAAACAGAATTTACAGTTCAAGACAAATATGTATAATGTAGTTTCATTGTAAATTGCCTAAATGAACAAGTCAATGAAAGAGCAAAAACTCATTCAGGTCTTCCAGCTCCAAGTTCAATACTACCAAGTGACCTTCATGCTCCCAATGCTTCTGCATTCTTAATTGGTTCCAGTGTACCCAGAACTGCCATCTCACTACTTTTCTGCTTATCTGTTTTCACACAGGCAACTATGGAGAGAGTGGGATGGAAGCTTTCAAAGATATGTCAGCCAAGGAAGGAATTTGCATCGCTCACTCTTACAAAATCTATAGCAACGCAGGGGAACAGAGCTTTGATAAATTGCTGAAGAAGCTCAGGAGTCACTTGCCCAAGGCCCGGGTGGTGGCCTGCTTCTGTGAAGGCATGACGGTGAGAGGTCTGCTGATGGCCATGAGGCGCTTGGGTCTAGCAGGCGAATTTCTGCTTCTGGGCAGGTGAGTGACTATGTCAAAATTCACATGAAGGTAAAGCCAGGAATTTGGCAGAATCAAAGGGTATCTTCTGGTGCATAAGGACAGATGCTTTGGAAACTTCATCTGTGTGGTAGAAGTAGAACTTAAGTATCGTAAAACACCAGAGCCTGGAGATAATCATGGAAAATAAGTAGATATGTCATGTGCTGATTAATGATGATAACAGTAATCAACACATGAAGGTGGTGAGTATGTAGGTCTTGAAAAAAAATGACTATAAGAAAATGAGATGGGTTCTTAGATACTTGGATCATTTCATAATTCCCTTGAGAAATAAGCGTTTTTTCAGACTTTTTGAAATTGATTTTGAGAAAGGCTACCTAAACTTGTTTTATAACATAGAGTCATAGAATTTTGAGTTTGAAAGTGAGGAATTGCTTTAGGACTAATTTTTTAAAGCATTGGAAAATTGGCTGATTATTTACATTACAAAAGTGTTACTACATTGCCTAATCATCCACACTGTTGCCAGACAAGTTTCTAAAACATTAACTTCTACTGGGACTGATTTTAATTATCTGGGCAATCCACTTGATGGGTACAGCTCAGCTCATTCCCTGCTGATGCTGTTGAATCAGTATATTTGAGTTCTTTAGAGAAGCAGATATAATGGTGTATGTGTGTGTGAGAGAGAGAGAGAAAGGGAGAAGCAGAAAGAGAGAGAGATGAGGTGAGGTGAGGTGAGGTGAGATGAGATGAGATGAGATGATACACCAGAAGACCCAGTGGTATAGTTCTGGTCTGAAAACTGACAGACTTAGCATCCAAGAAGAGCCAATGTTTGGGTTCAAGTCTGAAGGCCAGAAAAGACCAACATCCCAGCTCAAGCAGTCATGCAGGAAGAGTTCCTTCTTACTCAGTCATTTTTGTTCTTCTCAGGTCTTTGGTAGATTGGATGAGGTCCACTAACATTAGGGAGAACAATCTTCATTACTTAGTATATTGATGCAAATGTGAATATTATTCAGAAACACCTTCATAGACACACCCAGAATAAAGTTTAGCCAAGTATCTGGGCACCCCATGGCCCAGTAAGTGGTCACATGGCATTAACCATCACAATTTGTAAAAG
Organism: Martes martes; assembly: GCF_963455335.1. Classification (NCBI taxonomy): domain Eukaryota; kingdom Metazoa; phylum Chordata; class Mammalia; order Carnivora; family Mustelidae; genus Martes; species Martes martes. The sequence goes on along the minus strand of NC_137898.1, from coordinate 73,286,103 downwards.
GACCTCACAGTTTGACCATGTGAATATAGTTCACTATTCTAGAACTTTAAAAAGTTTTATTATAGTATATCTTTTAAGTAGGCAGCCAATTTAAAAAATAGAGAAAACCTTTATAACCCTTGCATCTTTCTCAATATCTCTGTCCAAAACAGAAAGCTAACTCACTTGTTATTAACTTTTGATGGCTCGTTAAAGAAAACACGCTTCCTTTATTTTCTAAATGCCTAACTGACCTTCTGCGATCAGACTTGGCTCCTGCTTGGCTACATTTTATGACAGCCATTTTATGTACCTAATGCTTTTCTGTCTGACCTGATAGCAGTAGATTGATGGGACTATTTTAGTATGAGGCCAACTATCCTTCATAAAAATGATATTGAGTGAGATTCTTTTTTCACTGATGCCATGCATTTTGTCTAAAATCATCCCTAGCTGGCAAGAGTGACGCACCAGTTAGTTTCATGCAACCCAGAAGCACTCCCACTCCGGTATTAAATTCCAAAATGCAGTTACCACCAGGGTAAAAAGAACAGGAAAGAAAGAAGCTGGCTTTAAATAGTCTTGTTTTTCTGGTGGGGCATGAGATTTTGTAGCTCCTATCTTCTGCCTTTGCCAACGTTAATAAGACAAATCAGCAGCATTTGTTTTCCAGCCCATATGATTTGTCAAGAAATAAGTGCTTTTTGGTCACATGTACACATGGAAAATAAGTAGGTATTCATGGTATTTGCCATTTTCCATCTTTATTTTTGTTGCCAACAGCACCACAAGGCCAAAATTCCATATCTATATCTATATAACGTACATGCACAATTTTAATAATGTTATATATATTATATATACATATATAATATATATATACACACACACAAATAAATTAAGATTTTATTTTTTGAGTAATCTCTACACCCGATGTGGGGCTCAAACTTACAACCCCAAGATCATAAGTCACACACTCTACTGACTGAGCCAGCCAGGTGCCATTATTTTATATACTTTAAAATTTATTTTGTATATGTTATTTATAAGAAGTTCGCTCCACATCATTTGATTCATACAATGATATATTCATAACCTTTAATTAGATTTCTTAATCCCTTCATTCATCAGCTAAGAGTAATTCAGTATTTACTTGAGCACCAGTTCATTTCATCTTAGAGGAGTTTTGTTAGAAAAGTCTTCTTACTCTTTGAAAAAAAAAAATGTCTCCCTCTAGTTTCCATCCCTTAGCTCATATTTTTGTCTTTGAAAGTCATGTGTGGTACTCTTGCAGATATTTGGTAATGGTATGGTCATCCATTCCCTTTATCTCTGAAACATTCCTGCTTCTTCCATTTCTACTTCTTCATGGTGAAATGACACTCTAGGTATTAATAAGACTATTTATCAAGATCATTTTTGGGATCATTTATCAAATGCTTTCTGCCAATTACTACACTAAACTCTGTACATTCATTGTTTTATGTATTCATTTGATAGATACTGACTGGCTACTATATGTTAAGAGGCTTGGGATGTATCTGTGATTAAAACAAGACAATACTTACTACCCTTATGGACCTTACAGGTGGCAAGTTAGATAGAAGGTAGTAAGTGCTGTAAAAAAAAAAAAAAAAAAAGTAAATCTAAGAACAACTTCATGTTGAGTACTATTATCTCCATTTTATAGACAAGGACTCTAAGACTCAATTTATATTGAGTAATAGAAGGCTATATGGATGGAGGTATTGAAGAAAAAATTAAATATAAGTATGTGTAATTCTAGAAACTGAACATTTAGCGCTGTGTTCTGTTATTTTTCAGGAAATTAAAAGTATTCCTATTCATAAGAATGGAGATCTAGGGCAGTGAGCAGAAAGGTAAAATGTAGTAGTTATAAAAGAATTTAGCACATCTATTCACTCTCATTTTACAAGTAAGGAAACTGATACCCCCAAAATTTGGGTAACATGGTTAAAGTCACACAAGAACCTGATTACCATGGACCATAATTAAGTGCTTTTCTCTACTAGCCTATTTCCTGTAAATAGAAAAAGTGGAGAAGTTCTCTGATAGCAAACTCCCAGTTCTTCACAGAACCTGAGTATATAAAGAAATTATCCTAGATAATTCAAATTTAAGTTAGCATTTTTATTTTAATGCTCCCTTCTAAAAATATAATTCACCCTATAATTCCTGTAGCTGACACACAATGTTACATTAGTTTCAGGTGTACAAATTTGTGATTCAATATATCTATGGGTTATGTTAAGCTCACCTTAGGTGCACCCATCATCTGTCACCATACAGTGCTATTACAATATCAATGACTATATTCTTTATGTTGTGCTCTTAATAATTTGAGATTATTTTATTGCATATATTCCCCCAGTCTCCCTTTATGCTCCTTCCTTCCCCTACCCAACTCAGACCCAACTCAAGATGGTTTTTAGAAATTAGAGGTCAGCGGGTGCCTGGGTGTCTCAATTAGTTAAGTGTCTGACTCTTGATTTCACTTCAGGTAATGATCTCAGGTTTGTGAGATTGAGCCCACATCTGGCTATGCACAGAGTGTGAAGCCTGCTTAAGATTCTCTCTCTCTCTCTGCTCCTCCCCACCACTCACACATATATGCATGCTTGCTCTCTCTCTCTCTAAAAAAAAGAGAAAGAAAGAAAGAAAGAAAGAAAGAAAGAAAGAAAAGAAAAAAATTTAAAGTCAAGGTTACGAGAAGGGAATCTATATTCAGAACTTCCTAGAGGGTCCCATTTAACAGCTGTAGTTATAAATCTGTCCAGTTGTCTTGGGACAGCCATGTTTAATAGGTCATTCAACTGAAATGCGTGGCGGGACTAGGAAGATAACTGTGCTGCTGAGACAACCTCATCCATCAACATATCTCACCATCTGTGCTGCACATCAGAAGAATGTTAGAGTGATATAGACGTGACCACTGGGTCTTCTCACTTGAATTCAGGGTAATCTGTTGTCTCATTGCCAATAAAAACGTCCTGTCCAGGTCCCTGAAATAGTCTTGCTGAACACTCTGGCCCTGACAGCAGAATGGGATCAATAATCTGAACAGTAATGACATTTCTAAAGGAGCTTTTTTTCCTAGAATGGATACAGTGTTAGTTTTTGACCTGAGAAAATATCATATTATATTATTGTTATATATTATTATATACTTATTATTATTATTGCATATTATTATATACTTAAATATGAACTTGGAAACAAGGGCAACTTTTAGCAAATTAGCTACTTAAAGATCCTTTTTTATCTTGTCTATAATTAACTAAAACTTTGTATCCATTTGAATTAAGAATCTCTGTCCTTCAATATGATGATTGTTACCAGGCTGCAAGAGGAAATTGGGAATTATAACCTATATTTCTTATCAGGAGGCCACTCTTCGTCAACATTTTTCAAAGTGGAAAGGACAAGAGCTTATTCTAATAAATACATTTGTGGATAGAATTACAAATAATTGTTCTATTAAAGCTATTACAGTAGGTATTATTCAGAAGTAAACATTAGTCTTTATCCTTGCATATTATCAGAGTATTCATTCTAAATTACAGCTCCTTTTAAAATAAGTATACTTGCCTTCCAATGGGCCACTCAGTATCTTTTAATCATGATGAAAACTTATTTTCACTGAGTTCCTGTTATGTGTCAGGAGACAAGAGAAGAACGAAAGAGAGGGGAAGGAAGGGAGAGGAAATGATGAGAGGAGATAAGAGGGGAGGAGTAGAGAAAGAGAGAGAGCAAGAGAGAGAGATTAATTTAGTGCTGTCAGCAATGTTGAATATGTCAACTTTTAGATGCCTTTGAGTTTGATAGTAATAACCCCATTTTTGTAGGGGAGAAAATCGAGACTTAGAAGTTAAATGAATGGACAAGATTATACCAGTTTCTTATCCTAGTGGCCATTCTAATTATCACAAAGAGAGAAGACTTAGGAACATAATGTTTCTATCCTTGTGATAAGCTCCATTTAATTTTGCTTTATTGTTTTTGTTGTTTTAGGTTTATCCTTTGAAAATTAAATAAATTTAGTAAAATGCCTTGAAAATTATTGAAATTTTTGTGATGGATTTGTAGTACAAATAAAGCTAGCCAAATTATGCTCCATTTGGCCTGGAGTTGTTTTCTGCTTATCTACACTTGAGTCAGAAAGACCAGACTAGTTGCATGAAGTTCAGTTTATAAACAAGCAGTAGTCTAGTTATGTCTGCCTCAGATTATGAACCATGAAGCTTGAGCAAGAAGGTAAGGGGAACGTGTGTGAAGAAGTTTGGACAGGAACCTAGGAGACATTGTTTTCAACCTTATAGTATTTTGATATTTATCCCATTGTTGGAGAAACCTTTTTTTTTGTGGAGGTAAGAATATGTTAAGTGTGGTATTTCAAAAGATAATTGGGTGTATTATGGATTAGAAAAGATATGGTAGATACAGAGGAACCGGTATCCATAACAAAAATGATATCATGGAATAAGTAGTAGATTACTAATTAAAATGTGTTTATTATGTTTTTGTTATGATGCTATCAGGATATATGCATAAGTCCAAACTCATTAAAATGTATACATGAATATATGTAACTTTTTGTAAATTATGTACAACTCAGGAAGTTGGGAAAAAGTAGGAGCTGTTGGGCACATTGAGTATGTTTTTGTTATGATGCTATCAGGATATATGCATAAGTCCAAACTCATTAAAATGTATACATTGAATATATGTAACTTTTTGTAAATTATGTACAACCCAGGAAGTTGGGAAAAAGTAAGAGCTGTTGGGCACATTGAGTATTATAGAGAAGCATGGGGGAGATGTCAAGATTGACTCATAAGATTCTTATGTTTTATAACAAGATGAATGAGATAATTTTACCAATATGGAGAGAGTTGGAAAAGAATCAAATGTGAAGTAGAAAACAGATCATGAGTTCAATTTTTGATATAATGGCATGATGTGCTTTTCAAACATAAATATAGCTGAGAAAGCTGAAGAATATGTGAGTCTGGGGCTCAGAAGAGATATATAGGCTGTAAATAAAAATGAGTAAATCATTTGAGTAGTTTAGATTTATGAATGGAAGACATGAGCATGGAGAATTCAAGTGGAAGAAGTCTCAGAACTTGGCTTTGAAAGGAATCTCAAAATGTAATGATTGGAAAAAGGATGAACTATGAAAAGGTGATAGGGAAAAAGCAAATCCAGAGATGGAAGAGGAAAAGCCAGAGTGTTGTGTCATCCCAACCTGTGGAGGAGAATGTTTACAGGAGGGGCCACCAGTGTCAAATAATTCTAGATCAGTGAAAATAATACTCAAAGGATCTTTAGTTTTATTGAGCTAGATAGATTGATTTATTGATTTTTAAAGATTTTATTTATTTATTTGTCAGAGAAAGACAGAAAGAGCACAAGCAGGGGGAGAGGCAGGCAGAGGGACAATCAGGCTCCCCGCTGAGCAAGGAGCCTGGTGCGGGACTCAGTGCCAGGACCCTGAGAACATGACTTGAGCCGAAGGCAGACAGACATTTAACCAACTGAGCCACCCAGGCATCCCTTGAGGTAGATTTATTAATTGGTCATTTAGCAAGAGATGGACAAATGGAGAGATTAAAGTAGATTAAGAATGAAGTAGCTAAGATGTAAGGAGGTGAGAAAATGAACCCATGTCATATAGTTTTGTGAGGTTAAACTAGTAAGAAATGGGGAGTGATAAAACTTTTAAGGAAATATGAGGTCAAGAGACAGGTTTTTAATAGTTAATTTTTCCAAAAAACATAATTTGTGATCATGAAAAAATAATTTTAATGATGAACAAAGCTATATAGTAAAAACACTTATATTTTTATGTCTGTGTCTGTACACGGTATTAATAAATTATTTGGCACTTGCTAATTTTATAGGTGAAAAGTGACATCATAATATTTTAATTGGTATCTCTTTAATTGTGAGTGATATTCTATATCTTTCATATATGAATAAGTGATATATTTATTTTTCTTCAAACTTTATGCCCTTCAATTTTTTCTGTTTTTTTTTCTCCTTGTTGGTTTATACAAAAGTACTTTATAAATTAAAGGAGCGGTTCATTGATATGTGTAGCAAATATTCTCCCTCTTATTTAATTTTGACTTTGCTTATGACTTTTTGGACAATGCCAAACTTTTTCTTTTATGATTCATAAGGATTTATATATTACATACAGAGGCCAGTCACAGAAGTTTAGTCATTTAATTTTAGGATCAACGTTGGATAGAGAATTTAATAAATGAGGGAGGAAAATTAATTGCATAAAACCCCTTACATGTGGGAATGAGTGACATTTGAAGCGTCGATGGAGGGAGCAATATGGAAAGTCAACTCCAGAAGGGAACAGAAATTTTTTTTAAAAATGAGATAGGTATGTTTAAAGGTTTGAAAATACAAAAGTTACTTGATAGCCCCTCTTTTCTTCATAATTTTGGAGGCAAGAAGGGAATGTGTGTATGTTGTAGAGTGGGGGGTATCAGTGGTTTGAGAAGTTGTCAGTAAACGTTGGAGAACAAGGAAAACTACACTGTTAATAAATGGTTTTACATATTATCTTTATTTTATATTATTCCATTTATTACAAACAGTAGGGAGAGAAAGATCTGGGTATACTGTCATGGAGAAATGCTCTTAAAATAACAGCAGATTTAACATTTGCATAGGTACTGTCTCATCAAGAATTGTAATGAATTCTTAACATTAGGGTTTTAAAGGTTGATTAAACAATAGCCCTGTTCTCAAATTAAAAACCAATGGGAGTGAGTCATAGAGATTAATGTATATCAGTTAATTATAGACCAAGTCTTTGATCTGTGACAACTGGACCTCCTAAAACTGGCCCCCAACCCTAGAGTCACAGGCAGGGCTGGACAATAATAGCAGGACTTTCTTGCTTTAGAAGATGGCTTTCAGAATGACATTAGGAAAACTGTTAGAGCACAGACTGCTCCATAAAAACAAGAGACTGAGTCACACCTGCTCAGTTCTTCCCCCACCTCACCAGACAGGCCAATCACTCATTCCCAAGGGAAGGAAGGGAGATGGTGAGGAAAAGCTGTGTGTTTTCTTTCCATGCTTTTCCCTCCTGGAGACTGGAAATGTCTCTGGAATGCTCCTTTGTGAAATATTAAGAGTGAGAAATATTCTTCTCTCTCTCAAGCCCGTTCTGAAGTAGATAGAGAATATTAGCTTGACTTTACAGGTGAAGACACTGAGCTCAGAGACATTACTTGTCTCATCAGTATCACTGTGCTTATTAGATGTGAAGCTGAAATTTAAATGAAACCAGTTGCTTTGTAAGGTGCTATGGATCTCACAACTGAAAATGCCCGGAAGGAAAACAGAAGGCCTGGATGTTATTGGACAAAGAAAGATTTCTGTGTGAGTGATGAAAACAGCAAATGACTTCAAAGGCCTCTTACAGTCCCAGGGCTTGTGCTTAAGAGGCATCTGCATCTCAGAGGGTTCTGGTAGCTTTAAGATGCATTGCACTTGCAAAATATGTTTAAGTAAAATTTAAAGTAATTGGGTGTTAATAATAGCTCTTTGTGGAGTGCTTTTTGTGTAACAAACACTGCCCTGACTGCTTGGGTTTCCTGGATTAATTTATTGACTTTTCATAACAATCATATTTGAAAGCTGTTATTATTAACCTAATTGCTGAGCACAAAGAAACAAACAATTCACTCAAGATCACAGAAGCAGGGGCACCTGGGTGGCTCAGCGGGTTAAGCCTTTGCCTTCAGCTCAGGTCATGATCTCAGGGTCCTGGGATCAAGCCCCGCATCAGTCTCTCTGCTTGGCAGAGAGCCTGCTTCCTCCTCTCTCTCTCTCTCTCTCTGCCTGCCTGTGTACCTGTGATTTCTGTCTGTCAAATAAATAAATAAGATCTTTAAATATATATTAAAAAAAAAAAGATCACACAAGCAGTAAGTGGCAGAGAGGGCATCAGAAGGTAGTCTGTATCCTTAACCACTATGGTAAACTTGTTGGATCTTCAGTAATTCTTTGTTTCAGTAATAAACTTGATTCTTATGGTATAAAAGATTAATTTACAGAGAATTATGTTATTAAAATAGACAATCTTTAATAAAGAAAAACTAGCCATTAAGATGACTGCAAAAGAAAGATTCCCCTCCCCCCATCCTCTTCCTTCCTAAGATAAATAATACCTGGAGCAATCCAACATTATGTAAACCAGAAGAATACAATGATTGGATGGATTTTTCAGTCTGCATTACTATTTTTACATGGAAGCAGTCCGATGAAATTTGGTTTTCAGCAAATAGAAAAGTTTGAGATTTCTTTATAAGAATGGTTTAATACCCAGATTAGTTGGGTAGAAGTCGAACTTTCACTTCACAGATGACATGATACTCTGTGTAGAAAACCTAAAAGACTCCACCAAAAAAATTGCTAGAACTGTACAAGAATTTGGCAAAATCTTTGGATATAAAAATCAATGCACAGAAGTCTGTTGCATTTCTATACACCGGTAATGAAGCAGCAGAAAGAGAAATCAAGGAATTGATCCCATTTACAATTATACCAAAAACCTTAAGACACCTAGAAATAAACCTAACCAAAGAAGTAAAAGATTTGTACTCTCATAACTATAGAACACATATGAAAGAAATTGAGAGGGCGCCTGGTAGCTTAGTCAGTTAAGCATCTACCTTTGGCCCAGGTCATGATCTCTGGGTTCTGGGATTGAGCCCTGCACTGGGCTCCCTGCCCAGCAGGGCCTCTGCTTCTCCCTCTCC